>NC_143199.1:19968237-20279199 GCF_051530095.1 Phoenix dactylifera | reverse complement strand
TAATTAAGGTTGAATTTCGAATTTAATCATCACAAAATCACCACGTGACCCTCTAATCTGTTTGGGGGCATGGGAATTTCGAAATTGAAAGAGGAAAGTGGCAACATGATGAATGGTTTAGATTAGATCAAGCTTCATCATGTAATGGCACATAAACTTGAAGTTTGAATTCAAAATTCAAAATCCCACAAAATCCTCCACAAATATGGGATGGTTGGCATGAAGTTAGGTAGGAGAGCAACATTAAAAGGACCTCCATCATCTGGTGGTCGAATTCAAGGAAAAAAGAGAGAAAAAGAAGAAGAAAAAAGAAAAAAGAAAAGAGAGGAACCCTAGTTCATGCATGGAAAAATTCTGCATTCAATCTAGCTGACTTCTTCCTCCTCTAAGTCCATCGCGCCATTAGTGTTAGGGGTCCCTGATAAGAGTCTTTAAATCAGATCTAAGTCCTCTTCAATCCCTTTAAACCTTTCCTCCAAGTTTTTTCAAGAAGGCGGATCAAAAGTTGATAGCGTTTGGAAGATCAAATTTCAGCCTCAAGAAATTCTGCGCAAGCTAGCACTTCCGTAGGATTGGATCTCTTCAGGAACTTCGCGTGGACTTCTCGTAGAGGCCATTCGTGTGCGTGGCTGCGAAGTCGAGGATCAGATCCACAAGTTTCATCCATCATAACAGGTATTAATCCTACATTAATCTTTTATTATGGTGTCAAGATCTAGGTCTGATTTCCCGAGATTTTACCCTCTTTTGGGGCTCCTCACGGAGATATCTCCAGAATCCATTCAATGGATATTCGGAGATTAATCGGAATAGAGTTCTTAAGTTTCAGATCTGATAGTTAATCATGCATGAAAGTTTTAGCATAATTGTTTAAACGATTCCGGCATAATCCTATGTGTTCTTAAGGTGCTGATTTCTAGATTTAATCTTGTAAGCATGCATGAATTAAATTGTTTGATTCAATTTTTCCGCTGCGTTTTAAAACATAAAAAGAACTACGTATGGCTTGATCCCCCTTATGAAGGGATACGTAGGCAACCCAATCAGGTTCAGCCATGGTTTTTTTTTTAAAAAAAAAAATCAGCATGCTTAATACCGAAGAACCTAGGATTCACTTTCTGACTAGCAAGCAACTCACTGTACTTTGGTACCGGACTACCTGAATTTCTAATTCAGTGACGGAAGGTCACTAGGTGCAGTCAAGTACTTGCGTAGTCAGTTGTGAGTCAAGATGGAATTGATCCCTCCTGAAAACATGAGATAATGTCTTGTGATTAATTTAGCAAAACCATGGCCAGTGTAATCCCAGTGAGGAGTCACGGGATATCTAAAGTTAATCACATAATGGATGTACTAATTATAGGGTTGACAGTGAGCTCTAAGTCATCCTAGCATTAGGAGTCAAAGGGAATGAATTATACAGTAACCATTGTCCAGGATTCCAGAATATTTGCTTCGCATATATTCGGCCTATCCGGACGTCGGGTACCATTGCTAGATGGTCACATCGATTAGTGTAGAAAATTGTTCCTATACTACCGGCTTAGGTTCGAACCTATGAGGTCATACGCATAGAACAATCCTGATTGATCAAGAAAGCTGATGAATGATTAAGAATTATTCAGGAATAATTTGGTCAATTTGATTGGCAAATTATCTTATAAAATAATTAAAGTAATTATTGAAGGATTAATTAGTAATTAAATTACTAATAAACTCAATTTGATTGAGTAATTGTGCTAAGGATGAGCCAAATTGAATGGGATTCAAGTTTGGGCTCAATCAGGGTTTTGACCTGATTGGATTAGGTCAGAACCAAAAAGGACTTAAGCTAATCAAATTAATTTTAAATTAATTTGTTCTTAATTGGATATTGACCTAATTGGATTAGGTCCAACACAAAGTAATTAATTCAATTTGATTGAGTTTGGATGAGCCAAAAATTGAATTGGATTCAATTTGAGCTCAATCAGGGTCAGACCTGATTAGATTGGGTTCAACCAAATTGCTTTGTTTTAATTCGGGTTTGACCAAATTTGATTTGGTGCAACCCAAGAGGATTAGGCTCAGATGATGTGGCAATTAGTGGTGACATGGAATTGGATTTCATGAATTTTAAATAAACCAAAATTATTGCATGGCACATGGATCCATCTCTTGACACATAGCGACATTGTTTGTTGTTTGAATTTGAATTCAAACATTAAGCAATATATTAAATGATTTCATACATCAAATAACTTTTCTAGCTGGCGTGTGAACCTCTGAATCATTTAAATTCGAATTTCAAATGAAATATATGCGACAAGAGGTAGGAAAATTCTGCTGCATGGATTTCAAATTCCTCCCCTCTTGCACATGTGTTTAAAATTTGAATTTAAATCAGATTTGGTTGAGATCTGATTTGGTTTGTTCCTATTCCTTTGCATGCTCCAACTAAAGGAGGTTTTCTGAAAATAAATTTCGAATTTTGAATGAAAATTCGGAGGCCATTAAAAGGGGTCAAACATGGGCACCGAAAACACATCCATTGCAGCCTTCTTCCTCACCCGCCTCCTCCTCCTCTTCTTCTCCATTTTAGATAGGGTTTTTAGAGTGAATATCTAGAAGATTCAAGATCATATCTGAGTCCTCTACTTTCCTTACAAACCTCATCTCTATCTGCTTCAAGACGATTGATCAAGAGTTGATTGAATTTCGGCGGGCAGATTTCAGGTTTCAAGTGTTCTGCAGCTGCTAGCACTGTTGCGGAAGAAGATCCTTCAGGACTTCGCGTGTACTTCTTGTAAAGGCTATTCGTGTGCGTGGCTGCGAAGTCAAGGATCAGATCCACAACTTTCATCCATCATAAAAAGTATTAATCTAGCATTAATCATTTATTATGGTGTCAAGATCTAGGTCCGATTTCCCGAGGTTTTACCCTCTTTTGGGGCTCCTCACGGAGATATCTCCAGAATCCATTCGATGGATATTCGGAGATTAATTGGAATAGAGTTCTTAAGTTTCAGATCTGATAGTTAATCATGCATATAAGTTTTAGCATAATTGTCACGATTCCGGCATAATCCTATGTGTTCTTAATGTGCTGATTTTTAGATTTGATCTTGTAAGCATGCATGAATTAAATTGTTTGATTCATTTTTCCGCTGTATTTTTGAAACTTTAAAAGAACTACGTGTGGCTTGATTCCCCTTGTGAAGGGGTACGTAGGCAACCCGATCAGGTTCAGCCATGGTTTTCAAAAAAAAAAAAAAAATTCAGCATGCTAAACACCGAAGAACCTAGGAATTACTTTCAGTGGTATCAGAGCAAAGGTCCAAGAGTTGTGACCAATCTTCTGAAACTCTCACGCGTGATCGTGTGACGAAATGTGGCTCTCCGTCTGGAGGCGTATAGAGATGCGTGCTCTGATAGGTATACATGGGTGTCATCCTATTTTTAATAGGACCGAACCCATATAGGAGTGGAGACTTCCCCATCAGTAGTATCAGAGCCATGTTTGTATTTAAACCTTTATGTTTTAATTCTTGCAATTAAATCTAAAATTATTAACATGTTTAGATTAGATCTAAAGTGCTTTTTATGATTGATTTAATTGCTGATTATGCATGATTAAGTAGATCTGAAATTTTGGATGCATATGATGCATGTTTGTGTTAGGATTAGTAACATGAATAAATCTTTATTAAAATATTATTTAGATTAGATCTAAATAAAGTTTATGATTCATATGATCTCTGATTTTAATGAACAAATCAGATCTGAAAATAAAATTGAAAAAACAAATACATAAGATGTATGTTGTTTGTATTAATTCATATTGTTATGTATATGTGATGCATGAACATAAAACATAATGACTTAAACATGAATTAAATCTGATTACATGTGATTAATTACAAAAACTTAGATCTGAAAATGTATTTTAAGAACTGAAAGATTGTAATTAATATGTAATTAAAAAAAAATATGCAATGATCAAAACTTTCATAAACTAAACTTAATTGAGAATTAAGTGTTATGAAATAGAATTGTAACTCAATTAATTGACATTGCATAATTCTTTGGGCATATGGGTTAGCTTGAATCAAGTTCTTAGGATTGGATTAGACCTAAGGTTAGAATCAAACATGGTCTAATTAGAGTTAATTGATCAAATCTAATTAAGTAGTAACTAGATTAGGTCAAGAAAACTCTAGGTTAAATACAATAGTTGTAGATTGATCAATTCCATGTCTTTGATTAGACCAAGATAGAACTTGATTTAGGCTCAGAGGTGTAGCCCGAGTCATTTGGGTAATCAAATCGAAATTGATTAACCAATCGGTGTCTAAGGTAAGTTTGGCAGTTTTGACCGGTGGTTTTTAATTGGAAGCTGCTCACACTGATTCGTCTTTGTCGAGTTAATGGCATATTCCTTCCACCGATCTCACTTACTTGGCCGACATGGTCAATCATATTTTGATTGGATCACTTAATGATTCGAGTTAGCCCATGCCTTAAGGAAAATCAGTATGACTGATTTAGGTATCTCCTTAACCGGTTTGAGTCTAATCTGATTTGGTGAAGTCAGTGGGAGAAATTAGACTAACCGGATCTTCTCATCTATCCTAATTATGAAATCCTCTAAAATTATTAGGTCCTTAAAATGAAATGGTTATGGGGATAACTAGGTCATAGCCTCCCATTAAGTTGGGTGATAATGGGTCCAATGTTTTGATAATTATTGGAGGCGCCACACGCCTGGTACTTATCAAGCATTGGAATTGTCATTCAATATATGATGAGTTAAGTGTACCTTCAATAGGCGGTCAGGTGAGCCGAGCCACACTCGAGCTTGGTCGTCTATTAGTTGATTAGACTTAACTCTATCATTTAATGGTTAGACCTGACTAGGGTATTCGGTGGAGGCGCCACACGTCAGCCGGAAAACCTAGGGCAAAATCATCACTAGAAGTTGCTTGGTGAAGCAATTGGTTAAGAACCTACCAACAAGTACATATGGGTTGGCCGAGCCACACTCGGGCCTATATGTGATCTATTGGGTTCTAGTGCCCACTAAAGAATTAGGAGTAATTTTTCGAATTGGAGGTAGAGGCTAGCAATTTGTATAAAATAGTGGAAGTATCTTTAGACTAAAGTTCAAGTCTATTGTGTTTAGTCAATTCATATACTAATAGCCAAATTTTCTTTTATGTAGAAATGGCCACAAGTTTGTCACTTCGCTCATTATTGGATAACGAAAAGTTGACTGGTCCCAACTTCAATAATTGGTATAGAAAGCTGAAAACTCAGCATAGTCAGACCAAAAAGATTAAGGATGACCAAAGTCAGGCAGAATGCTTCTATTGTAAGAAGCAAGGATATTGGAAGAGGAACTGTCCTCTTTACATTGCATCCCTCGATCCGAACCGGCCTAAGAAAAGTGGGCAATCAGTTGCCAATCAAGGTACTTATATGATAACACCTTGCAATTTTTCTATTTGTAATAATTCGACCTGGGTATTGGATACCGGTAGTCCTTTTAATATTTGCAATTCGTTGCACGGGCTACAAGTCAGTAAGAGGTTTGAAGAAGGAGAAAGGTTCTTGAATGTTGGAGATGGAAGACCAGTTCCAGTTCTAGCTTTAGGAATTCTTAAACTTAAATTCAGCTCTCATGTAAATGTCCTTAGTGATTGTCACTATTGTCCAAGTTTTCTATTGAATATCATTTCTGTAGGCCTTCTGGCCAAAAATGGTTATGAAATATCAATAAAAAAGGATTATTGCAATGTCATTTGGAATGGTGTTGTTGTAATGAATGGAATTTTGAGTAATGGCATTTACATTTTGTCACAGCCTGTTCATGTAATGTATAAATCCAATAAGCGCCATAGAATAGATGATGTCACGGATGTCTACCTTTGGCATCATAGGCTAGGTCATATTAATAAGAACAGGATGAACAAGTTAAGAAAAGAGGGAATCCTCGATGTTAATGATTATGAATCATTGATAACCTGTGAATCATACCTTCTTGGTAAAATGACCAAATCACCTTTTACCGGAAAAGGTGAATGAGCCAGTGACTTATTGACCCTTGTACATTCTGATGTATGTGGGCCAATGAGCACAAATGCTAGAGGTGGGTATTCATATTTCATTACGTTTACAGATGACCTTTCTAGGTATGGTTATGTCTATTTAATGAGACATAAATCTGAATCATTTGAAATGTTCAAATTATATCGTAATGAAGTAGAAAAACAAACTGGAAAGAGTATTAAAACTCTTCAATCAGATCGAGGAGGTGAATACCTCACCAGTGAGTTTTTGACATATCTAGGAGAAAATGGGATTCTCTCTCAATGGACTCCTCCTAGTACACCACAGTATAACGGTGTATTAGAAAGGAGAAATCGAACTCTGTTAGACATGGTTCGATCCATGATGGGGTTTGCTGATCTGCCCATATCCTTTTGGGAATATGCTCTTGAGTCAGCCTGCTATATTCTAAATAAGGTTCCAAGTAAGTCTGTAAATAAAACACCACATGAGATGTGGACTGGACGTAAGCCGATGCTCTCTCACCTTAGGGTTTGGGGGTGTCCAGCATACGTCAAACGTTTGAAGACAGACAAACTTGAACCCAAGTCTGACAGATGTTTCTTTGTTGGTTATCCTAAAGAAACTAAAGGATATTACTTCTACTTTGCTGAAGAACAAAAGTTGTTCGTAAGCAATAGAGCTGTTTTTTTAGAGAAAGAATTCCTTAGTGAAGGAACTAAAAGCTCTAATGTTGAGCTTAGGAAAGTTCAACATGTAGAAGATCCGACACCATCTACTAAACTAGTTGAGTCGGATTTGATTAGATCAGATCTAGAACCCATATTAGATGCACCATTAAGGCGATCGGATAGAGTACCACGTCACCCGGACAGATACTACGGTTTCTTGGTCTGGGATGGGGATCCTATCGAACTTGATGAAAACGATGAGGATCCGATCACATATATGGATGCAATGCAGAGGTATGACTCTGATAAATGGCTTGGAGCCATGCAATCCGAAATGGAATCCATGAAGGTCAATGATGTTTGGACATTAGTTGACCCACCCGAAGGAATTAAACCCATAGGGTGTAAGTGAATATTCAAAAGAAAACGGGGCGCAGATGGAAAGGTAGAGACCTATAAAGCCCGTCTGGTTGCCAAGGGTTATCGTCAACGTTATGGTATTGACTATGACGAGACGTTTTCTCCTATGGCAATGCTCAAGTCCATTCGGATTGTGCTTGCGATAGCAGCACATTTAGACTATAAAATCTGGCAAATGGATGTAAAGACCGCATTTCTAAATGAAGATTTAGAAGAGAAAGTGTATATGATACAACCTGAAGGTTTTACATCTACAGATGAGTCTAAAGTGTGCAAGCTTCAAAAATCCATTTATGGATTAAAGCAAGCTTCACGGAGTTGGAATATACATTTTGATAAGGTAATCAAAACATATGGCTTCATTAAGAATGAAGAGGAACCTTGCATTTATAAATGGGCAAATGGTTCAGTTATTATATTCCTTATTTTGTATGTGGATGACATTCTTTTAATCGGGAATGACATTCCTGCATTACAAGGAATAAAGGTTTGGCTATCATCTCAATTTGCCATGAAGGATTTGGGAGAAGCATCTTACATCTTAGGGATGAAGATCTGTAGAGATAGATCTAGAAGATTGCTTGGATTATCCCAATCCACATACATTGATACTACACTGAAGAGGTTTAGTATGATTAATTCCAAGAAAGGCTATCTTCCGATGGGCCATGGAAGTAACCTCTCTAAAAGGGATTGTCCGACAACCCCTCAAGAAAGAGACAGTATGGATAGAATTCCATATGCTTCGGCAGTGGGATCTATAATGTATGCCATGACATGTACTAGACCAGACGTGGCATACTCGCTAGGAGTAGTGAGCAGATACCAGTCTGATCCAGGTAGCAACCACTGGAAGGTTGTAAAAATCATTCTTAAGTATTTGAGAAATATTAAATACCAGTGGCTTGTCTATGGTGATTCTGACTTAAAACTTGAGGGATATACCGATTCAAGTTTTCAGTCAGATCAAGATGATAGCAAGAGTATGTTGGGATATTCTTTACTCTTAAGGGTGGAGTCATCTACTGGAAGAGTTCCAAGCAGCATACAGTGGCAGATTCTACATGTGAAGCAGAATACATCGCAGCATCTGATGCCGCCAAGGAAACTGTATGGTTGCGAAAGTTCATCACCGAGCTTGGAGTGACACCCTCCATTGATGGTCTAGTGCCTATATTTTGTGATAATACTGGAGCCATAGCTCAAGCAAGAGAACCCAAAGCACATCAGCGGACCAAGCATATTCTACGTCGCTACCACTTGGTTCGAGAAATCGTCGAACGACGTGATATTGATCTTCAAAAGATCGATACAAAAGAAAATCTGGCTGACCCATTTACCAAAGTCCTCGGCATCAAAGAGTTCAACGAACACAAGTCGAAGATGGGTATTAGATACTGTGCCGATTGGCTTTAGGCTAAGTAGGAGTTGTTGGGATTTGTATCCTAAATGTCAATCGTCAGCATATTGATGATTGAATTTTGTAAATGAATTGACAAATTAATAAAGTGTTATTTGGCATTATTCATCATTTCATCTTCAAATGAACTCTTATATGATGAAGTCCTTAGGACTTATGTTATGATAAAGGAGGATTTATCTTTGAGTCCTTAAACTTGCTCGCGACCAAATGATATGTTGTTACTAGGACGACAGCATTATCGAGATTAGGTCATTGTGTGACATATACGTTGGTTGTCCTCTTAACCAAGGAGTGTGGAGACACTGGAATCCCACATAGGTGAAGTGTAGGAGTACATTTCATTGAACGTGACCAATTCCGGAACGCTCTACTGTCGAGAGATGTTTCGAGTGGATATGGGTATAAGTTTGGCCCTCTAACCTGAGACCGCAACCTGTGACTAGCAAGCAACTCACTGTACTTTGGTACCAGACTACCTGAATTTCTAATTCAGTGACGGAAGGTCACTGGGTGCAGTCAAGTACTTGCGTAGTCAGTTGTGAGTCAAGATGGAATTGACCCCTCCTGAAAACAGGAGATAATATCTTGTGATTAATTTAGCAAAACCTTGGCCAGGGTAATCCCAGTGAGGAGTCACGGGATATCTAAAGTTAATCACATAATGGATGTACTAATTATAGGGTTGACAGTGAGCTCTAAGTTATCTTGGCATTCAGAGTCAAAGGGATTGAATTATACAGTAACCATTGTCCAGGGTTCCAGAATATTTGCTTTGCATATATTCGGCCTATCCGGACGTCGGGTACCATTGCTAGATGGTCACATCGATTAGTGTAGAAAATTGTTCCTATACTACCGGCTTAGGTTCGAACTTATGAGGTCACACGCATAGAAGATTCCTGATTGATCAAGAAAGCTGATGAATGATTAAGAATTATTCAGGGGTAATTTGGTCAATTTGATTGGCAAATTATCTTATAAAATAATTAAAGTAATTATTGAAGGATTAATTAGTAATTAAATTACTAATAAACTCAATTTGATTGAGTAATTGTGCTAAGGATTAGCCAAATTGAATTAGATTCATGTTTGGGCTCAATCAGGGTTTTGACCTGATTGTATTAGGTCAGAACCAAAAAGGACTTAAGCTGATCAAATTAATTTTAAATTAATTTTTTCTTAATTGGGGATTGACCTAATTGGATTAGGTCCAACACAAAGTAATTAATTCAATTTGATTGAGTTTGGATGAGCCAAAAATTGAATTGGATTCAATTTGAGCTCAATCAGGGTCTGACCTGATTATATTGGCTTCAACCAAATTGCTTTATTTTAATTCGGGTTTGACCAAATTTGATTAGGTGCAACCTAAGAGGATTAGGCTCAGATGATGTGGCAATTAGTGGTGACATGGAATTGGATTTCATGAATTTTAAATAAACCAAAATTATTGCATGGCGCATGGACCCATCTCTTGACACATGGCGACATTATTTGTTGTTTGAATTTGAATTCAAACATTAAGCAATATATTAAATGATTTCATGCATCAAATAACTTCCCTAGCTGGCGTGTGAACCTCTGAATCATTTAAATTCGAATTTCAAATGAAATATATGCGACAAGAGGTAGAAAAATTCTGCTGCATGGATTTCAAATTCCTCCCCTCTTGCACATGTGTTTAAAATTTGAATTTAAATCAGATTTGGTTGAGATCTGATTTGGGTTGTTCCTATTCCTTTGCATGCGCCAACTAAAGGAGGTTTTCTAAAAATAAATTTTGAATTTTGAATGAAAATTCGGAGGCCCTTAAAAGGGGTCAAACATGGGCACCGAAAACACATCCATTGCAGCCTTCTTCCTCACCCGCCTCCTCCTCCTCTTCTTCTCCATTTTAGATAGGGTTTTCAGAGTGAATATCTCAAAGATTCAAGATCAGATCTGAGTCCTCTACTTCCCTTACAAACCTCATCTCTATCTGCTTCAAGACGATTGATCAAGAGTTGATTGAATCCCGACGGGCAGATTTCAGCTTTCAAGTGTTCTGCAGCTGCTAGCACTGTTGCGGAAGAAGATCCTTCAGGACTTCGCGTGTACTTCTCGTAGAGGCCATTCGTGTGCGTGGCTGCGAAGTCAAGGATCAGATCCACAACTTTCATCCATCATAAAAAGTATTAATCTAGCATTAATCATTTATTATGGTGTCAAGGTCTAGGTCCGATTCCCCGAGGTTTTACCCTCTTTTGGGGCTCCTCACGGAGATATCTCCAGAATTCATTCGATGGATATTCGAAGATTAATTGGAATAAAGTTCTTAAGTTTCATATCTGATAGTTAATCATGCATAAAAGTTTTAGCATAATTGTTTAAATAATTCCGGCATAATCCTATGTGTTCTTAATGTGCTAATTTCTAGATTTGATCTTGTAAGCATGCATGAATTAAATTGTTTGATTCATTTTTCCGCTGAATTTTTGAAACTTTAAAAGAACTACGTGTGGCTTGATTCCCCTTGTGAAGGGGTACGTAGGCAACCCGATCAGGTTCAGCCATGGTTTTCAAAAAAAAAAAAAAATTCAGCATGCTAAACACCGAAGAACCTAGGAATAACTTTCAGACTCGAGGTCGAGTCGACTCGCGACTTACCAGAGTCGACTCGAGGTCGAAAATCCGACTTTTAACCCTAAGCGGAATGTTTTTCTCTTCACTTCTATTTTCAGCTGCCACTGTTCAAAAGCCCTAGAGTCATCTCCGACCTCTTCTCCGACCCGTTCTAGGTCCTCTCCGTCGAGTTTTCCTCCATTTTTCTTGTCCATCACTCCGTGTTTAGGTCAAAAATGCCTAGGAAAGCCGTTGTCCCAAGCCGGAAGAGACCCTCCTCCGCGAGTGGGGCCGAGCGACGGTCCAAGGCTCGGAACGAACCCACGAGGCCACCACCTCCGGTTCCTTCCCCGCCTAGGCCGGTTCCCTCGCGCTCATGCGCCGGAAAGGTTGTCTCTACCGGGAGGCAAGTCAACTTTGACTTCCTCTCCCGGGAAGGGTTCAACCTAGGGCATTACCTTAGGGCCCAGGGCTTAGAGTTCTTTTGTTCTCTTGACCTCCCTCCCTATCCAGGGTTAGTTAGGGAATTTTACGGTACTGTCGCACGGGGTAGCGGCGGTATCCAGGAAACTGTAGCGGGTGCCCCAGTTTTCATTTTCGAGGACTTCATTGCTCGAGTCCTCCATCTCTCCAGAGAGGGGATCGTTCCCACACAACCCTCAGATAGGACAGAGGCCCTTACGGCCATCTTAGGAAGTCCACCTCAGTCCCCCATAGAGGAGGTGTTCGCAAATCAGCTTTCGGCTGAAATGCGGCTTCTCCTAAGTATCATTTCTAGGACTCTCTTTTCCAAAACTGGTAGGTTTGACTTCATCTCAGAGAGAGACCTAGCTTTGATGTCCCACATACTCCAAGACACTCCTATCAACTTTTCTAAACTCATCTACAAGTATCTCTGTGAATCCCTAGACAAACCTAGGTTGAGTCTCCCATATGGAATGCTATTCACTCTTATCTTTAGAGAGTTAGAGGTCCCTATCCCTGAGGGAGAACCCTCTCGCTCACTGCGTTTTACAGATCGCATGGGTGAGGAAACCTTCCATCGAATGGGATTCCACAAGGTCAGGGGAGTCTGGGTACGGAAACCATCCACATCCACACCATCTGACCCTACCACTCATCACTCCTCTAGCCCTGACCATGACCAGGAGCACTATACAGATCTTCCCACTTTTTCTTCCACTTCTGGTCCTTCATTCCCATCCACTTCAGCCGGACCATCTGCAGCTCCACCACCTCAGCAACCTCTCGAAGTCCGGATATCTTCTGAGCAACTCCGAGAGTTGAGGCAGGAGATAGTGAGGGAGCTGAGGGATGATCTGCTGAGGGAGCTACGAGGTCCTCAGACTGCTTCCTCCACCGAGATAGTCCCCTCCTTGGCAGCCGTGATAGAGATGATTGCACACCTGAAGGAGGAAATATCCAATGTACGAAGCCTAGTTCAAGCTCAATACTGGAACATGAGTGACGTCAAGGACGACACAAGGAAGATGCGAGACAGCATCAGACATGAGCTAGGCAACCAGAGTCAGGGTGCAGAGCGGCTAGCTAATGCATTGATCCTCAAGCTTGACACCCTCCAGGAGAGTGTGAACGAGATTTCCTCGACACAGTCTAGAGTCACCTCGAAGATTCTCGAATAACTAGGGAACATCAATGAGGGGTTAAGCATGGTCATCAAACACACTAGACTGAGTACGTGAGCCACATCCTCCACTACAAAGAAAAAGTAGTGTATTCTTATCTGTTTTTTTTTTATGATGTATAGTCCCTTGAGGACTTCTTTTGATATGTAATCACACTTGTACTCAAATTTGAATTTATTACAATGAGTAGAAATCTCCTTTCCAAATTGTGCATTCTTGAGTTCTAATTCTGTGTCTTTTTGCTATGATGACAAAAAGGGGGAGAAAATATGTAGATTTGAAATGTAAAGGAAATCACTAAAAAAAAAATCCTTAATGCAAAAAGTAATTTGTTCTTAGTGGATTCGATACCTCGAGGCTTATTATCTCTCTGTTGGGGCTCCTCAAGGAGTAATCTCCAGAATCTATTCAAGGGATATTCGGAGATTAGTTGAATCATACTCAAGAACAAATTGTCAGATTTTTCCTCTAAAACTAAAAATTTAAGCTCAAAAGCCTCAAGACATCAAAAGAAAATTCAGAGAACCTAAACAAAATTGAATGCATATGTTGAGGGAGAGAATCTAAAATTGTAAGAAAGCAAATTCATTAAACACATATAAGCCAAACAATTGATTGCATGATATGAAGGCTTATATAATTCCAAATTAAAGGGGGAGCTTTAAATTCAGGATTTACTGTTTCATACCTTTCAATTTTGGATAAATTAAATGACTAGACATTTGAATTCATTTCAAAACTCTATTATAAATCTCCTCTTGGTTGAGCAATTCACTTTACAAATACTCAATGTTTTGTCATCATCAAAAAGGAGGAGATTGTGGAGTGATTGGTTATACCCCTATTTGATTTTGATAAGCTCAAAGCATTTGAGTATATTTTAAGTTATACTAATGAATTCAATCTGGAGTTTCAGGCAAATATATGTGAATTTATCTTTAAAAGCATCGAGCTGTTGTTCAAGATTATTAGGCTAAGTGTTGAACACAATTAAGCCAAAGTCTGAAGCTCGAGTCGACTCCGGAAGCTTGCGAGTCAACTCCAAGTGTTTCAGAGATTCTGGCACAAGCTCGAGTCGACTCCGGTACACTACGAGTCGACTCCAACTGAGAACTGACAGAAGGACAGAAAGTTGATTTTCAGACCCTGTCAGCGAGTCGACTCCAGAAGGGTTCGAGGTGACTCCGATGGTTGCCGAGTCGACTCCCGACGTTTCCGAGTCGACTCCTAAGGGTAACAGAAGGAAGACAGAACGATGTATTTCAGACCCTGCAACCGAGTCGACTCCAGAA
Source organism: Phoenix dactylifera (assembly GCF_051530095.1). NCBI lineage: Eukaryota > Viridiplantae > Streptophyta > Magnoliopsida > Arecales > Arecaceae > Phoenix > Phoenix dactylifera. The sequence goes on along the minus strand of NC_143199.1, from coordinate 20,265,098 downwards.
GGTTACGAGTCAACTCCGAAGTTTGGCGAGTCGACTCCTAGTTACGTCCGAGTCAACTCTCAGAGGAAAGTAAGACTAAAAGTCAGAGAACCAACTTCGGGCTCTAAGAGCCGAGTCGACTCCAAGATGATCCGAGTCGATTCCGAGGCAGTTCAACTCCAAAGACAGAAGATCAGTTTTTGGGCTCTGAGAGCCGAGTCGACTCCAAGATGATCCGAGTCGACTCGAGAAAGAAATGCAGAAAAATAGATCTTTGGAACCCTGAGAATGAGTCGTCTCCAGAGGGTCGAGTCATCTCCGGATATTGGCGAGTCGACTCCAGGTTTTGGCGAGTCGACTTCAGGTTTGGGCGAGTCGACTCCAGAACGGGACAGCACTTTAATTCAAATCCTGACCAGTGGGCGAGTCGTCTCCAGTAAAACATGAGTCGACTCCAGCAACAGCCGAGTCGACTCCAGATCGAGCGAGTCGACTCTGACCCCAACGGATACATTGTCAGGAGTTGCAGATTGTGCAGAACGGCCACAAATTGGTGTCTAACGGCTAGTTTTCAAAGTGGACTGCTTAAATAGCCAGAGTGAACAGTAGTAGACAAAAAGAGAGCTATTTCATTCAAACAAAAAGGGATTTCCACCTACCAAAGGCTCTCAAGAGTAAATACAAGAGGAAGAAGGAAGAAGTGCATTGAACTCTATCCAACAAACTCTTTCCTTCACATTCAAGGCTCTCCTTCTGACATCAAATCCTAAGCACATTCAAAGAGGAGACTCAGAGTTCGAGAAGCCCCTTCTTCCACTTCCAAAATCTATTTGAGGGCTTCTAACTCTACTCTTTTCATATTGTTGAATATTTGCTTACTAAGAAGCTTACCTTGTAACTTTTTCCAAACTATTTTCTTACTTGATTCAATCAGGGGATTGAATCAAGGGTTGTAAGGTTTGTTGGTGAGCCAAGGTTAAAACCAACGGTGTAAGGGTTCGATTGTGATCCCGGGAAAACAATCGGATGGTTCTAGTCGGTGAGCCTGTGAAAACCGACCGAGTTCGTTGTGATCTCGGAAAAACAACAAGTTGGGTTGTGAACTTGTAAAACAACCGGATGTAATCTTAGGAATTATAGTGAACTCCCAAGTTAAGCTTGGGGAGTGGATGTAGGAGCAAGGGTTAGCTCCGAACCACCATAAAACCTCTTGTATTTGTAATTGGTTCATTGTCTCTTCCATCCTCTCCACTCACTACAGCTAGTAATCTAATTAATCTGCCTGCAATAATCTTAATTAGTTACTCATTAAGTTTTAATTTGCAATTATTACTTAAAACCCAATTCACCCCCCCCCCCCTCTTGGGTTGTCTTCTTGGGCAACAAAACCTCTTCTCCATCTACTTCAAGACCATTGATCAAGGGTTGTTTGAATCCGGATGAGCAGATTTCAGCCTTCACGTGTTCTGCAGCCGCTAGCATTGTTGCAGAAGATGATCCTTCAGGGCTTCGCGTGTACTTCTCATAGAGGCCATTCGTGTACGTGGCTGCAAAGTCAAGGATCAGATCCATAAGTTTCATCCATCATAAAAGGTATTAATCCTACATTAATCTTTTATTTTGGTGTCAGGGTCTATGTCCGATTCTCCGAGATTTTACCCTCCTTTGGGGCTCCTCACGGAGTTATCTCCGGAATCCATTCGATGGATATTCGGAGATTAATCGGAATAGAGTGTTTAACTTTCAGATCTGATAGTTAATGATGCATAAAGTTTTAGCATAATTGTTTAAATGATTCCAGCATAATCCTATGTGTTCTTACAGTGCTGATTTCTAGATTTGATCTTGTAAGTATGCACGAATTAAGTTGTTTGATTCGATTTTTCCGTTGCGGTTTTGAAATTAAAAAAGAATTACGTATGGCTTGATCCCCCTTGTGAAGGGGTACGTAGGCAACCCAATCAGGTTTAGCTATGATTTTCAAAAAAAAAAAAAATCAGCATGCTTAACACCGAAGAACCTAGGATTAACTTTCATTTGGCCCACAATGAGCACGGCCCAATAAGGTCTAAACTCCGCCCAACACGGCCCACATTGGCATTCTTCCTTCCGATGAGCAAGAGGGAAGAAGGAAAAGAATGAAGAGAGGGAAGAGGGAGGAAGCTCCAACGGTGGCCGAGTCTAGGTGGCTGGAGGTTGATGGCCACCTGACCACAGTCGCGGCCGGCGGCCGCTGCGGTGGCCGGTGCGTAGGAAAAATCGAGTTTTGTCTTGGTTTGGCCAGAAACAGAAAAAGGGAAAAAAACATGAATCGGCTACAGATCCAAGAGCAGAGAGAAGGGAGCTTACTGGCGGTCGATAGAGGCAGTGAATCCTAGCCATAGTAGACTCGGTCTCGCGGCTAGCAGCTACAAAGCTCGAAATAGGGCCCGGAACAAAGAAAATAGAGCTTGGAGATGGAATTTCGAATGGTGCTCGGCCAGGGTAGTACAGCGGCCACCAGAGAAGGAGAAGAAGGGAGGAGAGGGATCTCGGGCAGTGCTCTCCGAGGGATAAGGGGGGTTTTATAGGGCTTCCAAATGGATAAGCCTAAGGGCGGTTGCACCACGAGATGGCCGGCAACCGTTCTAACTCCCAGCGGAGTCGAGGAATTCAACTATCGCGAAGTTGGCCATGATTCTGCAGCCAATCTCATCTTATACCATTAAATTTTAGCACTTAGCTTGACTTTTATCTTGAAAATTCACTTCACATCAATTGCTTTGTATCCTTTGGAATGTTCGTGAGTTCTCATATGTCATTTCTCTAAATCATCTTTATCTCTTCATTCATGGCTTCCGCTCATTTTTCAGTTTTGGATGCTTCTTCATAAGTAAGAGGATCCCAATCTACAATGACAGCAAAGTAAACTAATTCTCCATCATCATTAGTTGCATCATCATCTATTACCTTAAAATCTTGTAGACATATGGATGGTTGTCGTGCTCTTCTTGGCTTCTCACTTATTTAGTGAGGCTTGCATTGTTGAAGCTTCAAGTACAGGAGCTGCTTGTCTCTCTAGTTGCTATAGAGATTGCATTTTGAGGAGCTTCATCTTCAATTTCAATTAAGAGATGATTTTTTTTGTGCTGAACTACTTCATCCCACTGCCATGTGCGTTCATTTTTAAAGATGACATTTTTGCTCATGATAATTTTGTTTGTAGTCGGATTGCTGTGAGAATAGGCCTAAACGGGTTGAAGCCAACAAGCCCAACCGATTTCAGCCCATGGCCCCAAAGAACCAGAACAGGAAATAGCCCCTGCTCCATCTTCCTTAGAGCGAAGCTCATGGCCTGCTCCGCGGCAGTTGAACTCCTCGACTCCGCAGAGAGTTAGAACGGCCATCGGCCGTCCCGTGGTGTCGCTGCCCACGAGGCGGCCGTCCTGTGGTGTCACTGCCCACGAGCCTCATGGGCAGCGCAATCGCCCTTGGGCTTATCCGCTCGGAAGCTCTATAAAACCCCTCCCCCTCATCCCTTTGAGAGCCCTTTTCCGAGATCCCTCTCCTTCCTCCTCCTCCTTTTTTCGGTGACCGGTGTGCCTCCCCTGGCCGAGCGCCGTCTGAAGATGTCTTCGTGAGCCTTCCCCTGTTCCGAAATTCATTTGTCAAAAATGCCGCCGTCACCACCCCAAGCTCGCCGGACCGAGCTCCTCAGCTGAGATCCCTTCTCTCCACCACTTGCCATGAGCCTTCCTTCCCACTATTATTCTATTTTTGGTTAAATAGAGGTCATTTTCTTCCTCTATTCTAGCCCCAAATCGAGACTATTCTCGATTTCTCCTTTTTGTTGGTCGCCGCAGTGGCCGCCGGCCGCCATTGTGACTGGCTGGCCATCGACCGAATGTCAGCCTCCGGCCATTGACCAGACGACGGCCTCCAGCCACCCAGGCCGACCACCCCGTCGGCTTCTCCTTCCCTCTCTTCCTTCTTTTCCTTCACCCCATGTTTCTAAACTTAATGGGATGAAGAATTTTTTGGGTCATGAACATTCAATTGGACAATGTTCAAATTTCGGCCCAACTCAGTGATTTTGGACCCAATTGGGTCGTGCCCATCGTGGGCCGAGTTCGGGTCTATTTAGCCGGGCCCATCGTGGGCCGAGTTCGGGTCTGTTAGGTTGGGCCCATCGCGGGCCGAGTTTGGGCCTATTAGGCCGTGCCCATTGCGGGCCGAGTTTGGGCCCGTTGGGTCGTGTCCATCATGGGCTGAGTTAGGGTCTTATTGGACCGTGTCCATTGTAGGCAGTGTTCGGGCCCTATTAAATCATATCCAATGTCGGTCGAGTTCAAACCTGTTGGGTCATGCCCATTACAGGCCGAGTTCGAGCTCTACTGGGCCGTGTCCATCGTAGGCCAAGCTCGGGCCCTATTGGCCCATGCGCATTGTGGGCCGACTTCGGGCTCTATTGGGTCGTGCCCATTATGGGCTGAATTCGGGCCCTATTGGGCCATGCCCATTGTGGGCCGAGTTCAGGCAATATTGACTTTAGGCCTATTCATCCATTATAAGGCCGTGTCCATTAGTATTTTTGACTTAGCTCTAAAGTTAACAACAAAATTAATTATATTTTAATGATATTTAAATAGGTGAACCTGATCTGCCTACCTGAAGTAGGATTTAAAGCGAAAAGAGGTAAGTAAGCTAATACTTCAAAGTGTATTTTCTAAATTATTTGGCAAATTACTTATTCGTAGATTAAATTTCGATATATGTCTTGTACTTAGATAAAAAAGGTCAGGCATATTAGTGTTCATTTTGAATTTATGTCATATGTATAAAATCAAAAATATATGACCTGGCAAATTCAGAAAAATCTATTTTATATTATATATTCTCAGCATGGCTATGATCTGTTGTGGCCTTGCCAATGGAGATAATTCGTTGGCCCTGTACACTTTTATCTGTGAGAAACTGGTTTCGACACCGCACGCCGGTGATTAAAATAGTGGTGCTTAGACACTATTACCACCGGTGGTTATTAATAGTAGAATTGGCACTTTATGCAACCAATGCCACTGAGTTACGTGACCATAGCCTATTTATGTAGGGATTATGTTATCAGTTTTGTAAAATGCTAATAATTTTTAAAAGAAAAAGATGTTTGTTGATGAGTTATTTCTCAATCATTATTTTATATTTTAAACTAAGTATTTGGAATGCTTTGATCCAATTCTGGGGTATTATGTTGCTTACTAGGCTAATGTAGCTCATTATCCTGTTTTCTCTATTTTTTAGATTCAAATACATAAACGTATGATTGCTTGGGGCTTTGGGAGTGCGCTAGATTTTCTGATGATTCCTTCAATTATTGAAATTTTAGTTAGATTATTTGATTAATATTGGCACATGTTACTTTAAAACTTTATAATAACTATTTCAATAAATTAATGCTTAAATAAATTTTAAGAATTTGACATTATTTTGATATCATCCATTGCCTTTCGTGTCTATACGGTCTGCCATATGATATGCGGAGTCAGTCGCGCTCCAGGCTCGGGGCGTGACAATTGTTGAGCTTGTATCCATGGCTAAATTTGTAGCTAATAAATACAACCCACTCTCCCCTGTCATCCTCCTTTCTCCTCCCTTCGCTAGGAAATATGAACATAGGCAATTGAGATGCTTTGTACATGGCTTGAATCCACTCCAAGCCTCTGCCTGTGAGATATTTGTACACTCTTAGTAGGAGATCTGTTCAACAAATAAACAACACAAAAGACAGCTTCAGCTGAAAAATTATTTGGCATATCTTTGGCCGTTAGCATGCCCTAGTCATGTCCACGATGGCCATTCTTTCTCTCTGCAACTCATTATGCTATGGCGTGTGAGGGTCGATGACTGCATGCTCAATTTCTTGATCTACGCAATAGTCCTCAAATTCTCTGGAAGTACAGTAACCCCCATCGTCAGTTCTCAAAACCTCAAGAAAATATCCACTTTGCTTTTCAACCAGTGCATTGAAATGCTTGAAATTATCAAAAAATTCAGGCTCTCTTCAATAAATAAACCAGTATATTCCTACTATAATCATTTATGAAAGTGAGAAAATACCGACTTTTCTTAATGGACGGAGTATTCATCGGACCACATGGATCAGAATGTACTAGTTCTAGTGGTTTTGAGGCACGCCAAGCATTTCCTCCGAAGAATGGTCTTCTATGTTGCTTTCAAATCCAAGTCGTTTGTTTGATGAGCAACAAACAACTTCTTCTTTCTAGTCATGTGGTTGGTGCAGCCAGCACCAAGAAACGTACCAAGTGTCTTTCCCTGCATCTTCTTCTCTTTTAAAAAACCATGAGAATGCGACATTCTGCATCATCTGCTTCTTATGCAAAACCAACTTGTTCTCTAAAATCCCTGCACTCAAATACATAATGCCCATAACGATAACAATTATAGCATGTAATACATAATTTGCCGTACCTTCCTGGGCATCGTCGATGTGCTTTCACTACAGTAAAAGAATAAAACGCCGACGCTTATCTGCCGACGCTAGGAAAAAGCGTCGGCAAATTCCTCTCCCGCGCCCACTGTTTCCAACGCTTTGTAGGAGTGTTGGTAATTCGAAGCAATCAACGACGCTTAAAAGCGTCGTCGAAGACCTAACATCAAACGACGCTTATAAGCGTCGCCGAAGCCCACTTAATACCCAGCGGCCGACCCCGAGCCCGCAAATCTGCCCTAGCTACTCCCGAGCACCCTCATCTTCCTCGTCTCCGGCGCTGCCTTAGCCCCCATTCCTCGTCTCCGGCGCTGCCTTAGCCCCCATTCCTCGTCTCCGGCGCTACCTCCTCTCCGGCGCGGACCGATCCCAACCCGCTCCGCCGGAGGTATTTTTCTCCTCCTCCCTCCTCTCCCACCGTCTCGCTTGTTCTCCTTCTTCTCCTCCTCCTCTTCTTCGGGTGTTCTGGGTTTGTTCTCTCTCCTTTCCGGCGTCGACCGACCGGCCCCAAGTCCCGATCGATTCAGGCCCCAATTAATCGATTCGTATCTTCTATCATCGCAGATCCACATCCTCTCCGTCTCGGCGATCGAAGAGAGTTCGCAACCATTTTCGGCTCCAGCAATCGTATGCTCTCTCTCTCTCCCTTTCTTTTGAGCGTCCGCTTCTTATGATTTCTGAATCTTCTAAATTATTGACGAAGGTTTGCATCTGGTTCATGGCATCATTGCATTCAATCGATCGGGAATGGAAATAGAGAATTAATTAGTTCTTGAATGACATGTCACCATTTCTGGTTTTATGTATGATCCCTCTTTTGGTTAACACCCTGTTTTTTCAGTATTTATGCTTGATTCTCATTATATTTGGGTTGAACTGCGTGAATGGCTGCTATCTACACTTCCACTAATTTAGTTCTTCTTTGCTATTTTAATCCTCTTGCCAACCGTGTTCATGGGGCTTGAAAATAATATAGGATGTTGATCTAGGAGCATGTCTGTATTTATTTGGGATCATGATGGGGTTATTTGCTGAACCATATAGGCACTGTTGGGTGCAAGCATTTGGAAATTGTCTCCACAATGACAATAGTTTGATGATGCAGTATATCCCCATCCCTGCTATTGTTAATTAAATCTGATTTATTAACCATAATGCAAACAAGATCAGGTTTTGTATGTAAGTAGTCATTCTAAGAACCCATTGCATGTTTACATCCAATTATTTTGGAATTTTTTGGCATAATCTCAATTTGAATGCACACGGCAATCTGTATTTGCAATGATTTTGGTATTGGACTTTGTGGAAACTTGGCACAACTGAATCTGCCAAAAAACCAAATATATATATTTTAAAAAACTACAAATCCGGACCCGAAACCATATTTTCATTCAAATGAGTATAGCTTGAATCTGTTAATGAATTCATGTCAGCCTCTTTAAACAGACAGCTGTGACATTCTTAAAAACAAAGAAACATCATATGTGTCCACTTAAGGACATTATCTGTGCTATACAATATAATAGATGTTATTTAGAAATATATGATATACATATGTAGAGGGGACTTTTTATTGTTTGGATGTCAGATTATAGTTATAATGATATTTGTGATCTAATGGAGTAGGAGGAGGTCTGAACGCTCATTATTCCCTTTTCTTTTGCCCGCCTGCTGGGAATTCAAGCAATAAGACAGGTTAACGCATCTTAGGGCTGGAGACATGTTGCAAGCTTCAGATTACATTTGTTTCGCACCTTGGGTTTGGGGGCATGGTGCAAGCTTTAGATTACATTTGTTTTGCCTGAGTGATACTTTGTGATAATACAAGAGTTTGTGAAGCCTAGCAAACTGTTGTGACTTTCTGCAAAAGACGCAGATCATACATGAAAGAAGTGATATGGTAAAAGAGCCCCAACATGCAAAAGGAGAGTAGTTCTTTAGGACAAATTCGATGAGTAATGCTACAGTAGCATGCAAAAGTCATACAGAAATATCTCACTTTTCTGTGTCAGCTACGTGGTATTTAATGGTGATGGTATGGTGGCTAGTCTGACGATCATCAAGTTTTGAGTTTGCCTCATAACATCATTGCCTATAATGTCCAATGCATGCAAGGGAAAGTATGAAAGTTTGTAATTCCTGATACTATAATGTATTCTGTTTTTAATTTATCACCTATATGTAACAGAAGAAGTTTACATATGATAGTTACATTCTACAGGAGTTGTTATATTATATTTATATAATCAGATATAAATCTACTCTCACTTTTTTTTGCTAAGCATCTCCTGTAAATTACTATGTCAGCTCCATATTAACACCCCAACCCCTGTATTTGGTGCTTAAGAACTGGAAGGCATCAACTTCTGATAGAAGGCATTGCTCAACCAAGACCGGTTGCTCTAGCGGATGTTGACCTTTATTTGAAGCTCTAATCGGTTTTAGGAAAACTGATTAGAAAAAATTGGCAGATATTTTGATAGCCTATTGGCTGATAAATTGGATTATTTCAGTCTCTTCTCGTACCATGGAATATTGATAAACTGGTGATCAAAAGGAAATTGGATAATTTTTGTCTCAGAATAATTAGCATGTAGTGAATGCATTCTCTGAATCAGAAGGCTAAGTTTCCATTAATCTTCCTAGTAACTTTATAGTAGAGTGCTGATGATTTTGCTATTTGATAGGAGAAATATTAACTTTGATTTCTTGTATGGACATTACAAACTTATGCATACTTTTATGCATTACTTTGATATAACTTTGATGCATTATGCATTACTTGCCCTTATGCATATTAGATCTTGATTCGTAATATCTTGGATTGGTGCACTTACCCTTATGAGAAATGATAAGATCAACTTTAGGCTCCTATGAAACTACATATGTGTATGCATACTTTAGGCTTGAAAATAATATTGATTCTTTTTTGTGCATACCAGGTAACAATATGCCCCGAGGGAGACGATTTAGAGATGTGGAGTTCCAGCATTCTCAGGTGGGATCTACTTCTGAGCAGTCCCTGTTGGGAACCCGCCCATGCCGTTGATATTTCAAAAATTAAATCAGATGGCAGCGGAATCGGCATGCACGGGTTCGACGTTCATCGCATGAACGTTGTTTCGAGACCTTTCGTAATTAGGTAGGAATTAAAACTTTTAAAACTATTAGGAAGATCAAATCTTCACCTTGCGCGGGTAGATGATCACCGCAAATCTGAATTCGTGGTTTTGGAAGAGGGTTCGCTTGAAGCCGTTCAAACGTCCGGCCTCTACGGGTATCCACACGAAGCAGGATACGATCCAAGCTCTCTATCTCACCGGGGTGCTAGCTCCCTTGCAGAGATAGCTTTGATGGCTGATGTCCTCTCTTTCAATCAACTCTTGATTGCACTTGAGAGGAGGAAGAAGAAGGATGAAGAAGAGGAAGAAGATCAAATCCCTTCGCAGCCTTCTTCTCTTCACACGCGCTGAAGCCAAGGAAGAAGACCAAGAGGAGGGAGACGCCTCCTCTTCTTTTCCCTTTGCTGATGGCGGCTGAACCAAGGAGAGATGGAGAGGGGGTGGCCACGTGATGAAGAGGAGAAAGGTTCATCTAGGGCGCCGGCCCTAGTCCTCCTTTAATAAGGATGAAGGGCTCCTACAAGTTAGGAGCCCTTGACTAATTTCCAAGAGGGGGCGCCGGCCCCCTTCTCTCTTCATGTCGCACCAACTAAGTGAAGAGGGGCTGATGCCCCTCTTACTTGGTTAACCCAATCCTCTTCCAAAGAGGATTAGGTGCCTCTCTCATGGTTTAATCCTAATCTAATTAGGATTAGCCAAATTTGGGTTCAATCTACGCTAGTCCTAATCCAATTAGGACTTGAATGAATCATGACTTAATTGAACTCTTCAATCCTAATCCAATTAGGAGTCATGTTGATTAATTAGATTAATAATTAATTTAGACTTAAGGAATCCTAATCCAATTAGGATTTGTTTAATTTTAGTCCTAATCCAATTAGGACTTTATTTGAATTCGAAGTCCTAATCCAATTAGAATTTCTAGGAATCCTACTCCAAGTAGGAATCCAATTTTAATTCAAAGTTCCTAATCTCATTAGGATTGTAGGAATCCTATTCCAAGTAGGAATCCCAGTCCTACTCCAACTAGGATTCCCAGTCCTAATCTAATTAGGACTCTAGAAATCCTACCCGAAGTAGGATTTGTGTTTAAGTCCAATTAATTAATTTCCTTTGTTCCTTCTTCAACTTCTTATCAATCAAATTGATTTCTTGTGATTCCTAATCACAATTTCAACCATCGGATCGGTCAATACTTCTAGTGTGTGTGACCCCATAGGTTCTATTCTGACTGGTAGTGAGATATATTGTGATCTCTATCACTATATCATTGAAAACTCCTTTCAATGGGTTGGAACGATTCCAACTCTACTCATTAGGATTTATCGATCATCGAGATAATCCCTGTGAGTCCCACCATCCACCAGTGACACCTAGCAGCATGTAGTGGCTACCCAGCAGAATGGAATGATGAACCTCTAGGTGCAGTTAACGTGTGATACAGTCCTACTATCGTGGATCCCTACAGGACGGAGGTCATGGACAACTCGTCAAACCCCATCGTCTGTCATATGTCAAGATTTATTCGACTCGAGTTCGATAATGGAAAACTCCTTTTCCACTTACTGCCCTGGCCAAGGTCTTAGAACTCAGTCTAACAAATCACATAGGATCACTCCTCTTCTATCAAGGTCGATAGATTCCTTATAGGTGCATACCCTACTCCTACAGTGAACCTACTGCAGCCAATCTACACTGCATGGACCCATATGGCTAGAGACCATGTATGTGTGCAGTCAAACTACAATAACCTCACTGTGAGTAGCCGAAGCACCGCAGGTCAAAGGACCAGTCACACTACTGCAACATCAAGCAAGTCACTGACGAGTGGATAGACATCCAAGTGACTTCTTGTCTTGGTCACGCTCAGTACCCTTGTTCTCTAACAAGCACCTGCACTATCACTTCAGTGTCCCTACACTGTGGACTCAAGTCTCGTCCATCCAGAAGGAAAGTGATCTGTGCACTGATCGGGTCAATCACCGTCCTCGTGATGATCCATTGATCAGGAGCATTTAGAAATTAATCACCAATGATACATGGCTCAAATTCTCAACTCTTGAGAATATGTATCATTATCTTATTAATTTCTTGGACGATTCATAGACACATAAACAATATGAATGAAAAGATGCCTTTTATTTATTTAATAATAAATAGTCAAGTACAAAATTATGTCCCTAGAATCAACAATGTGTCAGCCAAATTGGCTTCTAGGGCATACATCTAACAATCTCCCACTTGCACTAAAGCCAATTGGTCATATATCTTAGGCCCATCTTCTCAAGGTGGGCTTCAGTCTTTTGCTGACTCAGCTGCTTAGTGAACGGGTCTGCCACGTTATCCGCGGAGTCTACTCTCTGCACCTCTACATATTTCTTCTCCACATAGTCGCGTATGAGGTGAAAGCGCCGCTCTATATGCTTAGACTTCTGATGAGACCATGGCTCCATAGCTAGTGCTATGGTGCCAATGTTATCGCAGTAAAGTGTTATGGCATCTGATGACATTACACCTAACTCTGCAATTAACTTTTAATCAGAAGGTTTCTACTGCACCCTTAGATACGGCTTAACATTCAGCTTCTAAGGTAGAATCTATAATGATCGGTTGTTTGGAACTCTTCCAATTTACTGAATCACAATTGCACATATTCTGATGTAGACTTTCTATCATCAATATGTGTGCATCCTTCTACCTTCAACTCTGATCTTCTCCCAAAGACCAAGAACATGTCCTTAGTTCTTCTCAAGTACTTAAGACTGTTCTTCATAGCTATCCAGTGCTTCTTGCCTGGATCCGACTGATATCTGCTTGTGACACTCACAGCAAGAGCTATATCAGGTCGTGTACACAGCATGGCATACATGAGGCTTCCTATTGCCGATGCATAGGGAATCTTGCTCATGCGTTGAATCTCTTCAGATGTGTTGGGGCACATCTTCTTGGAGAGATGAATTCCATGCCTTAGGGGTAAGAGACCCCTCTTGGAGTTTTCCATGCTGAACCTCTTCAGCACCTCCTCTATGTACATTTTCTGTGAAAGGCCAAGCATCCTTTTAGATCTATCTCTATAGACCTTTATTCCCAAAATATAGGATGCTTCCCCAAGGTCTTTCATGGAGAATTCTTTTGACAACCAGACCTTGACCGAGGTTAGCATGGGAATATCATTCCCAATCAGGAGAACGTCATCTACGTACAGTACGAGAAAAACGACAGCACTCCCACTAACCTTTTTGTAAACACACGGTTCCTCTTCGTTTTTGATGAAATCAAACGTTTTGATTGCATCATCGAAACGAGTGTTCCAACTCCGAGATGCTTGCTTTAGTCCATAGATGGACCTTTGCAGCTTGCAGACCTTGTGATCTCCATTACTGGAAGTGAAACCCAAAGGCTGTTCCATATAGATATCTTCATCAAGATATCCATTCAGGAAAGCAGTTTTTACATCCATCTGCCAGATTTCATAATCATGAAATGCTGCAATGGCAAGCAATGTTCGGATGGATTTTAGCATGGCTACAGGTGAAAAGGTCTCCTGATAGTCAATGCCTTCGCGTTGACTATACCCTTTCGCCACAAGCCTTGCCTTATAGGTCTCTACCTCTCCATCCGAACCTATCTTCCTTTTGTAGATCCATTTGCATCCAATAGGTACAATACCTTCTGGTGGATCTACTAAGGTCCAGACTTGGTTGGAATGCATGGAGTCTAACTCTGACTTCATAGCTTCCAGCCATTTCTCGAAATCGATATCAGATATCGCCTCGTTGTAGGTTTTTGGGATCCTGTATGTGATCCCTATCTCCCACTAGGAACATTTCCTCGGTATCCTCTTTTAGTATACCTAAGTATCTATCGGGAGGATGGGAGACTCTACTAGATCTACGAGGTGGTTGAGGGACATCGTGTACTGGCTCTTTATGAATGGGTTCTATAGGATCCATGACTCGTTGCTTTTCAGAGACTTTCTCTTCAAGCTCAATTTTCCTCCCACTGCCTCTATCAAGGATAAACTGATTTTCCAAGAAGATGGCATGATGGCTCACAAACACATTGTGATCCTCTGAGACGTAAAAATTGTATCCTAATGACTCTTTAGGATATCCTATAAAACGAGCACTTATGGTCCTAGCCTTTAACTTGTCCGCCTGTAGTCGCTTGACGTGGGCCGGACATCCCCAAATCTTGAGATGACCCAGACTTGGTTTCTTACCATGCCATATCTCATACGGTGTGGTAGGAACGGATTTAGAGGGAACTCTATTCAACAAATAAATCGCTGTGAGTAAGGCATCTCCCCAAAGGAACATAGGTAAATCAGTGAAGCTCATCATGGACCTGACCATGTCCAACAGGGTCCGATTTCTCCTCTCTAACACCCCGTTGAGTTGAGGTGTACCCGGAGGTGTCCATTGTGAGACTATGCCGTTTTCTTTGAGATAGTCCCGGAATTCCCTACTAAGGTATTCTCCTCCTCGATCTGATCGAAGAGCCTTAAGAGGTTTTCCAGTTTGTTTTTCTACTTCATTCTTGAACTCTTTGAACTTTTCGAAGGATTCAGACTTGTGTCTCATAAGATACACATACCCATACCGTGAATAATCATCGGTAAAGGTAATGAAGTAAGAATAACGTCCCCTGGCTAGCACATCGAATGGGCCACATACATCTGTATGTATTAGGGTAAGTATTTCAGTGGTCCTCTCCCCATGTCCTATAAAGGGCAGTCTAGCCATTTTTCCTTGAAGACAGGACTCGCAAACTGGATATGACTCGGAAGTCAATGAGCCGAGAAGCCCATCTTTATCCATTTTGTTCATCCTATCCTCTCCAATATGGCCAAGTCTGAGGTGCCACAAATATCTTTGGTTTATCTCATCTCTGGATCTTTTGGATCCTTTGGCACTCACTTCTTGCTCGGTAACATTCACAGATACATCCATATGTAAATGATAGAGACTGTCAATCATAAAACCACGTGCGACTATTTTATTTCTCAAATAAATAGAACAGCAGTCTTTGTCAAATGTAAAAACATGACCTTCCTGTGCTAGACATGAAACAGAAATCAAATTTCTGCTAGCAACAGGTACATAATAGCAGTCTCTAAGTATTAAACTAAATCCAGACGGTAGTCGCAGATGGTAGGTGCCCACAGCCACAGCAGCAACTTTTGCCCCGTTGCCAACCCTAAGGGTTACTGCACCTTCCGCCAGCCTTCTACTTTCCTTTAGACCCTGCATGGTAGTGCACAGATGAGCACTAGAACCAGAATCTATAACCCAACTAGAAGTAGAAGAAACCGTTAGATTAGTTTCAATTATGAGCAAGTCTATACCTTCTGAAGGTATGTCACCTTTCTTGTTCTTCAGGCTCTCGAGGTATGAAGGACAGTTTCTCTTCCAGTGGCCTTCGACATTGCAGTGGAAACATTTTCCTTTGTCGTTAGCCTTTTTCTTTTGAACTTCCTTCTTTGGCTTCTTGTCTTTCTTCTGCTTCTTTGCAGGCTTCTTTTTCTTCCAAGTAGACTTTCTCTTAGAACCAGAAGTCAACTCAGCAGCAAGGACATTGCCCCTTGAACCTTTCAAGGCTCCCTCAGTAGTTACCAACATGTTGATTAGTTCAGTCTTAGTGCATTCAATCTTATTCATGTGGTAGTTTACTATAAACTGACCAAATGAATCAGGAAGTGACTGTAGGATCAAATCCACTTGTAATTCCTTGTGCATGTCCATACCGAGCTTCTCAAGCTCCTCTAGGTCCTTGATCATGGTCAGACCGTGATCATGGACAGACTGCCCCTCGCGCATCTTCGCTTTGAAGAGCCTCTTGGACACTTCAAAACGAGCTGTGCGACTCTGCTCACCATACAACTCTTGCAGGTGTGCCAGTATGTCCCTAGCAGTCTTTATATTTTCATGCTGGCATTGGAGTTCATTAGACATGGATGCCATCATATAGCATTTTACTCTAATGTCATCATCCAACCACTTTTATGCATTTCACGCTGAACATCAGTAGGACGTGCTGGTAGTGTGGGGATATCTGAATCGAGTATGTAGCCTATCTTCTCACAGTCCAAAACTATTTTGAGATTTCTAAGCCAGTCTTTGTAATTGGTTCCGGTCAGTCGGTTGGTCTCAAGAATACGGGTCAGAGGGTTTGAAGCTGACATTGTATCTGCAGAGAGTAAAGATTCTAGTTAGACTTTTGTACTTGATTCTAATCTGTTCTAAGGTCTTTTAGAACAAATGTAACTCCCACTATTTTCTCGAATCCCTCACACTCCCCTGGTAGGGAAACGGAAATCCCACACGACTAGGGTTTCTAGTGGGTACTGCGGTCCCACCAATTTACATGCCACCTCACCTAACAGTTATTGGTGACACATAGATGGATGAGTGTACAACTCTTGTACAATGCTTCTCAAGCATGTTGCAGTGTAACTTGGTCTCTAAGCCATGAAGACCTCACCTAACAGTTATTGGTCCCATTTCTTAGTTAAGTCAGACCCACCATATAACCGTAGAAATAAAGTCGTCATTGGGTCCTCACCTAACAGTTATTGGTGCCCAACCCCATCTTTACCCTACAACATCTCATGTCTATAGAGAGGTCCAGCCCCCCGATGCAACTTGACCACTGTGTCCAGCCGAGACAAATCAACATCAGAAAGGCCTTAGCAGCTCTACTACAGTGGAAGACCTATTGACTTAATATTGGTTAATCAGGTCTTAGTGTTTGCAACTTGAGCCCTTCATAAGAGGTAATCGAACAATTGGCCAGGTAAGCAGGTGGGAGGCTCCCCTTACTCAGAGAGTAAGGTCCTAATTAAGTAACCACCTTTCATGCTTTCCTAGACACCAATTAGATCAATTAATCTAATATGACTTGCTCATGTTGGTTCACTCTCGACTTGATTGAGGAGGTTTTGATTTAGGTCTCAATTGGGTTTGCTACATCACATGTAAACCTATCTACCCGACTCGCATTCACATCTCATGCAAACGGTACATCACAGGCAGTTATAATCGCAGCATCAAATAAAGTTAAACTTTAAATAGGTGATGATCATGGATTCTAATTAGGTCGTATTACAAGCACATGCACATCAATCGATCAAGTGGTCTTCAACTCTTGAATTGGTTCCAAGCCTCCTTGATTCGATCCTTGATCAACCCTTGATCCCATCGCCATCAACCGCTTGGATCACCTTTCATCTCATGCCTTTGCTTCAACTTGATCGTTGATGTACATCACATCACAGAAATACAACCAGATGTAAAATAAAAATAAAAATAAATTACATCTCCTTTTAGGAGGCACGCAGGCCTCTCAAAACATCAAATAAGATGCATGCAAGCATCTGAAAAATTACATGACATCGCATATCACATCGCAGGTCATTACATTTGATACCAAAAGGGTTTGAATCCTATGATCATCACCGTATGCAACAATTATAATTTTCAGATCTGAAAACTAACTGATTGTATCATGACATAGGTCGCTGATCATGCTAATCATGATTCTAAACTTTGTAATCCCATTAACAATGCAATTAGAATCATCTTTTTATCACATAAAAATCAACATGCAAAAAATCAGCACCCCTGAAAAATCTGCATGCAGAATTTTTCAGCATGCATGATCATTCAATTTTCAGATCTAATAAGCCTTTAGATAATTAATTCTTACCTTAATCTACGAAGCCTAGGCTCTGATACCACTGTTGGGAACCCGCCCATGCCGCTGATATTTCAAAAATTAAATCAGATGGCAGCGGAATCGGCATGCACGGGTTCGACGTTCAGCGCATGAACGTTGTTTCGAGACCTTTCGTAATTAGGTAGGAATTAAAACTTTTAAAACTATTAGGAAGATCAAATCTTCACCTTGCGCGGGTAGATGATCACCGCAAATCTGAATTCGTGGTTTTGGAAGAGGGTTCGCTTGAAGCCGTTCAAACGTCCGGCCTCTACGGGTATCCACACGAAGCAGGATACGATCCAAGCTCTCTATCTCACCGGGGTGCTAGCTCCCTTGCAGAGATAGCTTTGATGGCTGATGTCCTCTCTTTCAATCAACTCTTGATTGCACTTGAGAGGAGGAAGAAGAAGGATGAAGAAGAGGAAGAAGATCAAATCCCTTCGCAGCCTTCTTCTCTTCACACGCGCTGAAGCCAAGGAAGAAGACCAAGAGGAGGGAGACGCCTCCTCTTCTTTTCCCTTTGCTGATGGCGGCTGAACCAAGGAGAGATGGAGAGGGGGTGGCCACGTGATGAAGAGGAGAAAGGTTCATCTAGGGCGCCGGCCCTAGTCCTCCTTTAATAAGGATGAAGGGCTCCTACAAGTTAGGAGCCCTTGACTACTTTCCAAGAGGGGGCGCCGGCCCCCTTCTCTCTTCATGTCGCACCAACTAAGTGAAGAGGGGCTGATGCCCCTCTTACTTGGTTAACCCAATCCTCTTCCAAAGAGGATTAGGTGCCTCTCTCATGGTTTAATCCTAATCTAATTAGGATTAGCCAAATTTGGGTTCAATCTACGCTAGTCCTAATCCAATTAGGACTTGAATGAATCATGACTTAATTGAACTCTTCAATCCTAATCCAATTAGGAGTCATGTAGATTCATTAGATTAATAATTAATTTAGACTTAAGGAATCCTAATCCAATTAGGATTTGTTTAATTTTAGTCCTAATCCAATTAGGACTTTATTTGAATTCGAAGTCCTAATCCAATTAGAATTTCTAGGAATCCTACTCCAAGTAGGAATCCAATTTTAATTCAAAGTTCCTAATCTCATTAGGATTGTAGGAATCCTATTCCAAGTAGGAATCCCAGTCCTACTCCAACTAGGATTCCCAGTCCTAATCTAATTAGGACTCTAGAAATCCTACCCGAAGTAGGATTTGTGTTTAAGTCCAATTAATTAATTTCCTTTATTCCTTCTTCAACTTCTTATCAATCAAATTGATTTCTTGTGATTCCTAATCACAATTTCAACCATCGGATCGGTCAATACTTCTAGTGTGTGTGACCCCATAGGTTCTATTCTGACTGGTAGTGAGATATATTGTGATCTCTATCACTATATCATTGAAAACTCCTTTCAATGGGTTGGAACGATTCCAACTCTACTCATTAGGGTTTATCGATCATCGAGATAATCCCTGTGAGTCCCACCATCCACCAGTGACACCTAGCAGCATGTAGTGGCTACCCAGCAGAATGGAATGATGAACCTCTAGGTGCAGTTAACGTGTGATACAGTCCTACTATCGTGGATCCCTACAGGACGGAGGTCATGGACAACTCGTCAAACCCCATCGTCTGTCATATGTCAAGATTTATTTGACTCGAGTTCGATAATGGAAAACTCCTTTTCCACTTACTGCCCTGGCCAAGGTCTTAGAACTCAGTCTAACAAATCACATAGGATCACTCCTCTTCTATCAAGGTCGATAGATTCCTTATAGGTGCATACCCTACTCCTACAGTGAACCTACTGCAGCCAATCTACACTGCATGGACCCATATGGCTAGAGACCATGTATGTGTGCAGTCAAACTACAATAACCTCACTGTGAGTAGCCGAAGCACCGCAGGTCAAAGGACCAGTCACACTACTGCAACATCAAGCAAGTCACTGACGAGTGGATAGACATCCAAGTGACTTCTTGTCTTGGTCACGCTCAGTACCCTTGTTCTCTAACAAGCACCTGCACTATCACTTCAGTGTCCCTACACTGTGGACTCAAGTCTCGTCCATCCAGAAGGAAAGTGATCTGTGCACTGATCGGGTCAATCACCGTCCTCGTGATGATCCATTGATCCGGAGCATTTAGAAATTAATCACCAATGATACATGGCTCAAATTCTCAACTCTTGAGAATATGTATCATTATCTTATTAATTTCTTGGACGATTCATAGACACATAAACAATATGAATGAAAAGATGCCTTTTATTTATTTAATAATAAATAGTCAAGTACAAAATTATGTCCCTAGAATCAACAATGTGTCAGCCAAATTGGCTTCTAGGGCATACATCTAACAGTCCCTGCAGTCCCAGCAGCCATATGAGCACCAGCAGCACGAGTCAGGATCTCAGCGCGAGCCTCCTGCTGATTGTCCGGAGGATGAGCTCCGGATCCAGGATAATTCGATTTAAAGTTCATATTTTATGTTCATATTTGTCTTCAACTTTTTAAGACATTTTATTTAATTTGAATAGATGGACAAGGGACAGTGAGGACAAGACGGGGACCCACTCAAGCAAAGGATGTGTGGAAGCTTCCTCCGGGTGAGAAGATCATCATCCGATGTAACGAATTGGGGCAGCCCATTAATAGAGCTGGAAATCTTCTATCAAGCTTTTTAGGATCGGTTGCATGCAAGGGTCAGCTGTGTCCGCTCAACTATACGAAGTGGAATGACATGCTTCCTTCGTATAAGGTTGAGCTTCTTAGACTCATACAGGTAATGAATTGAATTTGTTCTTTTTAATTTGACACCTCCTGCATGTTAATTTGCTTACTATCATGATTTTACTTTTGAGGTTTAATATTATTATAACATTCTGTATCTTGTTGTAGGGTAAGTTTGTACTCCCTCCAGAGAGCCATGATTGGGTGCTAAAGTCCCTCAACCGCAAATGGAAAGAATATAAAGCAAAATTGAAGACGGACTTCAAGCGTGAGGGTATGACAGAGGAGGAGGTTGCTCGTGTGACTCCTCCTGATGTATACCCTCAGCAGTGGAGGGAGCTTGTTCACCACTGGTTTTCTGAAAAAGGACAGGTCACGTATATTGTTTCAATATCTTATATTATCTTTATTATTAATATAGATTGCAAATATATACATTGAATAATATTATACTGTGTGCTTTTATTTTGGCAGACATATTCTAATATTGGTAGAGACAAAAAAAAGCGCCGGGAGTTCTTCCTTCTTTTGTAGTGTTTTGTGAGCTTCGTTGACCTAAATCAGGTTGGTGACCATCTCTGAATGGTGAGATTCATTCCTGTCATTTACTCATGCAGCAGGACCATGAGTGCTTCTACATCCTCTATAATTTCCTTTCTGGCCTCTACCTCGACCCTCTACTATGACCTTTTGAAGCACCAGTGTCTCCATCACTCTTCTCAGCTTTGATGGAAGCTTGGCTTCGGACAGCTTGCTCGATCGCTCTCCGCATCTTTTTCGTTCAGCCGTTGCTCATGAGTTTCTAGTGGGCCTACTAACTCAT
This sequence comes from Phoenix dactylifera, assembly GCF_051530095.1. Taxonomy (NCBI): domain Eukaryota; kingdom Viridiplantae; phylum Streptophyta; class Magnoliopsida; order Arecales; family Arecaceae; genus Phoenix; species Phoenix dactylifera. The sequence goes on along the minus strand of NC_143199.1, from coordinate 20,244,249 downwards.
CCACTGTCATTGTGGTTCAAATCTTGCAGTTAGTGTTGGGAACCCGCCCATGCCGCTGATATTTCAAAAATTTTTCAGATGGCAGCGGAATCGGCATGCACGAGTTCGACGTTCATCTCATGAACGTTGTTTCGAGACCTTTCGTAATTAGGTAAGAATTAAATCCTTTTAAAACTAATAGAAAGATCAAATCTTCACCTTGCGCGGGTAGATGATCACCGCGAATCTGAATTCGTGGTTTTTAGGAAGAGGGTTCGCTTGAAGCCGTTCAAACGTCCGGCCTCTACGGGTATCCACACGAAGCAGAGGACCGATCAAAGCTTTCTCGTCTCCCCGGGGTGCTAGCTCCCTTGCAGAGACTTCCTTTGATGGCTGATCTCCTCTCTTTCTTTCAACTCTTGAAAGTGCTTGAGAGGAGGAAGAAGAAGAAGGGACTCAAGGAAGAAGAACACAGCTTCTGCAGCCTTCTTTCTTTTCCCTGCGTTGGAAGAAGGATTGGAGGAAGAGGATGACGCCAACGCTTGGACTTTGCTCTCCCTTTGCTTGCGGCTGAACCAAGAGAGGAGGGGGCTGGTGGCGGCAGCAAGAGGAGGAAGAGAGCTCTTGGCTAGGGCGCCGGCCTCATGCCTCCTTATAAAGCCATCTAGGGCTCCTACAATCTAGGAGCCCTAGACATATTGCCTAAGAGGGAAGGGGGGCGCCGGCCCTTCTCTTCATGCCGCACACAAGGAGAGGAGGAGGGGCGTGAACCCTCCTTCTTGTGATGCCCTAATCCTCTTCCAAAGAGGATTGGGTGCCTCTCTTATGGTTTAATCCCAATCCAATTAGGATTAGCCAAATTGGGTTCAATCTATGCTAGTCCTAATCCAATTAGGATTTGAATGAACCATGACTCAATTGAACTCTTCAATCCTAATCCAATTAGGAGTCATGTTGATTCATTAGATTAATAATTAATTTAGACTTAAGGAATCCTAATCTAATTAGGATGTATTTAATTTTAGTCCTAATCCAATTAGGACTCTATTTGAATCCGAAGTCCTAATCCAATTAGGATTCCTAGGAATCCTACTCCAAGTAGGAATCCGATTTAGATTCAAAATTCCTAATCTCATTAGGATTGAGGAATCCTATTCCAAGTAGGAATCCCAGTCCTAATCCAATTAGAATTCTAGGTATCCTACCCGAAGTAGGATTCTTGTTTCAAGTCCAATTAATTAATTTCTTTTTCCTTCTTCAACCTTTTATCAATCAAATTGATTTCTGGTGATTCCTAATCACGATTTCAACCATCGGATCGGTCAATACTTCTAGTGTGTGTGACCCCATAGGTTCTATTCTGACTGGTAGTGAGATATATTGTGATCTCTATCACTATATCATTGAAAACTCCTTTCAATGGGTTGAAACGATTCCAACTCAACTCATTAGGGTTTATCGATCATCAAGATAATCCCTATGAGTCCCACCATCCACCAGTGACACCTAGCAGCATGTAGTGGCTACCCAGCAGAATGGAATGATGAACCTCTAGGTGCAGTTAACATGTGATACAGTCCTACTATCGTGGATCCCTACAGGACGGAGGTCATGGACAACTCGTCAAACCCCATCGTCTGTCATATGTCAAGATTTATTCGACTCGAGTTCGATAGTGAGAAACTCTTTCTCCACTGTGTATACTGCCCCGGCCGAGGTCTTACGAACTCAGTCTTATAAATCACATAGGATCTCTCCTTATCTATCAAGGTCGATAAATTCCATATAGGTGCATACCCTACTCCTACAGTGAACTTACTGCAGCCAATCTACACTGCATGGACCTATATGGCTAGGGACCATGTATGTGTGCAGTCAAACTACAATAACCCCACTGTGAGCAGCCGAAGCACCGCAGGTCAAAGGACCAGTCACACTACTGCAACATCAAGCAAGTCACTGACGAGTGGATAGACATCCAAGTGACTTCTTGTATTGGTCACGCTCAGTACCCTTGTTCTCTAACAAGCACCTGCACTATCACTTCAGTGTCCCTACAATGTGGACTCAAGTCTCGTCCATCCAGAAGGAGAGTGATCTGTGCACTGATCGGATCGATCACCGTCCTCGTGATGATCCTTTGATCAGGAGCATTTAGAAATTAATCACCAATGATACATGGCTCAAATTCTCAACTCTTGAGAATATGTATCATCATCTTATTAATTTCTTGGACGATTCATAGACACATAAACAATATGAATGAAAAGATGCCTTTTATTTATTCAATAATAAATAGTCAAGTACAAAATTATGTCCCTAGAATCAACAATGTGTCAGCCAAATTGGCTTCTAGGGCATACATCTAACAATCTCCCACTTGCACTAAAGCCAATTGGTCATATATCTTAGGCCCATCTTCTCAAGGTGGGCTTCAGTCTTTTGCTGACTCAGCTGCTTAGTGAAAGGGTCTGCCACGTTATCCGCGGAGTCTACTCTCTGCACCTCTACATATTTCTTCTCCACATAGTCGCGTATGAGGTGAAAGCGCCGCTCTATATGCTTAGACTTCTGATGAGACCTTGGCTCCTTAGCAAGGGCTATGGCGCCATTGTTATCGCAGTAGAGTGTTATGGCATCTGATGTCATCACATCCAGCTCTGCAATGAATTTCTTGAACCAGAAGCCTTCCTTAGCAGCTTCAGAGGCGGCGATGTATTCGGCTTCCATAGTCGAATCAGCAATGATCGGTTGTTTAGAACTCTTCCAATTCACCGTACCACCATTGCACAAGAACACGTATCCAGATGTTGACTTCCTGTCATCGACATCAGTCATGAAGTCTGAATCTGTGTACCCTTCTACCTTTAACTCTGATGATCCTCCAAAAACCAAGAATAAATCTTTTGTTCTTCTCAAGTACTTAAGAATATTCTTCACAGCTGTCCAGTGTTCTTCACCTGGATTCGACTGATATCTGCTTGTGACACTCACAGCAAGAGCTATATCAGGTCGTGTACATAGCATGGCATACATGAGGCTTCCTATTGCCGATGCATAAGGAATCTTGCTCATGCGTTGAATCTCCTCAGGTGTGTTGGGGCACATCTTCTTGGAGAGATGAATTCCATGCCTTAGGGGTAAGAGACCCCTCTTGGAGTTTTCCATGCTGAACCTCTTCAGCACCTCCTCTATGTACATTTTCTGTGACAGGCCAAGCATCCTTTTAGATCTATCTCTATAGACCTTTATTCCCAAGATATAGGATGCTTCCCCAAGGTCTTTCATGGAGAATTCTTTTGACAACCAGACCTTGACCGAGGTTAGCATGGGAATATCATTCCCAATCAGGAGAATGTCATCTACGTACAGTACGAGAAAAGCGACAGCACTCCCACTAACCTTTTTATAAACACATGGTTCCTCCTCGTTTTTGATGAAATCAAACGTTTTGATTGTATCATCGAAACGAGTGTTCCAACTCCGAGAGGCTTGCTTTAGTCCATAGATGGACCTTTGCAGCTTGCAGACCTTGTGATCTCTATCACTGGAAGTGAAACCCAAAGGCTGTTCCATATAGATATCTTCATCAAGATATCCATTCAGGAAAGCAGTTTTCACATCCATCTGCCAGATTTCATAATCATGAAATGCTGCAATGGCAAGCAATGTTCGGATGGATTTTAGCATGGCTACAGGTGAAAAGGTCTCCTGATAGTCAATGCCTTCGCGCTGACTATACCCTTTCGCCACAAGCCTTGCCTTATAGGTCTCTACCTCTCCATCCGAACCTATCTTCCTTTTGTAGATCCATTTGCATCCAATAGGTACAATACCTTCTGGTGGATCTACTAAGGTCCAGACTTGGTTGGAATGCATGGAGTCTATCTCTGACTTCATAGCTTCCAGCCATTTCTCGGAATCGATATCAGATATCGCCTCGTTGTAGGTTTTGGGATCCTGTATGTGATCCCTATCTCCCACTAGGAACATTTCCTCAGTATCCTCTTCAAGTATACCTAAGTATCTATCGGGAGGATGGGAGACCCTACTAGATCTACGAGGTGGTCGAGGGACATCGTGTACTGGCTCTGTATGAATGGGTTCTATAGGATCCATGACTCGTTGCTTTTCAGAGACTTTCTCTTCAAGCTCAATTTTTCTCCCACTGCCTCTATCAAGGATAAACTGATTTTCCAAGAAGATGGCATGACGGCTCACAAACACATTGTGATCCTCTGAGACGTAAAAATTGTATCCTAATGACTCTTTAGGATATCCTATAAAACGAGCACTTATGGTCCTAGCCTCTAACTTGTCCGCCTGTAGTCGCTTGACGTGGGCCGGACATCCCCAAATCTTGAGATGACCCAGACTTGGTTTCTTACCATGCCATATCTCATACGGTGTGGTAGGAACGGATTTAGAGGGAACTCTATTCAATAAATAAATCGCTGTGAGTAAGGCATCTCCCCAAAGGAACATAGGTAAATCAGTGAAGCTCATCATGGACCTGACCATATCCAATAGGGTCCGATTTCTCCTCTCTGACACCCCGTTGAGTTGAGGTGTACCCGGAGGTGTCCATTGTGAGACTATGCCGTTTTCTTTGAGATAGTCCCGGAATTCTCCACTAAGGTATTCTCCTCCTCGATCTGATCGAAGAGCCTTAAGAGGTTTTCCAGTTTGTTTTTCTACTTCATTCTTGAACTCTTTGAACTTTTCAAAGGATTCAGACTTGTGTCTCATAAGATACACATACCCATACCGTGAATAATCATCGGTAAAGGTAATGAAGTAAGAATAACGTCCCCTGGCTAGCACATCGAATGGGCCACATACATCTGTATGTACTAGGGTAAGTATTTCAGTGGTCCTCTCCCCATGTCCTACAAAGGGTAGTCTGGCCATCTTTTCTTGAAGACAGGACTCGCAAACTGGATATGACTCGGAAGTCAATGAGCCTAAGAGCCCATCTTTATCCATTTTGTTCATTCTATCTTCTCCAATATGGCCAAGTCTGAGGTGCCATAAATATCTTTGGTTTATCTCATCTCTGGATCTTTTGGATCCTTTGGCACTCACATCTTGCTCGGTAACATTCACAGATACATCCATATGTAAATGGTAGAGACTGTCAATCATAAAACCACGTGCGACTATTTTATTTCTCAAATAAATAGAACAGCAGTCTTTGTCAAATGTAAAAACATGACCTTCCTGTGCTAGACATGAAACAGAAATCAAATTTCTGCTAGCAACAGGTACATAATAGCAGTCTCTAAGTATTAAACTAAATCCAGACGGTAGTCGCAGATGGTAGGTGCCCACAGCCACAGCAGCAACTTTTGCTCCGTTGCCAACCCGAAGGGTTACCGCACCTTCCGCCAGCCTTCTACTTTTCTTTAGACCCTGCATGGTAGTGCACAAATGAGCACTAGAACCAGAATCTATAACCCAACTAGAAGTAGAAGAAACCGTTAGATTAGTTTCAATAATGAGCAAGTCTATACCTTCTGAAGGTGTGTCACCTTTCTTGTTCTTTAGGCTCTCGAGGTATGAAGGACAGTTTCTCTTCCAGTGGCCTTCGACATTGTAGTGGAAACATTTTCCTTTGTTGTTAGCCTTTTTCTTTTGAACTTCCTTCTTTGGCTTCTTGTCTTTCTTCTGCTTCTTTGCAGGCTTCTTTTTCTTCCAAGTAGACTTTCTCTTAGAACCAGAAGTCAACTCAACAGCGAGGATATTGCCCCTTGAACCTTTCAAGGCTCCCTCAGCAGTTACCAACATGTTGATTAGTTCAGTCTTAGTGCATTCAATCTTATTCATGTGGTAGTTTACTATAAACTGACCAAATAAATCAGGAAGTGACTGTAGGATCAAATCCACTTGCAATTCCTTGTGCATGTGCATACCGAGCTTCTCAAGCTCCTCTAAGTCCTTGATCATGGTCAGACCGTGATCATGGACAGACTGCCCTTCGCGCATCTTCGCTTTGAAAAGCCTCTTGGACACTTCAAAACGAGCTGTGCGACTCTGCTCACCATACAACTCTTGTAGGTGTCCCAGTATGTCCCTAGCAGTCTTTATATTTTCATGCTGGCATTGGAGTTCATTAGACATAGATGCCATCATATAGCATTTTACTCTAATGTCATCGTCCAACCACTTTTTATGCATCTCACGCTGAACATCAGTGGGACGTGCTGGTAATGTGGGGATATCTGAATCGAGTATATAGCCTATCTTCTCACAGTCCAAAACTATTTTGAGATTTCTAAGCCAGTCCTTGTAATTGGTTCCGGTCAGTCGGTTGGTCTCAAGAATACGGGTCAAAGGGTTTGAAGCCGACATTGTATCTGCAGAGAGTAAAGATTCTAGTTAGACTTTTGTACTTGATCCTAATCTGTCCTAAGGTCTTTTAGAACAAATGTGACTCCCACTATTTTCTCGAATCCCTCACACTCCCCTAGTAGGAAAACGGAAATCCCACACGACTAGGGTTTCTAGTGGGTACTGCGGTCCCACCAATTTACATGCCACCTCACCTAACAGTTATTGGTGACACATAGATGGATGAGTGTACAACTCTTGTACAATGCTTCTCAAGCATGTTGCAGTGCAACTTGGTCTCTAAGCCATGAAGACCTCACCTAACAGTTATTGGTCCCATTTCTTAGTTAAGTCAGACCCACTGTATAACCGTAGGAATAAAGTCGTCATTGGGTCCTCACCTAACAGTTATTGGTGCCCAACCCCACCTTTACCCTACAACATCTCATATCTATAGAGAGGTCCAGCCCCCCAATGCAACTTGACCACTGTATCCAGCCGAGACAAGTCAACATCAGAAAGGCCTTAGCAGCTCTACTACAGTGGAAGACCTATTGACTTAATATTGGTTAATCAGGTCTTAGTGTTTGCAACTTGAGCCTTTCATAAGAGGTAATCGAACAATTGGCCAGGTAAGCAGGTGGGAGGCTCCCCTTACTCAGAGAGTAAGGTCCTAATTAAGTAACCACCTTTCATGCTTTCCTAGACACCAATTAGATCAATTAATCTAATATGACTTGCTCATGTCGGTTCACTCTCGACTTGATTGAGGAGGTTTTGATTTAGGTCTCAATTGGGTTTGCTACATCACATGTAGACCTATCTACCCGACTCTCATTCACATCACATGCAAACGGCGCATTGCAGGCAGTTATAATCGCGGCATCAAATTAAAGCTAAACTTTAACTAGGTGATGATCATGGATTCTAATTAGGTCGTATTACAAGCACATGCACATCAATCGATCAAGTGGTCTTCAACTCTTGAATTGGATCCAAGCTTCCTTGATTCGATCCTTGATCAACTCTTGATCCCATCGCCATCAACTGCTTAGACCCCTGTTCATCTCATGCATCGTCTTCGACTTGATCGTTGATGTACATTACATCACAGAAATACAACCAGATGTAAAATAAAAATAAAAATAATTTACATCTCCTTTTAGGGGGCACGCAGGCCTCTCAAAACATCAAATAAGATGCATGCAAGCATCTGAAAAATTACATGACATCGCAGATCACATCGCAGGTCATTACATTTGATACCAAAAGGGGTTGAATCCTATGATCATCACCGTATGCTACAATTATAATTTTCAGATCTGAAACTTAACTGATTATATCATGACATAGGTCGCTGATCATGCTAATCATGATTCTAAACTTTGTAATCCCATTAACAATGCAATTAGAATCATCTTTTTATCACATAAAAATCAGCATGTAAAAATTCAGCACCCCTGAAAAGAATCTGCATGCAGAATTTTTCAGCATGCATGATCAATCAATTTTCAGATCTAATAAGCCTTTAAATATTTAATTCTTACCTTAATCTACGAAGCCTAGGCTCTGATACCACTGTTGGGAACCCGCCCATGCCGCTGATATTTCAAAAATTTTTCAGATGGCAGCGGAATCGGCATGCACGAGTTCGACGTTCATCTCATGAACGTTGTTTCGAGACCTTTCGTAATTAGGTAAGAATTAAATCCTTTTAAAACTAATAGGAAGATCAAATCATCACCTTGCGCGGGTAGATGATCACCGCGAATCTGAATTCGTGGTTTTTAGGAAGAGGGTTCGCTTGAAGCCGTTCAAACGTCCGGCCTCTACGGGTATCCACACGAAGCAGAGGACCGATCAAAGCTTTCTCGTCTCCCCGGGGTGCTAGCTCCCTTGCAGAGACTTCCTTTGATAGCTGATCTCCTCTCTTTCTTTCAACTCTTGAAAGTGCTTGAGAGGAGGAAGAAGAAGAAGGGACTCAAGGAAGAAGAACACAGCTTCTGCAGCCTTCTTTCTTTTCCCTGCGTTGGAAGAAGGATTGGAGGAAGACGATGACGCCAACGCTTGGACTTTGCTCTCCCTTTGCTTGCGGCTGAACCAAGAGAGGAGGGGGCTGGTGGCGGCAGCAAGAGGAGGAAGAGAGCTCTTGGCTAGGGCGCCGGCCTCATGCCTCCTTATAAAGCCATCTAGGGCTCCTACAATCTAGGAGCCCTAGACATATTGCCTAAGAGGGAAGGGGGGCGCCGGCCCTTCTCTTCATGCCGCACACAAGGAGAGGAGGAGGGGCGTGAACCCTCCTTCTTGTGATGCCCTAATCCTCTTCCAAAGAGGATTGGGTGCCTCTCTTATGGTTTAATCCCAATCCAATTAGGATTAGCCAAATTGGGTTCAATCTATGCTAGTCCTAATCCAATTAGGATTTGAATGAACCATGACTCAATTGAACTCTTCAATCCTAATCCAATTAGGAGTCATGTTGATTCATTAGATTAATAATTAATTTAGACTTAAGGAATCCTAATCTAATTAGGATGTATTTAATTTTAGTCCTAATCCAATTAGGACTCTATTTGAATCCGAAGTCCTAATCCAATTAGGATTCCTAGGAATCCTACTCCAAGTAGGAATCCGATTTAGATTCAAAATTCCTAATCTCATTAGGATTGAGGAATCCTATTCCAAGTAGGAATCCCAGTCCTAATCCAATTAGAATTCTAGGTATCCTACCCGAAGTAGGATTCTTGTTTCAAGTCCAATTAATTAATTCCTTTTTCCTTCTTCAACCTTTTATCAATCAAATTGATTTCTGGTGATTCCTAATCACGATTTCAACCATCGGATCGGTCAATACTTCTAGTGTGTGTGACCCCATAGGTTCTATTCTGACTGGTAGTGAGATATATTGTGATCTCTATCACTATATCATTGAAAACTCTTTTCAATGGGTTGAAACGATTCCAACTCAACTCATTAGGGTTTATCGATCATCAAGATAATCTCTATGAGTCCCACCATCCACCAGTGACACCTAGCAGCATGTAGTGGCTACCCAGCAGAATGGAATGATGAATCTCTAGGTGCAGTTAACATGTGATACAGTCCTACTATCGTGGATCCCTACAGGACGGAGGTCATGGACAACTCGTCAAACCCCATCGTCTGTCATATGTCAAGATTTATTCGACTCGAGTTCGATAGTGAGAAACTCTTTCTCCACTGTGTATACTGCCCCGGCCGAGGTCTTACGAACTCAGTCTTATAAATCACATAGGATCTCTCCTTATCTATCAAGGTCGATAGATTCCATATAGGTGCATACCCTACTCCTACAGTGAACTTACTGCAGCCAATCTACACTGCATGGACCCATATGGCTAGGGACCATGTATGTGTGCAGTCAAACTACAATAACCCCACTGTGAGCAGCCGAAGCACCGCAGGTCAAAGGACCAGTCACACTACTGCAACATCAAGCAAGTCACTGACGAGTGGATAGACATCCAAGTGACTTCTTGTATTGGTCACGCTCAGTACCCTTGTTCTCTAACAAGCACCTGCACTATCACTTCAGTGTCCCTACAATGTGGACTCAAGTCTCGTCCATCCAGAAGGAGAGTGATCTGTGCACTGATCGGATCGATCACCGTCCTCGTGATGATCCTTTGATCAGGAGCATTTAGAAATTAATCACCAATGATACATGGCTCAAATTCTCAACTCTTGAGAATATGTATCATCATCTTATTAATTTCTTGGACGATTCATAGACACATAAACAATATGAATGAAAAGATGCCTTTTATTTATTCAATAATAAATAGTCAAGTACAAAATTATGTCCCTAGAATCAACAATGTGTCAGCCAAATTAGCTTCTAGGGCATACATCTAACAGTTAGCGTTCGCAAGATTTTTTCCACCAGGACAAGTTCTTCGATCTTGTCTTCATTTGCTCTCATTTGATTTGTCAAGGCTAATACTCGAGATACATACGAAGAAATAGTTTCAGCATTTTCTATTTGCAAAAGCTCGTCTCAAAATTTGAAGTCTCACATTTCTAGCCATCTCGACTCCTTTGTAGGATCGTTTTAAAATATCCCATACTTGCTTTATTGTAGTTGCCTTGAGATCTTCTCAAACACTATGCCATTGACACCTTGACGAATGAAACGTAATACCTTCCGGTCCTCCTTCTTGTTCCCATGGTAGGCTTGTCGTACGTTGTGCGTCGATTGGATTCTCCTCAAGTTCTGCAACTCCAACTTTCACAACATCAAGAATTTCTTGATAACCAAAGAGAAGCTTCATTTGGATGCACGAACGATCAAAATTTTTCCCATCTAACATGGGAAAGAGTGCTGGATTGAACCATTAAATACTGCCAATAGGTCGGATTAGCTGTCTGACTTCAAGAGAAGTAGGAACAGAAAAAGCCGAAGGAGAAGAAGAAGCCGATGGTGGAGAAGATGCAGGCTTTTGAAAAATCGACAGAGAAGGGAGCAGGTCTGACGATCATCGTTGTAACAACCCATGACCTCATCCAAAATGGCTAGCCGGAAGGTATTATTTGGGTTTCTTGATCCTGTATAAGTACCCAAAATCTACCCAGCGAATAACCGATGTGGGACTAAACACACGCCCGCATAAGTCCTCACATACTTCCCCCGTTCAAGCCCTGACGTCCTCGTCAGGCTAAGAATTCAAATATATTCAAATCTAATCACAAACACCACGATTGGCTCGTGGTCAGCCCCAATGGATCCGTGCTGCAATATCCCCTAGTCCACATAGGTTATGGGCCAGATCCGCTCTGATACCATTTGTAACAACCCAGGACCTCACCCAAAATGGCTAGTCAGAACTCAGAAGGTATTATTTGGGTTTCTTGATCCTGTATAAATACCCAAGATCTACCCAGCGAATAACCGATATGGGACTAAACACACGCCCATATGGGTCCTCACAATAATACTGCTTCTGAGGCTGAGGGTTAGGTAGGGAGATCCTAACAACCGAAGGGAGCACTGGAGGGTCCGTGGAGCAGAAGGGGAAATACCGCTGCTCGCTCTGGTAGCGAAAGTGAAAGCACACGTTCTAGTGGTGGTAGAAGGGGAGTTATTCACTCCGATAATAGTTTTATGGGGCAAACTCAAACACAAAGAGAGAGCAAACTACAAAAAGAGAAACTAAAAGAAAACTTCTATTAACTCTTGCTATACCATACAAATGAGAATCACCAAGTATTTACAATAGTAGCGTTACAAGTGATAAGAACAACTAAAAGATACAAGGCAGTGGCCTACCTTTGTCGATCCCTGTAAGCTGAAGGGATGTAGGGTTCATAATTTGTTTGCTCTAGAAGAGCGAGGATGGGATGTGGATCTCGTACGGTGGGTCTTTGGTGAACAGCTGGCAGAGCGAGTGCTGGCGGTACCAATTCCAACGGGTGAGGCAGGTGGTTAGCCTGGCATGGGGATGAACATCCCCATAGGATGTTGGGCTTACCAGGTGGCGGAGGAGTCTATCCACCATGCCCTATTCGGCTGCCGGCAGGCTATTTAGATCTAAAAGTGCGTGCCGACTTCTGTGGGTCTGCATCAGGGATGGTCATCGACGAAGGATTTTCTGATCTTCTTCGCAGAGTCCTTTTGAAGACCTGGACTCTTGGAGCAAGAGATTCAGGCAGCCTATCTAGCCTATTACTGCTGGCTAAATAAAAACGCCTGCGTATCTGAGGATAGAGATGCTCTTTCGAGAGTGGTGGCAGATAGGGCCCTACTTCATGCAATGAAGGTTCTTAATACTACTGTGTCATCATCCCTTAGATTGGCTAGAAAAATTTGGGATTCTCGCTATGCTCTAATAGCGCCTAGGCTTTTGCTCATCTCCTAGGAGCCCCCATCTCCTGGTTTCTCCAAGGTGAATTTCGACGATAGTGTCAAGGAGGATGGATGTTGCGATATCGGTTTCGTCATCAGGGATAAGTAGGCTAGACTAGTAGCTACTGGGGGTTGGTGTATCTTTAATCAGTCCGTCACTGGTGTTGAGGTCAAAGCTGCATGGGAGGGGGTCTCCTACGCCAGGTGGTTGCTGGGGGCAGATCGTATCCTACTTGAGGGAGACTTTGCTATAGTGATCGAGAAGATCTTAGGTCCCGAGAGTGCCGTCAGGAGGATGTGGCTGATCCATGACATTCGCCGACTCTTAGGCGAATGCGTAGCCTTCTGGGCTACCTATATATTCAGAGAGGCCAACAGCGCTGCAAATTTGGTGGCATCCTATGCAGCTCACTATTCTGGAGATTTTATCTGGGGACCCACAACTATGTTTTGTCTTGCTTGCTTTCCATTCTAGTGTCTGACTCTTTGGGCTGTGCTCACACTAGGTGTGTGTAAGCTGCCAATGTAACCAAAAAGAAAAAAAGAAAGATAAACATCTAAAAACAAGTCCTCATCAACTAGATAGACTTTATCAACTAGATAAAGATAAGAAATAATAATAAACTCAATCTACCGGATAAACTTAATCTCAAAAGATACAAATAAACTAGGAATTTGGATTAATTTCAGCATTTATAGATAAGATCTCCTACAGCCACAAGGCATCCCTAGTTCCCATAAAATACAAGTTTTCAAAAGAAAATAAAAAAAATATATTAAATAAATAACTAAATAAAGATACTAAGCTTTCCCCTAAGATATAAGTTTTCTAAAAAAAATAAATATTTTAAAAAATAAAAATAGACACTAGCTTCCGAGTTTTCTAAAGAAAATAAAGGGATAAATATTCAATAAATAACTAAAAATGGGCTCCTAACTCCTATTAGAAACCTAAATCATCTAACATGAGTTGTTAGAAGAAAGAAATATAAAAAGTTGAAAATATAAAACAAAAAGTCATCCTTTAAATTATGGGCCGTGGAATGGCATTTTCATAATTTTCTGAAAGTTTGTTGTCTTCGATAAATTATTAATAACCTCCTCATACGACCTCGGCTTTGGATGATTCAGGATTCGCTAGAAAACTAACTCGATGCAAAACATCATGGAAGCATTTATAAATACATATTTTAACTATTTTGATGCTGGTGAAGCTTTTCTTTGAACTGAAATATATTAGATTGCATTTTCTAGAGATGAACTTCAAAATGCAGAGTTTTAAACTTCAGCAATCTTTCTTCATTTTTTTATCTTTCCCATTCATCTTGAGAGTATATGTGTTCTCCTTTTCTTGACGGGTGACATTTATATCATAGAGCCAAAAATGACCAAGTAGAATACAGCTGAAACTCACGGGGAGAACATCGCACCGAACCTCATAAATGTAGTCTTTACCTATCCAAAAATGATAAAGACACTTTTCGCTCAGAGGGATTGCGGAATTATTAACCCAGGGAACTTCGTAGGGCTTTGGATGTGGCATTGCCTCCAAATTAAGTTTCTTTACAAAGCTCTTTAGAGGCTATATTCATGCCACTGCCATCATCAATGATAAGGGCGACTTTCCTGCCACATCATTCTACATTACAGTAGAATATATCAACTCGATGCTAGTCTTCCTTCAGATTGATGGCATCTATCTCGCAGGATGATGGCTTTCCTCTAATTATAGATATTGAAGGAAAGCCTCATTAAGAGTCTCCAGTTGACACAGTGCCAGCTTAGCCTTTATGGTTTTATGCCAGTTGGTAGGGCATGATGGTATCTTGCCATGCAAGCAGTGTTCATCGTTATCGGCATCCCACGCCTTGTAGTTAATTCATTGAACTGCTTCGTGTATTTAGCAACAACCACAGTATCCTGCTTAAGTTGTAGAAGCTTTTTATAAATTGATTGCGATAATTACAGGGAATTCTCGGTTAAGAGAAATCTTTAATTACAACTATATAAACAAGAATTTTCATATTGAATTAATGTCTAAAGAGAGGGGTTTTATGCGAAACTTCCACTGTACCTTTCGATGGCTATTTCCACGGTCTCAGGCATGCCTGTGCTAAAAAGGATATCATCTTTTCCCTTTATGGACCACTAATTTTGTTGTTAAGGACCATAAATTGTTTGTATAATTGGGATATGCTAAATATTAGCCAAAAAAGCATTTGTTGATATTGATCAATTGACACGATTGATGATTTCCTGACTCATCTTTTCTTTGCTAATTTAATTTGACATTGCTCATATAGTTAAAGGAATTTATAATTTTATTTCTAGCACCTTTCCAACTCTGTGATTATATTAGTTGCATAGTTTTGGACCTTAACCAATGAAAAGGTACGCCCCCAAGCAAATTGTTGGTCAGGTGTTGATAGGCTCTAAGGAAATTTTAATGAGACTACATTTTACTTAAAACCAAGCATCCTGGTCCATTGATGATGTTAGCCCAAGTTACACAATTAGCAAATTTTGTTTTATATACTATTATGGGTATTTTTGCTGGGAATAATTATGGAAAAAGTTGACATAAATGTCAATCTCTTTTTTCTTTTCTTTTTTTTGCTAAGGCGGATGGATCATACTTGACGGGTATGGATACACCCAATAAAATTAAAAAATAAAATACCTTGGAGTGCCAGGAGCAACTCCCCATCTTCGGCCCAAAGGGTACTACCGAAGTGACTAGCTACATAACCGAACGTCAATCTCTTTCAGAATGTCAAAATCTCGGCTATTATATTAATTTACTATTTATAACATGGCTATGTGGTACATGCAGTGTAGGATATAATTTATCTTTGTTTGGGGTGGGGAGAGGGGTGGGTGCAGTGGTTGGTGGTGGGGTTTAGAATATTGAAAGTTGAGCACCATCTATTAAGGTTTCTAACTTATTTGTTGGAAAGTTATAATAAGGTACTTCTAACTTATTTGTTTCAAATCTAGGTTTATATTTATGTTTAAACTTTAATTTTGTTATCTCAATATGTACATACTAATAAAATCTGAAATAGCAGCCAATAAATATTTAAATAAATATTTTTATTTATTTATTTAATCTTAAATATATTTTTAATTAAAAAAATTTGCAATTAATATTTAAATACAATTCATAGTCTCTTATTAATTATAAAATATGATGTCCATTCTTTTCAAATTTTCTTAGTTATATGATGTTGGCTTAAGCACTGACACTGATATGTGTGTATATATACCTATAAAATGAAAAGGGGAGAGAAAACTCAACCACTCTCTAAAATTCAGAAAATATACAGAAATATTAAGAAAACCATAAATTATCAAAAAATGTTAAGGATATGTTATCTATGGTATATCTATGAAGCAAGAATAGTGGTATTTTGAAATTCAAATACCATGTAAATCTTATTATCCTTGATTTAAAGAAGTACACATTTGAATCCAGGATGCTGATCCGAAGATTGATTTTAATGATCACAAAATCTTGAAGTATAATTGCTAATGTTTGTGTTGCAAGAAGAAAAATAATTTATTTTACAAGGAACATAGCAAGTTGGAAAAATACAAGAAGGCCTCAAAAGCTCTCAAGAAAAGTTGGAAGAAAGCCACACTTCATTGGCCCAAGGTTCAAGTTCAAAGGATTCAAGTTGGAGGAGCAAATTCCAAGAAAAATTCAAAAGAATAGTCTTCGAGTCGACTCCTGAAAGTTCATAATCGACTCTGGCACTCCGAAGTTTCAAGGAACAGTGCTCGAGTCGACTCCTACAGTTCACGAGCCGACTTCTACAGAAAAAGACAGAGAACTGATTTTTAATGAGCAGTGCTCGAGTCGACTCCTACTATTCACGAGCCGACTCCCGCAGAAAAAGACAAAGAGCTGATTTTCAATGAACAGTGCTCGAGCCGACTCCTACTATTCACGAGCCGACTCCAGCTTCGGCCGAGTCGACTCCAAGCCTGCAAGAGTCGACTCCACTGCGACTGGGATGTATAACGGTTAGTTTTTCTTGACTCCAACGGCTCTATTTTTGTCTCTAACGGCTAGATCTTTGTTCCCACGCCATCCAAAGCTATAAAATCAAGAAGAGAGCAAAGGGAGAAGTAGAGAAGTGGGAGAGAACATATAGGAAAGAGATTTCAAAGAGATTTTAAGAGAAACCTCCAAAAGCACAAAAGGGCCATTGCAAGCAAAAGAGAGAGAAGAAAAGCATCTGAGTGAATTTCAAAGCTTCCTCTCCAACTGTGTGCTGCCTCAGTGATCCTCTACCTCATGCGAAATCAGAAGAGGGTCAAGTAAAAAGGAAGCCGAGTTCTTTCATCTGCAAAACTTGTTTGAGGGCTTCTTCTCTTTACTCTATTTGTTTATATTGTTATATCTGCTTGTTTGAGAAGTTTGTATTTGTTTTAAACTTCTATTCTGACATCTTGTAACTTGTTTCAATCAAGAGATTGAATCAAGGGGTTAAGGGTTGTTGGTGAGCCAGTGAAAACCAACGTTGTAGGTTGTAGTTGGTAATCCGGAAAAAACCAACTGGGTTAGATTGTGAGCCCGTAAAAACAATCGGATTGGTTCTAGTCGGTGAGCCCGTGAAAACCGACCGAGTTTGTTGTGATCTCGTAAAAACAACAAGTTAGATTGTGAGCTTATAAAATAACCGGCTATAATCTGAAGGATTATAGTGAAATTTCTAAGAGATCTTGGAGAGTGGATGTAGGTGCTGGGGTGCACCGAACCACTATACATCTTTGTGTTTGTGATGCTTTATCTCTTGTGCTTCATGTCTTACATTCATACTTGATTGTGTAATGTCTCTAGATTTGTTTCCAATTGATTTATATGTGATTGTTTAGAACTTGCTTAGCTTCTACTCCATTCATACCATTCACATAGGTTAAAATTGATCATACAACTATAAGTTAATTTTAGATCAATTGCACCTTAAAGCCATAATGTAGTTGCTCTAGCTTAATTTTTCACTGCTTTACTTATAATTGCCTAGAGCTTAAGTAAGATAACATCTTATCATTCCGCTGCATTCAATTCAAAGTTAATTAGGGAACATAATTTTTAGAAAACCTAATTCACCCTCCCTCTTGGATTGTTACCTTGGGCAACAAGTGGTATCAGAGCAGGTGCTCTTCTATTATTTATAGTCTTAACTGACTAGAGCCAAAGATTATGACAACCCCACATAACATATTATTGGCTGAGAGACTTTCCACAAACAGACCTCCACTGTTTGATGGAACTAACTATATTCAATGAAAAGCTAGAATGAAAATCTTTGTTCAATCACAAAACTATGAGTTATGGAATATCATAATAAATTGCCATTACACACTCTCTCAAGTTGTTAATAAAAAAGACTTAGCACAATTGAATGCTAATGCTATGAACATACTATATTGTGCTATCCATGAAACTTTATTTAATAAGATTTCTGAATGCTTATCTGCTAAGAAAATCTAGGATACTTTAAAAAATATTTATGATAAATTTTAGATTAGGTCACATGTGCTTCAATTACATACTAACAGTGAGACTGCAGGAAAAGCTTTTTCCAATCAGGAAGAAAGAGCAATAAATGAAGAATTCGATGATGAAAGCAAGGATCCATCCTCAAACACCGAAAAATTCAAAAGCTTCTTAAAGACAAAGAAGGAAAGAAAGAAAGAAATTTAAAGCAAGAAAGTCTTGATCAAGAGAGAGTCAAGCAAGAAATTGAAAGCTAGGAGCAACAATGATGACATCAGCTCCAAAGAACTACGAGAGGTAACTAACTTATGCTTTATGGCACAAGAAGATAAAGTAGAATCTAAATCTAATTTTACACCAAATGAATTTCATGAAGAATACTCTTATGATGAACTATTAAATGCTTTTCATGATTTGTATCGTAAATATAAAAAATTGCCTATGAAGAACAAGAATTTTAAAAAGCTAAATCTGAAAATTTTAGAAGAAGGAAATTCTATTGCTGAAATACAAGACAAATTAAATTCTAAAAATGAAAACTTAAGGTTAAATTCAGAAGAATTGATTCAGAAAAATCACAACTTAATTAAAGAAAACCAAAACTTAAGTGAAGAAGTTAACCAACCGAAATCTCTTATTAACAAATTTACTATAAGTTCAGAAAGATTAAAAATGATGTTTGAAAGCCAACATGTTATTTTTGATAAATCAAGACTTGGCTTGACTCCTTTGCTTAACAATAAATCTCTAGAGAAAAAGATTATCAATTCACCAAGCAAACCATTAAATAAGATAACTTATTTCAAACATGAAAAAAAAGGGCATAACAACTTTACCTATCGTTCTAACACAATTAAATCAAGTAGTAAAGTTATTATAATTAAACAGATTTGGATTTCAAAAGGAACCAGATGCCCTAACCCCCAAAGACCCAAGCAAGCTTGGGTATCTAAAATAAATAACTAAGACTATCTTGTTAAAGCAGCCCTTGAAACTCATGTGAAACTCTTAACTAGGTGCCATGACATGTGACTTATAAATAAATTTTATTTCATCATTTGTGAATATAATTTAAATTATCATTTCATATCTTGATATGCTTAAATTTGTAAATTCAATTATTCTATTGAATATTTAGTAAATGCCTTATATGTATGATAAATTTTATCTCAACAATCTTAGCATGAAATCCTCTAGTGCTTGCATGATGATGAATATGCATAACTTCCTTCTTTGAGTTTTTTCAAAATCAAAATTCTCTCTCGAGTATAAATGCTTGAGGTTGATTTCATGCTTTCATGCTAAAACTTTGTTGAGCATAATCCTTATAAAATCTTATTTCATCCTTTGTTGAGTTATGAATGCAATTTATCATGATATCATTGTATCATTCATTCCTTAAGTAATTATCTGAAATATGATTTGCCCTATAAGACTCGTGTGTGCAACATATGTTGAAGCATAATCATCTCAGATTGGTTCAATCATAAATGATTAATGTGTTACGATCATAATGAGAAACTCACTTAAAAATTTGCAATAACAAATTGATTTTCTCCCTTACAAGTAATTTTCAAGACTATTCTAAAATCTAAAAACAATAAATCTGATCTTTAAAGTATTTCATTGAGCATAATCATTGCATCCATGATTAATATCTGTCTCTAAAATTATCTCAAATTCTGCTGATTAATTTTAACTCATCATGTTTAATCTAAGCATAAAAATCTTTTAAAGCATGAATATTAATTCTCTTGAACTATCCCTCATAAGTTAAAAATAAAATTTTATTTGCTCTAAAAGAAGATTGCTTATCTTCCTGAAACATGATTATATGTGTTGAAAGCTAAATCATAATCAGAATTTTGATAGAGACAACTGTTTAAGATAATTCAATTAGAACTTAACTTGTATATCCAATTAATAATTATCTTAAGCAAATAGAATTTAAGCTAAATTGATTCTGAAAACAAGAAATTGATTTGATCTTTATGAATCTTCCTATTGTCTCACATGCTTGTCCTTGAACCATCTTGCTTAATGAAACTATCTCTTTAGTTTAAGTGACTTGTGCTTGCTTATATTTAGGCAAGCTCTTGAGTAGAGTAACTCAATATTCAATTATTATCGTGTCTTATGTTGAGTCATCTAGTTAAGAAATATATTGTATGAATATTTTGTATTTTGAAGAAACTAATGGCCTTCCTTCAAGAAAGAAAAAAGATTTTACTAATAATGCAGGATCTACGAGCAAAAAATGAGAGATTTCAACTTGAAGGATATCTCCACGTAAGGTACACTAAACATTCACATGCAAACAAGAGAGAGGACCTTCTTCAGCCAAAATTTTACACACAAAAAATCTAGTAGGTATTTGACTTGAAGAATGTAGAATGAATCGGTAATTTCAGATACCTCTCTTGCAAATTAGCTGAGCAAAGTCAACAACTTAAATCCTATTGTGATATGATTAAAGTTTTTGATTACTAATTTCTTGATATCATGTCTACATATGTATTGATTAACTTATGCTTTTGGAGATTGTTTCATGATTTGCCTAAATTGGAAAATACCTTTGCCTATGTGATGCATAACTATAAAATACATAAGTTTATGCTTCAAACTTTGATTCAAAATAACTTGTGATCTTTGAGCACAATAAAAATGCTGCTTACTTGTATGATATGCATTTAAATGATATGCAGTATATTAGATTATTTCTTTATTTTGCTCTTTTATGTAAATCACTTGAAAATAACAAAAAGAGAGAGATAAAGAAAAGATAATGAACATTGTTTAGGAAAAATAAAAGCTAAATAAAAATAAATACTCAAATCTTAAGTAAAAGCAAAACAAGCAAAGTATACTCAATACATTTGTGAGACTTGTGTGAGCAATCTTTTGAAAGGGATGAAATTTTGAAATCTTGTTGAAAAATCTAAAAACTTGACTATAATTAGAATAAAATTGAGTTTTTAATGAAGAAAAATTGGTGATTACTAAAAGATTCAATCAAAAAAATATGAAATGGATCTTGATGAAATCTTTGCATGATTAGAAGCCAAAAAGATCACTATTTTCAGTTGACTGCTTTACGAGCTTTGAATTTTGTCAAATGAATGTGTAGAATGTACTTCTATGTGGTTATATTATTAAAGAAGTTTTATGTAAAAATAACCACCTATATTTGAAAAACATTCATTACAAACATGATAAAGCACTATTTAATTTAGAACAAGCACCAAGAGCATGATATGAAAGTTTAAGTAACTTTTTGATAGAAAGAAATATTGATAAAACTATGTATCAAAAAATTCTGATATCGTAATTGCTCAAGCATATATTGATGACATTATTTGTGGTGCTACTAATGAAGCTTTATATGAAGTTTCTATTAAGCTCATGCAGGGTGAGCTTGAAATGAGTAAAATAGATGAACTAACATTTTCTCTCGAATTCCAAACTAAGACAAACAAGAAAAGGGATCTTTATTTGTCAAAGTAAGTTCACAAGAATATTCTTATAGAAGTTTGGCATGAAAAAAGGTATGTCTATGACCCCATCTTATAGAGTTTAAAAATGATGAGCAAGGTAATTCTATTGTTTGAAGTTGTATCATTATATCATACAACTTGTAGGACAAATTGTATGCTCATTTTGTGCTTATATGTAAAGATATCAAACTAATTCAAGTGAATCACATTTAATTGATATCAAAAGATTCAAAAAAAAATAAAAAAATCTGTTAAGAAAATAAAATCTAAGATTATGAATTAATGAAATACTTAAGAGCTTTGATATCAAACAAGATTCTCATAAGATGTAATGATTCTAATGTCAAAAAATTTAATGAAGAATCAAATTTTGCTCTTTATATTTAATTACATAAAAATAAGACAGTATTTCATAATACATCACGCTCAAACTAAAAAGATCATAATTGGATCAATTAACACTAAAATTATATATCCAACTGTTACCAAGATGATTCCTTAAGTGAAAATAAATTTAATGAAATTATATATTCACATCTACATAAACTGTGCTTAAATGCATATCATTGTATAAGCTTGTGAAAAATCAAATGAAGTTTCAATTACTTGAAAACACACCTTAAGGATAAAATCAGTGCAAGATTATATTTAAATAGGGAAAGTTTATTTGAAAAGAATTGATTTTGATCCTTAACATGCTTGTTCTTAATATTTTAATACATATTGTTATGACTTAATACATAATATGTTTTGCATGTGGCATGATGTTTTGAATTATAGGTTCTCAATATTTTGTAATGCTCCATACTTGGATAATTTGATTGAAACATGTTTTATCAACAACAATTTGGAATGTGTTTTAACTTTGCACACAAGTCTTTGCTTCACCATTGTTTTCAAAATAACTTGTGTTCCAAAGCATTAAAAAAAAAATTATTTTTACTTACATTCCATACTCATCAATGATATTTTTTTTGGATTCATATCAAAAATTGCTTATTAAATCAGTTCCAATAGTTGAATGTTTGAAATACTATATAAAAAATTTTCTAAGTATTATTAAAAAGAAATTTCAGATTTGTTGTTCACGATCATCTTTGAAATTTGAAAGTTGAATAAATTTACAAAAAGGAGAAGAGAAGGATACCTCTATTTAGGCAAAATGAATTGATTTTGATTTATCTTTCAACTTGCCTAACTTTGGTACATAATCTTCCAATACTTGTTAAAATATCCTCCAATTTGTACCAAAACTCAATATGAAATACAAAGATTCTGAATGTGCTCTAATGTGTTTGAAATATGTGTTTTCAATCGTAATGATTTAAGATGAGCTACAATGTGGAAGATATATATCTCAAATTATAACTTTGAAAGCCTTCTTGAAAATCTTTATGAAGTTCAAAATCTGATTTTGTATAAAAGCTTAAACTTAATTTAAAATTGCTTATATCGTTGCATCTTTGTAACTTTAGTTATATGCTTCAATGATCGCATCATTCAGGAGAATAACTCAATATGATTCCTAAATGAGAATTTTAACTTAAGAAAAACAGAGTTAATTTTGATGCTTTGGTTGATTACCATGATATGCATCTGAAACATATTATTTTGTATCTTATGAGTATACTAAAATTGGTCTAAATGATGTCTCTTTCAATGATCTTGATTGCGAATAAATATTTCTAAATATATGATTTTATTTTGATATTAAAAAGATTCATTGTGTTTCATGTATACATTGCTGTGACACTATGATTAAGAAATTGAGTTCTATAAATATACACTTCAATGATCATCTATATGTTTTCTCTCCTGCATAATTAAGGGCCTCTATCATTAAAAGAAAAAGCTTTTTTTAAAGAAGAGTGAATGATCTTAAAGCTAGAAATATTTCAACTCACTCAAATAATTCTTAAAGAAAAGAAAATATAATTGCTTTTGAAAAAAATTTAAGCTTCAAAAGAGTTATTTTTTGATTAATATTTTAGTGCATATTCTCAAAAATTAAGAGGAAGTATGACTTGTTCTTGCAAGATTAAAAGGAGTGATTGCTATAAATTTTAAAAAATTCTAGATCACTCTACATTCTTGATATCATAGAATTTTAATTTTATTCACACTTATCATTAAAATCTAAAATTCAACAAAAAGAAAAGAATGATTAAAGAAGAATGCATCTTTTGAGGGGGAGCTTTAGACATTCAATCTCTTTACATTTTGCATCTTATTCAAAAGTCACCATCATTTGATGCATACCTTGAATATTTTATGGATTGATTTTGATGAATTTCCTTATGTTGCCATTACTTGTCTTAGTTATATAATAGCCTATACCTTGAGTTTAATTCTATAGAGCATTTATTATCTCAAATGAATATGATTTGATACTTGAAAATATGCTCTCAATGGGTTAAGTTGTGCTGAAACTCATAGAAAATATATTTTTGAGATTGACAATTTGAATGTTTTATTGAAAAGTATCTTCAAATTCTAAACTCTTAAATGAAATGATCAATTAAGGAGGAGAAAGAAAATTTCAGAGGAAAAGATTATATAAAACTTAATCGCATGAATCCATAACTAAAGAGGAGAGAAAGAATACTAAATAAAAAGTGATCCTAATACTCTCCAATATGTATTATCTGAAATTCAAATTTGAAAACCTTTGTAATACACCTTGAGACTTGTTGTTTGGTTAATAAATCCTGTGTATCAATCATGAACCAAATTGTTGATCTTAAAGTACCTCTAATTTAATACAAAAGGGAAAGAAAAATAAAAGTGAAAAATCAGCTTGGAACGTAATATTTTATGATCATTGTTGTCGATATCTGAAAAGCATGAATAAATCTCAAGAGGCTTACATAAATGAAAGAAGAAATGAATGTTCTTAAAAGCTAAATCATTAAAGGTTACTCTATGTAAATTTGGCAAAAGATTTTTAGTATGCTTTTAATGTCTAATTGGTTTAAAATTGATACCAATTTAAGCAGCCAATTCATTTTAATTGATTTTGATGCTATTCTCTTTAAAGGAGTAAAAGAAAGTCTTTAAAAGAGCTCTAAAAGAACTTTCAAAGTTTTGAATTTTATATTTTTTGGGTATATAAGTTTTAAAAATTAATTAGATTGCTCTCATGTTGCTATATACTTAATATATTGGGCAAAAGATCTTAAATAAACAAGCTTTCATACTTATTTTTAAAGCTCTTTCAAAAAAAAAAAGGAAAAGAGGTTGGATTTTCATTCGTACTTTTTTTGAATATCAGTCTTGATACTCCTTGAATTAACTTGAAAAAGGTTCCACATGTACTTGATTTGAAAACTATTTTTAGAATCACATTCGATGCGCTCTCATTATAATTTATTCTGAAATCATATTAATTGGCTCTGATCTATGCTCATTAATCTTGTTTTGACATTATTGCTTTAAGTTATATGATTCATATTCTTGCAATAATTCGACATGCATTGACTAAAAATCAGAGTACAATAAGAGAGAGAAATGTCTAAGTTTAATTTATTACTTTGCGCTTAATGTTTCATTATTTTGCAACTTTTTTGATGTTGTCAAAAAGGAGGAGAAATATCTGAGTAAGAGTATATGCTCATAATGCTTTATGTATTTTCAATGGAATATAAATCAGCTTAGATTGAAATATATTAATTGGGTAAAGCTGATTAAATCTAAAGCATTATCATGAAGTATGTTTTAAATATGCATATTTTCTACTTCATGCAACTTAGCTATGCATTAGTTCTAGAACAAAATCTATTTTATATTGCATATACTCCAAGTTTTGTCATCATCAAAAAGGGAAAGATTGCCGACCCAAAGATTGATTTTGATGATCACAAAATCTTGAAGTATAATTATTAATGTTTGTGTTACAAGAAGAAAGATAATTTGTTTTGCAAGGAACATAGCAAGTTGGAAAAATACAAGAAAGCCTCAAAAACTCTCAAGAAAAATTGGAAGAAAGCCACGCTTCATTGGCCCAAGGTTCAAGTTCAAAGGATTCAAGTTGGAGGAGCAAATTTCATGAAAAATTCAAAAGAATAGTCCTCGAGTTGATTCTTGTAAGTTCAGAGTCGATTCTGGCACTCTGGAGTTTCAAGACAGTGCTCGAGTCGACTCCTACTGTTCACGAGCCGACTCCCGCAGGAAAAGACAAAGAACTGATTTTTAATGAACAGTGCTCAAGTCGACTCCTACTATTCACGAGCCGACTCCCGCAGAAAAAGACAAAGAGCTGATTTTTAATGAACAGTGCTCGAGCCGACTTCTACTATCATGAGCTGACTCCAACTTCAGCCGAGTCGAGTCCAAGCCTGCAAGAGCCGACTCTATTGCGAGTGGGATGCATAACGGCTAGTTTTTCTCGACTCCAACGGCTCTATTTTTGTCTTTAACGGCTAGATCTTTATTCCCACACCATCTAAAGCTATAAAATTAAGGGGAGAGCAAGGGGAGAAGTAGAGAAGTAGAACAGAACACATAGGGCAGAGATTTCAAAGAGATTTTAAGAGAAACCTCCCAAAAGCACAAAAAGGCCATTCAAAGCAAAAGAGAGAGAAGAAATCATCTGAGTGATCCCAAAGCTTCTTCTCCAACTGTGTGCTGCCTCAGTGATCCTCTACCTCGTACGAAATCAGAAGAGGGTCAAGTAAAGAGGAAGCCGAGTTCTTTCATCTGCAAAACTTGTTTGGAAGCTTCTTCTCTTTACTCTATTTGTTTATATTGTTATATATGCTTGTTTGAGAAGTTTGTATTTATTTTAAACTCCTATTCTGACATCTTGTAACTTGATTCAATCAAGGGATTGAATCAAGGGTTAAGGGTTGTTGGTGAGCCAGTGAAAACCAACGTTGTAGGTTATAGTTGGTAATCCGGGGAAAACCAACTGGGTTGGATTGTGAGCCCGTGAAAACAGTCGGATTGGTTCTAGTCGGTGAGCCCGTGAAAATCGACCGAGTTCGTTGTAATCTCGTAAAAACAACAAGTTAGGTTGTGAGCTTGTAAAACAACCAGCTGTAATCTGAGGGATTATAGTGAAATTCCAAAGAGGTCTTTGGGAGTGGATGTAGGTGCTGGGGTGCACCGAACTACTATACATCTTTGTGCTTGTGATGCCTTATCTCTTGTGCTTCATGCCTTACATTCATACTTGATTGTGTAATGTCTCTAGCTTTATTTCCTATTGATTTATATGTGATTGTTTAGAGCTTGCTTAGCTTCTACTCCATTCATACCATTCACATAGATTAAAATTAATCATACAACTATAAGTTAATTTAGATCAATTGTACCTTAAAGCCATAGTGTAGTTGCTCTAGCTTAATTTTTCACTGCTTTACTTATAATTGCCTAGAGCTTAAGTAAGATAACATCTTATTATTTCGCTGCATTCAATTCAAAATTAATTAGGGAACATAATTTTTAGAAAACCCAATTCACCGCCTCTTGGGTTGTCCCCTTGGGCAACACAGGATAAAGTCTTAAAAATTCAAGAAAATCATGTAATAAGTTTCAAACTAAGTGGACTTTTTTTGACATATTGTTTTCTTATTTATTTTTTAAAAAAATTCAAACTAACTGGAGTGTTCCTAAAAAAATCATAGAAAATTGAATATAAAATATCAAAAATTTTGAAAAATCATAAAAAACTGAACGACACAAATCTTATTATTTTCATTTTAGAGCTTTTAGAAAAGTACTGAAATATCAAGTAAATCACATCCTTTTAGAGAAGTAAATCTCATTATTCTGATGGAAGGCAAAATGGATCGTCCTATTTTCGGCAAAAAGTCACCTAATTCAGGTCGAGCCGACCTCCAAAGGTCGACCCCAGAAGCCAGGCCGATCCCATAAAGCTAGGCCAACCCCAGAAAGCTAGGCCGACCTCAGAAGACCGATCTCGTCGTCCACATGCTGCGGCCATGCCCTGCAGCAGTCTCACCGCACCATGCTTTGCTTGCTGGCCACGCGACGATATATCAATCAGGGACTATACCCTATCACACCTATCAACGCCTATGTCGTGCGCCTCAAGCAAGCTCTAGCTGCGTGCCATCTGTCTAAAACCCATCTCCTTCCATAATGAGGATGGGTCATACCTCCGCCACCTGGGCACCTCTACAGGGACTATAAATAGCCCGATCAGATAACACCTGGGGAGCTTTTTTGGACCAACTAAGATCCACTCTAACTTGAGCATCGGAGGGTCCTCCCCGGAACCACCGATGAGGCTTTGCGCAGGAACGTCGTCACACAGGAGATGGCTCTCCTTTCTCCGCTCTAGCCGACAGCTCTCTCGACTGTCCCGACGTGGTCACCCTCAAGCCAAATTTGAACCACAACATCTGGCGCTAGAGGAAGGACCTAAATCGTGATCATGAGGTTAAGAAGTCACGTAGCTTCAAATGCATCGAGGAGCCGGGCACCAGCTCCCGGCAACTCTCTCCAAAGTCCACCCCCTGCAGAACCGGCGGACCAAATTTCTCAGGTCCAGCTGGAAGAGTTCCACCTGCTTGTCCAACAAGTCCAAGCGCTCACTGCAGCCGTTCAAGGCCTGCAGCAAGTAGGAACTAGCTTGTACTCCCTCCTGACGAGCATGAGTCCTCAAGATGCCACTCGCGACGTCATTCTCCTATAGAGCGTCGCCACCACCGAAGCTCCCACCGAGTTTGGTCCCCAAGCTAGGAGAGCCCATCACGCAGCCATTGTCCTGAGAGCTTACGCCGAAGTTTGATGCCCCGAGCACGGAAACAACCCTCAGAGGCGAGGTCTGCCCCAAACCGGGCACCTTGCGATGTCAACCAAGAGCCAAAGAGGCCCCGTCGAACACAGGCGATGACACCCACGCCCGAGCTCGGCAGAAAAGTTGAAGAGTTGAAGCGACAAATCCAAACGCTCTGAGACCAAGCTCTGAAGCACGACGTCGACCTCGACTTCACAACCGAGTCTCCATTTTCTCGGCGGATCGTAGATGAGCCGATCCCCATGAGGTTTAAGATGTCATAAATCGAGCCGTATGATGGCTCGTCCGACCCCCTGGATCATTTGGAGAGCTATAAGGTCCTCATGACACTCCAAGGGGCTACGGACACCTCTCTGTAGGGCCTTCCCGGCGACTCTCCGCAAGGCAGCTCGTCTTTGGTTCTCCGAGCTGAGGCTCAGCTCAGTTTTGTCCTTTGAGCAGCTGGGAAGACACCTTACAACCTACTTCGCTACCAGCCGACGTCAGCATCGGATATCAGACTTCCTTCTTGGCATCAAGCAGAAGGAGAGAATCTCTAAAAGACTACATCAATCGCTTTACCATGGCTACATGGAAGGTTCGCGATCTTGACCAGTCTATCGCCATGTCGATGTTGAAGACTGAGCTCGGTCCTACAAGTTCTTCTCCATCAAGAAGAACTTTCCCGCCGACTTTGCAAAGATGCTAGCCTGGGCTCAGAAGTACGCCAAGGCTGAACAAGCCATGGCCTTCCGGAGGGAGGCGGCCGAGCAACCTTCTAAGATGCAGAAGGAGCGCTCCCGACCAAGGAGCTAATCCCCCCGACGCGAGAAAGATCCTCCTTGGACCAAGAGCCCAGCTCGCCCGAGGTCTCCCCTCCAGAAGTTTCAGACATTCACTCCCCTTATGGAGATTGAGGGTCAGGGCTACCTCTGACCTCCATTGAGGATGCGACCGACAGAGTCGCGGCAGCGCTCGAAGAAGTACTTCCACTTCCACTGAGATCACAGCTATGATACGAAGGATTGCTACGAGCTCCATGATGAGATCGAGGCACTTATCCGCCGAGGTCAGTTGAGTTGTTTTGTCCGTGATTAAGCCCACAGGAGAGAGCCCGAGGATAAAATCCAGTGTCGTGTGAGGAGCGGAATGACAATCGACCTCTCGCGGGCATCATCAACACCATCAGAGAGCGGGCAAGCAGAGACACCTGAAGCATCGAGCTCGAGAGAAGGATCTTTCTCAAAGCATCCGTAAACTACGAAAGTCATCTCTTTTTTCGATGAAGACCAAAAGAGTGTTGAGCCCCTTTATGATGATGTTGTAGCAATTTCTCTTATCATTGCAAGGTTTGATGTAAAAAAGGTTTTAGTACATAATGAAAGCTTGGCTGACGCCTTATTTTGTAATGCCTTCCAAAGGATGAACACTCCTCTGGTCGGATTCACAGAAGATTCCGCTCCAAAAAAGTACTATAAAGTTAAACCTTCTCATGGTCAGGGTCGGCTTGGCCTACAACGCCATTCTTGGCCAACCAGGGCTAAATGCCCTTGGAGCTATGGCCTCTACCTACCACTTGCTCATGCAGTCCCCCACAAGTCGAGGGGTCGACGAACTCCAAGGAGATCAGACAAGCAGCCAACCGAGGTTCCGGCGCAAGCACTGCTCATTAAAGGGCTGGATGTACGGAATGAACCAAGGCAACAACGAGGTGAGCCTGGTGAGCGACCTCTCTGCAACCCCTTGAGGGATGACCGACCCGAGCAGACTGTGCAGATTGGGTCCGACCTGGCAAAAGAAAATGCTCTTGGGAAACCATAGATCTTGCATGATCATGGCTCCTCGACCTCAGAGGGCAGGGGCACAGGCCTTATACTCATCAGTCCGCATGAAATAGTAGCAGAGCAGATCTGCTGCACAAACGACGACGCACCCCAACCCAAACTCGAAGTACTGCTGACTGTGAGCTGAAGGGGCTTCCTCGACCGCATGACCATTCGACGCCCTTCGACGACATTCAACGCAAATTTGACGCCCTTCGACGACATTCGACGCCAATTCGATGCTATTTCGACGCCACTTTGACGACATTGGATGCCAATTCGACACCATTTCGACGACATTCGACGCCACTTCGACGACATTCGACGCTACTTCGACGATATTCGACGCCACTTCGACGACATTCGACGCTAATTCGACGCCACTTCGACGACATTCGACGATATTTCCACGACATTCGACGCCAATTCGACGCCACTTCAACGACATTCGACGTCAATTCGACGTTACTTTGACGACATTTGACGCCACTTTGACGACATTTAACGCCACTTTGACGACATTTGATGCCAATTCGACGCTACTTCGAGGACATTCAACGCCACTTCAACGTCATTCGACGCCAATTCGACGTCATTTCAACGACATTCGATGCCACTTCGACGACATTCGACGCCAATTCGACAACACTCAACTTCATTCGACGCCCTTCGACGACATTCGACGCCTTCTACGACGACGCGCCCCAATCTGAGTAAGGCCTCACCATACCATGCTTTGCTTGCTGGCCACGCCACGACATATCAATCAGGACCATACCCTATCATACCTATCAACGCCTTACCGTTCATAGGAACGGCCTATGCCGTGCGCTTCAAGCAAGCTCTAGCTACGCGCCATCTATCTAAAATTTATCCCCTCCTATGATGAGGACGGGCTATACCTCCGCCACCTGGGCATCTCTATGGAGACTATAAATAGCTCAATCAGGTAACACTTGAAGAACTTTTTTGAACCAACTAAGATCCACTCTAACTTGAGCGTCGTAGGGCCCTCACCGGAACTACCCGTGAGGCTTTGTGTAGGAACGCCGTCGCACGGAAGGTGGCTCTTCTTTCTTCGCTCCAGCCGGCAGCTCCCTCGACTCCTCCGGCGTGGTCACCCTCGGGCCAAATTTGAACCACAACAATTACCATAATGAGGAATATCGATATTTTAAAATTTTAAATAGCCAAAATGGAAAGAAAAAAGAGAAATTGAGAACGTGGGGATCAGAAGACAAAGAAGGGACGAGGAGGAAAAGAATTCCAAATCCAAACGCCCTCTATTCACTCGATCTTGTTGGCGAGGGGGAAGCCGGATCGGTTGGCCATCATGAGAAGGAGATGACGCCGTCGTCACCGTCGCGGTCGCCGTCAATCATCCGTTTGCAGTGGGTGACGGAGGCGCCCTCCCCGATGCTGCGGAGGACGCGGGCGAGCTCGTCGGCGGAGATCGCGCCGCTGGTGGGGCCTCCTCCTCCTCTAGACCCCACCACGGATGGCGGGAACAGGCGCATGGCGGCCAAAGTGGGGCACACGGGCCCTGGAGCAAGGTTTGACCTTGAAGGTGTACATCCGAAACTCGTCCGAGCCGTAGATCCCGTTATTGATATCGGGGAGGGTAATGTCCAGAGGGTATTTCTTCTCGCCGGACTTCGTCTCCTCTTCTTTTGCTCCTCCAGGGGATGAAACCCCAGGGCAAGAGGCTTTGAGGACGACTTCGAGGGATCGGGTTGTCCAGGCGGAGAAGTGGCGGGCGATGATGTCGCCGGGGCGGTTCCCGGCAGCGTCGCGTGTCGACGTCGGCGGCATGCTTCCGTAGAGGTCGGCGATCATGAGCGGGGTGTGCTTCTCGAAGCCCATTGTCACGCCAACAGGCCTAGCGTGCGGGGGCACGCGCGCATAGGCGCTCGGCCCAAGTTCTGGCCGTGTGCAGGTGGCACGGTAGGGTCGGGCACAACGGAGACTGTGCGCAGGTGGCACAGTAGGCACAGAAGCTTGGCCCATGCTTCGGCCGTGCGTAGGTGGCACGGCAGGGCTGGGCGCGACGGAAGCTGTGCGCAGGCGGCACAGCAGGCATGGATGCCTGGCCCACGTTATGGCCGTGCGCAGGTGGCACGGCAGGGCCGGGCGCGGCAAGGGCTGTGCGGAGGGCGCGCACAGTCGGCTTGGGCGCTGCCCTGTGCGCAGGACAAACGCCCGCCAAGGGCTGGCCATGAGCAAACCAAGTCGGATTCGGGTGTATCGGCGCGAGGGCTGGCGCGTCAAAGTCTGGCCGTGCCAAGGCCAGGCGCGCGCGGGGCGCGCACACTGAGTTGGCATGGGGCTGGCCTGGCGCGCAAGACTCGCGCACACAGGTCATGCCGTGCGCCCGCGCGCGTACGGCTGGACGGCTTGGACGGATGGCGCGCGAGCAACGCGTGCGGACGGGCCGGATGCGGCAAACCTCACCGGATGCCGTGCGGTGCCTTGGTGCGGCAGCCGACCTGGCTGGGCGACAGCGGCCTGGACTGCAGCCAGACCGAAAGACACCCAGCCAGACCATGCGACATGGGGCTGCCGGCTGGTCTGGACACGCGGGCGGACAAGGGACCTAGGTGCTGGGCGGCTGGGTGGACAAGGCTATGGCTGGTTGGCTGACTTGGCTTTTGACACATGGGCTGAGCCAAGAATCAAGAATCGGTTGCAACAGCTAACCGAAGTCAGTTGGGGGAGTTGCAACCAACCCAACTGAAACAGTTAGGTGGTTAGCCTTGTAACTGCCTTTGTAACCAACCCAAGGGATGCCTATAAAAGGGCTTGGGTTCTAGCCGGTTGAGGGCTGAAAAGAAGAGGGCTCTTGGGCTAGCTTATGAAGGGCTTGGTTGAGAGCTGGAGTTGGGGTTCCTATGGAGTCCGAGAGAGCTTAGACTGAGGGAGCTCGGGCACTTGGAGAAATTCTGGGTGCAGGCCGAGTGTGGGACTCTAGGAAAAAGGGTGTGCCTTTGTGGGAATTCCATCGGCTATCACTTAGGCCGAGTGTGGCTAAGTGCTGGCCACGGCCAAGGGTGTTTGGCCGAGCCATTTGTGGGCTGGAAGGGTTTTTCGGAGCGTCGGAAGCTAAGCTATTCCCTCGGTTTGTGAGGGAGGTTTTTGCAATGATATTTGGAAATGAAAGGCTCCTTTCCCTTCATCCTCGTGCATCTCTGAGACAGGGTGTGTGAGTGATTGGCTAAGTGTCCAAGGGTTGGGCCAAAGGCGTGCGGGGCTGATCCTAAGCTGTGAGCAAGTTTGGTAGGCTGACTGAGGCTTTGGCAGGGGCATTGCCTTAGTGCCGCACACAGAAAAGAGGGAGAACTCAAGAAAAATTTTGGTTACTCCATTCCGACCTTTTCAAGGGTGTGACAGGTGGTATCAGAGCCTTGTGCACTGATTCGGTGAATTCTTGGAAGTTCTTGAGCCATGACACTGACCGAGAGAGTCGTGCGGCTGGAAGAACTAGTGGGCAACCCGGGGGAAGAAGAAATCCCAGATTTGGTTTCTATCTACACCGAGCACCATGAACGGTTAGTTTCCTTGGAAACTTCTCTTGATGATTTGGTCCAAGATGTGAGCGCGCGGGCTGAGCACCAAAGGGCTGAGCATGCCAATTTGGTGGCTCCGCTGATGGATCGGATGCGCGCCTTGGAGGAGGAAATCTTGCTGTTGAAGAGGGCTGTGGTGAATACCCCTTCAACATCCTCCAATCCGGACCAAGGGGGAAGAGTTCGGGTCCCGGAGCCCAAGAGCTTTGGCGGATCAAGAAATGCCAAAGAGCTGGAAAATTTCATATGGGATTTGGAGAATTACTTTAAGGCAATGAAAGTGCCCGAGAGAGACTAAGTGGATATGGCCACTATGTACCTAAACTCGGATGCCAAGCTGTGGTGGCGAACCCGAGTGGCTGACGACATGGGCGCAGGGCGTCCGTATGTGGATTCTTGGGCGGCCTTGAAGAAAGAGTTGAGGGATCAATTCTTGCCTTGCAACACCTCGTGGATTGCAAGGGAGAACCTCAAAAAGCTTCGAATGACAGGGTCTACGAGGAAATATGTCAAGGATTTCAGCTCCCTCATGTTGGATATCACCAACATGTCCGAAGAAGATAAGTTGTTTAACTTTCTGAGCGGCTTACAGCCGTGGGCACAGACCGAACTCCGACGCCAAGGAGTCCGGAACATTCCTTCGGCCATGGCAGCTGCTGAGGGGCTGGTGGACTACCGTGCCTCCAACTCGAACAGTGGGCCAAAGAAGGCAAAAGACACGGGTGCCAAACCGGCCAAGACCTGGCCAAAACAGAAGAGACCTTTTGCTGCCAAAAAGAACAAGGCACCTGCTGCTGGGCCGAACCAAAAGAAGCAGCAGGAAAAGGGCAAGGCTCCATGGGGTTGTTTTATTTGTGGCGAGCCCCATCTTGCTAGGAATTGCCTAAAGAAAAAGACTGTCAATGCCTTGCCGGTGCAGGATTCTGCAGTGCCAGAGGAGGGAACGCCGAGGGTGAACCCACTGCAGATGGTCAGTGCGCTCACTACTGAAAAGGTACCTCCTCTTTACTCAGGCTTGATGTATACTCAGGTGAAGGTTAATGGGGTGAAGGTCCGAGCCATGCTGGACACCGGTGCGACGAATAATTTCATGTTGCAGCGGCAAGCGAAGTTGATGCGGCTGAAAGTGGCCGACAGTCCCAGCAAGATCAAAGTAGTGAATTCGGGGGCTATGCCGGTCAAGGGTGTGGACGAATGCACCCTCGAGCTTGGGTCTTGGAAGGGGGCATGTTCTTTGATGGTTGTCCTCCTTGATGACTTCGACTTGATACTTGGGATGGAATTTTTCCTGTCGGCTAAGGCATGCTTGATGCCTCACTTGAGGGGTGTCATGTTGGGCGACGAGAGGGCGCCATGCTTTGTCTCGACAGAGGCATGGGCGCGGGCTGAGAAAGGCAAAGGCACTATGATCTCAACCAAGCAAGCCAAGAAAGGATTGAAGCAAGGCGAGAGCACCTTCCTTGCTGCCTTGTGGGAGGTGCGGACTGAGGAACCGCAAGAAATTCCTGTAGCAGTCCAGAAAATGCTGGGTGACTTCGTTGACATCATGCCAATGGAGCTGCAAAAGGAACTTCCACCGAGACGACCGGTGGATCATCAGATTGAGCTCATGCCAGGGGCTGTGCCACCAGCTAAGGCCCCTTACCGTATGGCTCCAATGGAGCTGGCGGAGCTGAGGAAGCAGCTTGATGAGTTGCTGGAAGCCGGACTGATTCAGCCGTCCAAAGCACCATTTGGGGCGCCGGTGCTTTTCCAAAGAAAGAAGGACGGGTCCTTGAGGATGTGCATCGACTATCGAGCACTTAACAAGGTGACGGTAAAGAACCATTATCCCATCCCTAACGCGGCGGATCTTTTTGATAGGTTGGCAAAGGCATCCTATTTCACAAAGCTCGACCTACGATCCGGCTATTGGCAAGTGAGGATTGCTGAAGGGGATGAGGCCAAGACCACATGTGTCACGAGGTATGGAGCTTTTGAATTTTTGGTGATGCTCTTTGGGCTAACCAATACACCGGCCACATTTTGCAATCTAATGAACGATGTGCTTTATCCCTTCTTAGATAAGTTTGTTGTAGTGTATCTAGATGACATTGTTATTTTTAGCAATTCTTTGGAAGAACATCTAGAACACTTACATCATGTATTCAAAGCTTTGAGGGACAACAAGTTGTATCTCAAGAAGGAGAAGTGCCAATTCGGCCAAGAGGGGATTTCCTTCTTGGGACACCGAATTAGCAAGGGCCGGATTTATATGGAGGAAGACAAGATTAGGGCCATTCAACAGTGGCCGGCTCCTACCAAAATTGGTGACTTGCGGGCCTTCTTGGGGCTTGCAAACTACTATCAGAAGTTTATCAAAGGATATTCCAAGATCGTGAGTCCCCTCACGGATCTCCTAAAGAAGGATGTGGCTTGGGCGTGGTCTACCCAATGCAATGAGGCCTTTGAGGAGCTAAACGCCCCAATCTCACATGAACCGGTGCTTGCACTCCCAGATTTTGAGAGGCCATTCGAGGTAAGCACTGATGCTTCTAATGTTGCAATTGGGGGTGTTTTGACACAGGACGGTCATCCGGTGGCATTTGAGAGCCGGAAGCTCAATGACACAGAACAAAGGTATTCGGTGCATGAAAAAGAGATGACAGCCGTGATCCATTGCTTGGAGAAATGGCATCACTACTTGTTGGGGACATGCTTCAAGATCATCACTGATAATGTGGCCAATACTTATTTTGCCACACAAAAGAAGCTTACACCCAAGCAAGCCCAATGGCAAGAGTACCTTGCTGAGTTTTGCTTTGATTGGGTGCACCGTCCGGGCAAGCAAAACCTTGTCGCTGATGCCTTAAGCAGAAAGCATGCAGAAGGGTATGTTGCTGCTCTCACTGCATTTCACAGCAATTTCAGGGCTCAGCTGAAGGAGGCAGCGGCCAAGGATGCAGAGTATGCTAAGTTGCTGCAGGAAGTGCAGGCGGGCACAGTCCAAAAGTTTTGGATTGAGGATGGGCTGCTGTTGGCTCGTGGGAAGAGATTGTTTGTGCCAAAGGGTGGTGGCTATCGGAGGGCTTTGCTGAAGGAAAGCCATGACCCACAGTGGGCGGGTCATCCAGGAGCTGAGCGCATGATGGCGCTCTTGTCTCGGTCCTATTATTGGCCAAAGATGGAGGCCGATGTGGAGCACTTCGTGAAGACTTGCCATGTGTGCCAAATGGACAAGGTAGAGAGAAAAAGAAGTGACGGATTGTTGCAACCACTGCTAATTCCAGTGAAGCCGTGGGTGTCATTGTCCATGGATTTCATCACTGGGTTCCCAGAAGTGAGAGGTATGAGATCGGTCTTTGTGGTGATCGATTGTTTCTCTAAATATGCAGTCTTTATGGCTGCGCCCTTCCCATGCCCAGCAGACATTGCAGCAAACTTGTTCTTCAATGGCGTGGTGAAGTACTTCGGAGTGCCGGGTGATGTGGTATGCGACCGCGACCCTAGGTTCACAGGAAAATTCTGGGTGCAGCTCTTCAAAACCATGGGCACTGAGCTGCACTTTTCCACCGCATACCATCCCCAAACAGATGGCCAAACGGAGAGAATCAATGGGCTGTTAGAAGAATATTTGAGGCATTATGTGACAGCCAGCCAGAGGAATTGGGTGGATTTGTTAGAACCGGCACAATTCAGCTACAACATCAACCGGACCTCCTCCATGGGGATGAGCCCAGCCGAGTTGAGCATGGGTTTTCAGCCCATGTCCCCTTTGGACGTGGTGCTGCAAGATGAGATAAGTGAATGCCCAGCGGCTCATAGGATGGCACAAGACAAGGAGGAGTTGATTGAGAATGCCAAGGAAAGTCTTTCCAAGGCAATCCGGAGGATGAAAAAGTTCGCTGACCGGAAGAGGAGACCATTGGAATTTCAAGTTGGTGATCTTGTGTTGTTGAAGATCACACCACCGATTTGGAAGAAAATGGGTAAGGTCAAGCTCCACCGAGGGCTTATGCCAAAGTATGATGGACCTTTCAGGGTGACGGCAAGAGTTGGGGCAGTGGCCTATAAGCTCAAATTGCCGGAAAAATTGAAGATTTACCTCACTTTTCATGTAAGTTTCTTGCGGCCTTACCATGTGAGTCATGATGAAGACCGGGTGGTCCCAAGGAATGAGCCACTGACTATTGGCAAGGAGTATCCTAAGGCCATCAACAGGATACTAGAGCGCCGCAAGGTGGGGAAAGACACTGAATTTTGGGTGCAATGGCAAGGCGAAGGCGTGGCGGATGCTACATGGGAGCAAGCGGCTAACTTGTGGCAATTTGAGCAGCAGATTTTCTCTTTCTTGCAGGAGGAGTCGACGAGGGCGTCGACCTCTTCGGCCGGGGGAGGATTGTCACGCCAACAGGCCTAGGGCGCGGGGGCACGCGCGCATAGGCGCTCGGCCCAAGTTCTGGCCGTGTGCAGGTGGCACGGTAGGGTCGGGCGCGACGGAGACTGTACGCAGGTGGCACACTAGGCACAGAAGCTTGGCCCATGCTTCGGCCGTGCGCAGGTGGCACGGCAGGGCTGGGCGCGACGGAAGCTGTGCGCAGGCGGCACAGCAGGCATGGATGCCTGGCCCACGTTATGGCCGTGCGCAGGTGGCACGGCAGGGCCGGGCGCTGCAAGGGCTGTGCGGAGGGCGCGCACAGTCGGCTTGGGCGCTGCCCTGTGCGCAGGACAGACGCCCGCCAAGGGTTGGCCATGAGCAAACCAAGTCGGATTCGGGTGTATCGGCGTGAGGGCTGGCGCGTCGAAGTCTGGCAGTGCCAAGGCCTGGCGCGCGCGGGGCGCGCACACTGAGTTGGCATGGGGCTGGCCTGGCGCGCAAGACGCGCGCACACAGGTCAGGCCGTGCGCCCGCGCGCGTACGGCTGGACGGCTTGGACGGATGGCGCGCGAGCAACGCGTGCGGACGGGCCGGATGCGGCAAACCTCACCGGGACCAAATGGTGCTGCGCGCAGGCGCGCGCGCAGCCGAACGCCGTGGCAATGATGAGCGCGCGTGAGGCGCGCGGGACTGAGCACGGGCGCGCGCAGGCCGGATGCCGTGCGGTGCCTTGGTGCGGCAGCCGACCTGGCTGGGCGACAGCGGCCTGGACTGCAGCCAGACCGCAAGACACCCAGCCAGACCATGCGACATGGGGCTGCCAGCTGGTCTGGACACGCGGGCGGACAAGGGACCTAGCAGCTGGGCGGACAAGGCTATGGCTGGTTGGCTGACTTGGCTTTTGACACATGGGCTGAGCTAAGAATCAAGAATCGGTTGCAACAGCTAACCGAAGTCAGTTGGGGGAGTTGCAACCAACCCAACTGAAACAGTTAGGTGGTTAGCCTTGTAACTGCCTTTGTAACCAACCCAAGGGATGCCTATAAAAGGACTTGGGTTCTGGCCGGTTGAGGGCTGAAAAGAAGAGGGTTCTTAGGCTAGCTTGTGAAGGGCTTGGTTGAGAGCTGGAGTTGGTGTTCCTGTGGAGTCCGAGAGAGCTTAGGCTAAGGGAGCTCGGGCACTTGGAGAAATTCTGGGTGCAGGCCGAGCGTGGGACTCTAAGAAAAAGGGTGTGCCTTTGTGGGAATTCCATCGGCTATCACTTAGGCCAAGTGTGGCTAAGTGCTGGCCACGGCCAAGGCTGTTTGGCCGAGCCATTTGTGGGCTGGAAGGGTTTTTCGGAGCGTCGGAAGCTAAGCTATTCCCTCGGCTTGTGAGGGAAGATTTTGCAATGATATTTGGAAATGAAAGGCTTCTTTCCCTTCATCTTCGTGCATCTCTGAGATAGGGTGTGTGAGTGATTAGCTAAGTGTCCAAGGGTTGGGCCGAGGCGTGCGGGGCTGATCCTAAGCTGTGAGCAAGTTTGGTAGGCTGACTGAGGCTTTGGCAAGGGCATTGTCTTAGTGCCGTACACAGAAAAAAGGGAGAACTCAAGAAAAATTTTGGTTACTTCATTCCGACCTTTTCAAGGGTGTGACACCCATGGTCCGCCGGCCGGAGAAGTGGCAGTACCAAGGGGCTGGGCTGATCGCGGTCTCGGCAGCTTCTTGGGGTCGCCGCCGGCGCCCATGGCGGCTGGGCGACTGGGAGGAGACAGAGGCGGCGATGGCTTCCTCGGGCCGCTACACAAATCCTTTTTAGGACTTACGAGAACCGCGATCAGGGTCTGGAAGGAATAGGGATGGCACGGGCACAGTTTTTGTCTTTTTTTTTTGTTTTTTTTTTTTCTCGCGTTGTTCTCGGCTTGGGAACAACCCCCGAGCCCCTTCCCACGTGAACCAAACCTAACCTCCCCCCTTCACGTGAAGCCAACCTCAGGGGAGAGTTAGCATCAAGTGGGCCGGGGTCACTTTCCTATCTTCAGACAAAAAATAATAAAAAATAATTTAAGAGATAAAAATGACTAAAGTTTTATAAAGATTCCAATAAAAACGAAAAAAACTTTAAAAGCCGTCGAGATCGGAGCTTTGGCTACCCTTTCAAATGAGGCAGGAGAAATAAAAAATTTATGAGCGAAGACGACTGCAGCAAAGATAGTAGTTAAAAATAAAAAAATTAAAAAAAATTATATTTCTATCTATCACTTACAAAATACGAGAGTAGCACTAAAAGACCGACGAAATTTGGTAAAATCGATTAAGTTTGGCACAATTAATCTTGATGAAGACCGACTATATTTAGCATAATCAATTATAAATCAATTAATGGTTCTATAATAATTTTAACAACATAATATTTTTTTTATCTATTTATCTATGTAGATATTTTTTCTAGTATTTTTGTCCGTGATAACGGAAGAATTATCCATCAGGTAATTGATTAGAAGACCGTAAATACGTACAGAGAGATGAGAAGATAAGGACGAAGAAGGGTCCCACCCCTTCACCAAATCAGAATGACAAGACAAATAGCTTTCTACTATGCGCGTGTGAGAGAGGGAGGGATATGGAGAAGAGCAGGATTCTTGTGGTGGGGGGAACTGGATACTTGGGGAGGAGGATTGTGAGGGCAAGCTTGGATGATGGACATCCTACCTATGTACTCTACCGGCGGGAGATTGGTGTGGACATCGACAAGGTCCAAATTCTCATGTCGTTCAAGAAGCAAGGTGCTCACCTCGTCGAGGGCTCCTTCTCTGATCACCGAAGCCTTGTGGATGCCATAAAACAAGTAGATGTTGTCATATGTGCCATCTCCGGCGTGCACTTCAGAAGCAACCAAATTCTCCTTCAGCTCAAGCTTGTCGACGCAATAAAAGAGGCCGGAAACATCAAGGTATGATCCCTGAAAGTGTTTTAGGGATAAAAGGTATCACCATGCTTGTGGATGCACATCTGTTGTCATCACTTTTTTCTATATATTTCCAGAAAAAACAATTTGTTTATTCAGCCCAAGTGATCTTTTTATTATAATGGTGGTGGCGATGGGAATAACGGCTCCTCATGATGGTCATAAGTTCTCATTCTCTGCATTTTCTTATGTTTGTTAAAGAAAAGGAAAAAAAAAAGGCTAACAAATCAGCTGGTTAATTTCTTTCTTGGTGAGTGATGTGAATGCAACCAAACCTAATTGCAAATTGTCTATTTAATATAAAAATTGCAAAGGCCTTGGGTTCTCTCTCTCTCTCTCTCTCTCTCTCTCTCTCTAGATCTCTCTCTCTCTCTCTCTCTCTATATATATATATATATATATATATAGATATAATTGTAAAACAAGAAGGAAAAACATTTTACTTTATCTTGTGTTACCTGGATGCTCTCAGCTGGTTCTGAAAATCTGTGTTGAATAAATGTTTAAGCTAGATATGTATCGGGTATTTGGATACATACGATGTTTTGCAGATGCGCTTTTTAAAGACTAATGGAGAGTTGGCTCTTCCGATGATAAGTTTGACCCTTCATTTTGATGGTAGAAGTAACATTCCTTTTTATGACTACCAAAAATGTAGGTATTAAAATTGGAAATTTTAAAAATATAGGTATTAAGAAGATACTTAAGTTATTTTAAAATTTTGAATGAGAAATATTTATATGGAAATATCTTAATATATAATATCTTCTTAATATTTCTTTTCTAAATTTAAATAAATAATACATAAATATATAAATTAAGTAAATGATAATTATCCTAAGTATCTCCATGTCTTTTTTTTTTTATTTTTTTTTTTAGTCGAACCAGATACTTGGATCCATATCTGAATCTAATTTTCGTATCCATATCTATGCAAGACTGCTTAAATTAGTGATGTATGCATGACTTATCAAGATCGATGTGTATGTGTATGTATATGTATATAGCAATTATATAGATTCATATATATGTTACCTAGGCATTTTCTGGTAAGCAAAAGCTAAGCTTTGCCTGTCAACATTGCTATATGTTTTTCTGATGAGAAGGAAGGCTTACCTACCCAAATTTATTAATAGGAAAACTATATACATAAGTAAAAGGCTCCAGTGGGGACTGGCTAGGCCCTTGCTGAGGGAGCCTGCTGAGTCTTGCCCAGCCCTGAAGGAAAGATAGCATTAAGAGAGAGAGAGGGAGAGGGAGCCATTCGATAGAAGATGAGTCTCATACATGTCTTTGACTTGAAGACTACGTGACGTTAGGTTTTGTGGTTTTGGTTTGCTGGGAGCATTTCTATTTGAAGATGCTGAAACTCTGCTTCTTCTACGTTGTTGAGCACTCTGTTGTGTTCCACTTTCAACTTGAGGGCCCTCACCAGCTTTGAAATCAAAATTGCTTAAATTGGGTTCTAAAACATGACATGACACCTATATTATCTTGAGAAATCATACAATTACTCAAATATAACCTTAATCTTGCTTCTATATATGAATTTATATAATGGCGTGGTGGAGGAATTTGGAAGAGTAAATTCCAAGTTACAGTTGCATCACTGGCTTCTTTAAATATTTCTCAAAGAGAGCACCATGCCACACAAACTTATACTCCAAATTATGAATCCATTCTGAGCTCAATTTAATTTTAGACACATATATTTGTAAGACAACATATTTTGCAGCGCTTCTTGCCTTCAGAGTTTGGGATGGATCCTGCAAGGATGGGTCATGCACTAGCCCCTGGAAGAGTGCCGTTTGATGACAAAATGGTGGTGAGAAAGGCCATAGAGGATGCTGGAATCCCCTTCACCTACGTCTCTGCTAATTGTTTTGCAGGTTACTTTGTTGGAGGCCTGTGCCAACTAGGGAAGATTGTTCCATCAAGGGACAGTGTCTGCTTACTTGGAGACGCAAATGTGAAAGGTACGGTGGTTGGTCCCCCACCTTTATTTTTATTTTCTAAGGTGTGTCCTCTTATAGGAAGGCAAATGGCCGCAGATTGAGTGGCTTTACACGTGGCTGATCATGATGGAGGCTTTATGGGTTGAAAAAAAAAAAAGCTATTTAGAGCACTCCGAAATTTGTTATTTTTTAATCTTTTTGAGCGTATCCATATTAGATATGTATGAGTCATCTGCTCTAGCAAAGAGAGAGAGAGATAGGTGTGTCCTCTTAGGCATAAATATCTAGAATCCTTTGTGGTGCGAGTCCAATGCAGTACTTGATGGCTGCCATCAAAAAATGGACGACCATCAAACAAGGCACACCGTATACGACATGTAAGGGCATCTTGTTTAATGGCCGTTTATTTCTTAATGGCGACCATCGAGCGCTGCACTAAACTCTATAGTACAAACTGCATACCGCAGAGGATCCATGCTCCATGCATAACGAGGGGTATACCGCTTCTTTTAATGTCCTTATTTCAATATAGAAGTTGCATGTTTTCACTGAGATAAAAGGCCTCTAAAACAGACCTCAAAATGTAGATTTCTAGTTGAGGATTCTTTAATATCCATTTGATTTTGTGGCAGCAATTTTTGTCGACGAGGATGACATAGCGATGTACACCATCAAGACGATCGACGACCCTCGCATGCTCAACAAAACGCTATACATCCGGCCACCGGAAAACATCCTCTCACAAAGGGAGGTAGTCGAGGCATGGGAGGAGCTCATTGGCAAAGAACTAAGCAAGAGCAGTATTTCAGTGGAAGACTTTCTCGCTAACCTCAAAGGTAGGATTAGGATTAATTAACAGAAATCAGGAGTTGCTATAATGCTATGATTTTACTGATGACAATATAGTAATGGAAAAAAAACGACTTTAGTGATTTAAGCCATCAAATCATCAGCACAATAAGCGACTGGACTCTAAGATATACTGAAACTCATAGCCAATAGGATTCAATAGACAATCAGACCGGGGTTGGAATAAAATTCTGTATCATGCACTTTTACGTGGTAAAAATTCCTTCAATACCAATATTCTCATTTTGATTTATATCTTCATCATTAAGGAGGGGGAGGACCATAAGAAATTGACCATATAGAAACAGTTCATGAAAAATACTTAGAAATTGAAGGAATGCCGGAAGAAGTGGGCATCGCAATTAGGCATCAGTAATAGTAATTATTCGACATGGACCTCATATGATTACCCATCTGCAGTGCGATAACAATTCCTAAATTAGAGCAACGGAGTTTGTACTACTTTGTTGCAGGCTTGCACCTGTGGTATTTGATTACTAGCATCATTCTTGTGCCTTGTATAAATTATAGCTTGCCTTCTCTGCCCACCTTTTCAGGTCAAGACCTTGCTACACAGGAAGGACTTGCGCATTTCTACCATATTTTCTATGAAGGTTGCTTGACAAATTTTGAGATAGGAGATGGAGGGGAAGAGGCTTCTCAGTTGTACCCAGAGGTCACCTACACTCGAGTGAAAGATTACCTTAAACAATATGTGTAATATAAGTACCATAGAAAAAGATATATATATGTATATATATATATATGTATATATATATATATATGTATATATATATATATATGCATATGCATATATGTATATGCATATATGCATATATGTATATGCATATATGCATATATGTATATGCATATATGCATATGCATATATGT
The DNA here is from genome assembly GCF_051530095.1 of Phoenix dactylifera. Taxonomy (NCBI): domain Eukaryota; kingdom Viridiplantae; phylum Streptophyta; class Magnoliopsida; order Arecales; family Arecaceae; genus Phoenix; species Phoenix dactylifera. The sequence continues at coordinate 20,199,930 of NC_143199.1, read as the reverse complement.
ATATGCATATATGCATATGCATATATGTATACGTATGTATATGTATATGTATATGTGTGTGTGTGTTTTTTTTGCTTAAAACCGGTGCTTTATACAAGACGTGTACGAATACACCTAATAAAGTCAAAATACAACAACTCGCAGAGTTCCAATGGCAACTCCCCCTCCCCAGACCAAAGGATAAATCCTGAGTGGTGGGCTGTGTAGGCAGCCATCCAGTCAGCCGTCCCGTTGGCTTCTCTAAATATATGCTTAGCCTAAAGGGCCCCCCATCTCTCATCATCATCCCATGTCTTGGATCAAGGGGTGGTCTATGCTCTCACCCCTCGACCCCCTCCGAATCCATCCGATGACTGTGGCAAAGTCGCCCTCCAAAATGATCGATCGGGCCTACAGCACCACCCGCACGTGTCGAAGGCCCGCCCAGGCTGCTCGCAACTCTGTCCCTAGAACCGACGTGTCAAACAACTGGCAGCCGCCTGCCGCCACCATCCTGGAATGCGAGTCCCGTATCACAAAGCCTGCACCGCCCTGCATGCCGCAATCCAGCACCGACCCATCGAAGTTGACCTTGGGGAAGCTCGGGGGTGGGGGCTTTCAGATAAAAATACCGTCTGAGGAGCTACTGAAGTAGAGGAGGAACTCTAGGTGTCCCAAGCTAACAAAGGTCTAGCTGAAGGGTTGGTGGGCCTGATCTCCGTGGCCTGTGCCCGAGCAAACTCTGCAACAAACCTCGGTGACACCCTGCGCTCACCGAAGATGCGAGCATTCCTTGCTAGCCAGATCTGATGTGCCGTGTAAGTCGCTCTAATAGCCTCCTGACAAGTCCGCGAACTGGCTAGCCACTGTCTCATCACCTGTAGAAACTGTGTCCTCGCACTCCAAGCCTCCTGCGGGATCTCTGATCACTGCCATGTCGACCTCGCCCATGTGCACTGAAAGAGCACATGGTCCACTGACTCCTCAGCTCCCCATGTCCCACACTCTGCGGGGAGCCCCAAGTCACGCCTGCTCAGCACTGCTCTCATCGGAAGGGATCTCAAATCACCTTCCATAAGAAGAGGGCTACCCTCGGGTGGAGCCTGGACCTCCAGATCTAAGTACAATCCGTCCCCGGCTCATACTCCAGCTGGATAATACGGGAAAGATCACCCAATCTCACACTGGCCCGACACGAAGTACCCCACACCCTGACATCGGCCCTGCACATCCTGGTACCGGAATGGAATAGATCCTCTCAACTAGGTGTGCCCCAAACAGCTGTCGAAGTCTGGTCCCGTCCCACTTTGCCCCTCCTGGTGCTAGGAGGTCGCACACCCGCAGCCCCTCCGCTGCCTCTGTATCAACCATGGTCAGCCAGCACCTCAAAGGAAGGGCGTCCACCCACGGATCACTGATTACATCAATGCTCTGTCCATCGCCTATCAACCACCTGGTGTTCGCCGACACTGTCGGCAGGTACCTCCTGATCTCGCGCCACATGAAGGAGACTCGACGACTCCTCCGTGTCACCTCTGAACTCCCTCGACCGTATCTGACTGCCATCACCTAACTCCAGATCCGTGTGGCTCTAACATGAACCGAACCACATGACGGGCAAAGAGCGCCTCACACCTCTCCAAGAGGAACTGCACCCCCAGACCGCCCTTACTGGCGGGCAGACAGACCTGCTCCCATGCCACCAAATGCACCCTATGGCCTCCACAGTGTGACCCCCATAAGAAGCTCCGAAGAAGACGCTCAATCCTCAACAGAACCATCTTTGGTACCACAGTGTTGGCCATGAGATACACTAGCATGGACCCCAACATCGATCTGACCAGCGTCAATCTCCCTGATGAGAGCACAAAAGTGCAATCGTCATACCATTTTAATTAGTATTATAGTTAATCTTTAATGATAAAATTAATTAATTAACGTTGTATTTGTGTTTGAGTGCAAGGAATCCAAGAGGCCCAATAACATTGGGTTTGAGCCCAATGCCCGGTAGCCCGAGCTCAACAAATTCCCCAGCTGCCATGCATGCATGAAATTCCGGCCGTCCACGCCATCAACGCAATCAAACCAAGCATCCCACTTCCCAAACCTGTTTCATCAGGTTCATCTCCATACGTTGAGAACACATCCAACCATCAACAGCCACCGTGCCAGGCCGTCCATCTTCCAGAACAAATCCCAGCCCATGCGGAAACAGGGGAGAAGAGAGGATCACGCGTCCGTTTCTCCTCCAACCGCATCCAAACCATGATCTTCAGCCAATCCTTCCCGTGATCCCAGTCTCCACCGCGGCCGTGGTTGGCTCCTCCCAGCAATCCCGCGTCCGTGAAAGAAGCCCCAGCATCCTTCCTTTTCCGCGTGCAATCCCGGACGATTCGCCTCCCAGCAAGGAAGATCTCAGCAGCCCACCTTCCTTCACAGCCGTGGCATCTGTCCCAGCTTCCTCCCATCGATCCCACTGCGGTCTTCATCCGGATCCAGCCGTTTCCCCCACGGATCATGCGCGATCCCAGCAGCACCTGAAGAAGGAAGCCGTGTCCCTCCCTTCCGCTTCAGCTCCCAGTGACCCTGTGATCCAGCAGTGATCCAAGCTCATCCCGTTATCCGTGAATCACCACCCCCAGCCACGGATCACCATCCAGATCAGCTCCCTCCGCCTCATCCGCGTGCGATCGCCTCCTCCCAGCATCCGGAGCCGCGTCCGAGCTCCGTGATCAACGTTCCCAGCTGTCTCCCGGAATCCCAGCGACCGCATTCTTCACACGGCTAAAATCCCAGCGCTCCGCAATCACCGTCGCTGCCAGCTCGCCCCCAACGCGTCTCCAAGAGCTATAAGAAGGAGGGAAGAAGGGAGAGAGGGGGGTGTGCTCGGTGGAGGCCAAGAGAGGAGAGGGCTCGGCTGGTCCAAGGGAGAAGAAGAAACAGAGTATTACTCTGTTCTTGGGAAGAAGAAGAAGATAAAAAAAATATATATTTTATAAGTCCACCGTGGGAGAGAGAGGGAGGAAAGAGAAGTGATTTTTTTCTTTGTTTCCTTTTCTTTATTTTATTTGCAAAATAAGAGGAGTATTAGGCCTCTAATCTCCACTTTTATTTGTAATCAATTTTCTTTTTATGAAATCAAGCAAAATTTCTTTCATGCAATCCCTGTTCTAGGTTCAAGTTAATTTCTTTTTTTTTTATGCAATCTTTTAATTCTTCTTTGATGCAATACAATAAATTTTCTTTGATGCAATTTATGTTCTAGGCTTTTGATCTTCTTAGCACTTGTCTTCATCCATTTTAATTTATGCAAAAAAAAATTTCCTTTGAATAGTTAAACATTTCATGCATTCATAAATACTCTTTGATTTCAAGTACTTGTCTTTTTATTATTTTTAAATAAAAAAATTATTCTCTGGTAGACTAAAAAATCCATCAACATCCTCAAAAAAAAATTATTTTTCTTTAATTAGTCAAAAATCGATTTCAAATCCGAGTGAACGTTCTAATTTTTATGCAACTCCAATCGCCTCCCTGTGGATCGACCTCTTACAACTGCTATTCTTCGAGTAGGAAAGGTAAGAGTAGAATTAAATTTAACTTTTGTTCGTCGGTTCTAACAAGGATCTGTCTAGCATATTTTTAGATAGACAGGAATCGGACGAACAAAATTTCGGCGCCGTTGCCGGGGAGGCAAATCGAGAAGCAAGAACGATCACGAAGATCAAATCAGATTTTGGATGCCCGGAGTGAACGCACTCCGGTAGTAAGTTTTTATTTTTATTAATTTTTCTTATTTTGATTATTTTCAGTTAGTAATTTCGTAGTTATTAAATTCTGAAATTTGAAATTCGAAATTAAAGTTTTCTAAAAAAAAGTAAAAAAAAATTTAAAAAAAAATTCAAAAAAATTCAAAAATTCAAAAATTTAAATTCAAAATTTGAATTCTGTGATTCAAAATTTGAAATTCAAAAAAAAAAGGTTAAAAAAAATAATTAAATTAAAAAATTCAAAAAAAATATTATTTTTGCTAGTAATTGATAAGGTGCAATCCCTCGAGGTTATCATACCTTTATTGGGGCTCCTCACGGAGTAATCTCCAGAGCTTATTCAACGGGCATTCGGAGATTGACTGACGCATAAAGATTTTGTTTAGTTTACATTCAAGTTATTGCTAAAAAAAAATTAAAAAAAATTAAAAAAAAATAAGTAAAAGTAAAAAAAAAATGCTTGCTCATTCAATCAATACAACCTAATGACATTGCATAAACTTTAAAAAATCATTGATTATTTGCTGCATTTAGTATTAAACATTTGCATAAAAGAATTTAAGGGCAAAACCCATTAAAAAGATAAGGTCAGGAAGTCATTACTTGTCCTTAGCCCAAAAATCACCACCTTGCATACTTATCCTAAGCCAAATTAAATTAAAATCAAATTAGACGTTGGCCTTAGGGTTTTCGAGCTCAATTAGGCTCTTGGAAAGAAGCGGCTGAAAGCCACTCCAGTGAGAATTTAGTAATTGGTGATGTCTAGGAAAGTTTTACAACAGTAAGAACTGTTACGGGTATTGTGGTATCGGTGTATCCCTTCTGGCACCACCACACACCCCGGGACTTTCCTGGTCCCTGGTTACTGGATTGCTTAACTGGTAAGCTCAAGCTTAATCTGAAAGGGAGATTAGGAGCTGTCTAATCTAGGAGAGAATTTCAGAAATTTTTTTAACCTGATAAATCTCTGTGCAACTAGATTTAAGAAGCTACTAAACCTCACTTAATTCTAAGACTAATAGGGTCAAATTGTTGTGTGGTGTTGATTGTGGTCATCTGTGTCTAGCCCTTCTCTTCTCTTTTAGTATTTCGTTTAGGAGTCGAGTCTAATTAAGTTATTGATAATGTATGCATGGTAGAAGGTCATTAAGGGATAAATTAATCCCATTTGATCCTGAGATTGACAGAACTTTTCATCACAACTTGCGAACTGTAAACCAACCGTCGATCTCTACAATGGGTGAACATATTAGAACCCTAAATGAATTGTTTGCACCCGCATCCGCTAGTCCCCCTACTTGCATAGTATTACCAATCAATAATGCAGCCTAATTTGAAATTCGGGCTGCAACAATAAACATGTTACCCAAGTTTCATGGGTTCGAGAGTGAACAACCCTATATTCATCTAAACAAATTTTTGACAATCTGTCAAACGTTTAGAAATCAAAACATAGATGAAGAGGGTATTAAATTAAGGTTGTTTCCCATGACTTTAGAGGATCGTGCTGCTGCATGGCTGTATTCCCTTGCTTCAAATTCCATCACATCATGGGAACAACTATCTAAGAAGTTCATGGCTAAGTTCTATCCTATGGTAAAGACTGAAAAAATTAAGGATGCCATAAGAACTTTTAGAGAAAAATCTGAGGAGGAATTTTTCCAACTTTAGAAAAGATTCCATGACTTGTTGGTCAAATGCCCACACCATGGGCTTGATAAGGCTGATCTGGTCCACTTCTTTTATAAAGGACTACCTCCAGCACATAGAAACATGATTGAGTCCATGCACAAGGGTAGGTTCATGAACCAAACTCCGGATCAAGCCTATGAATTTCTTGTTGACTTAGCTGAAAATGCCCAAAATTGGAGTAGCTATGGTGAGGAAGTAATTAGAGATGAGTTTGGGTCTAGAAAATCAGGTAATTATGAAATGAAAGCAGACCCAGAACTCAAAAATATCATGTCCAATCTGGTGGCTGGAATGAACAACTTGAGTAAAAAGTTTGATGCTTTCACTGTTTCCACTAGTTCGAGTTCATACAAAGAGTCAAATCCCGTCATGAAAGTGGATCACGAGTCATATAGTTTGTGTGTTTTGTGTAACAGTCCTGAGCATCTAGTGGAGTGCTGCCCTAGTCTGCCTAACATAAAGGCCGAGCAAGCAAATGCTCTAAATTCATATAGTGCCTTTAAGAAGCCCACTCCCAACTCGTTCAGCCCAGTTTACCACCCTGATAATAGGTTCCACCCAAATTTCTCATACAAGCAAAATGAACCTATTCAGCATCAAGGTGGTCCACCAGGTTTTCAGAACAACTTCCCCAGGATAGGTCCACCACAAATGAACCAACCTTTGGTTCCATCTGTACCGCCTTATAATGCCCCTATCCCACAGCAACCTTCACAATTAGAAACCATGATGGTTAATATGATGAAACAACAACAAGATTTTATCAAGCAACAACAACAGACCAATACAGCCCAAGCCCAGACTAACCAATTCCATGCGCAAGCAATTACAAAACTTGAGGTTAGTCTGAGCCAAATAGCTAACTCTCTAGGGGATAGAAAGAAAGGTGAACTACCTAGTCAACCAGTGCCTAACCCTAGTAGACAACAAAATCAAGGTCAGATAGGTCAGTATCAAATCAATTCTAATGGAAATCCGACCTATGAAGTTCAGGCAATTACCACTTTAAGGTCTGGCAAGCAAGTGGACAATAAAGTCCAACTTCCTAAAAATGAAAAAGAAAATAAATCTGAATCCGATAAGAACCCTATTCAGAAGAGGGGTCAAGAACAGGACAAACCGGAAAAAAGGAAAGAACCTATAGAAACATACAAACCCAAGGTTCCCTTTTCCAGTAGACTTCAGGACTCCAAGAAACAATCTAACTTTGATAAAATCATGGAAGTCTTTAAAACTGTTCAAATAAATATACCTTTTCTCGATGCCATAAGACAAATTCCCTCCTATACAAAATTCTTGAAAGACCTCACCACGGTCAAAAGAAAAACAAGTATTCCTAGGCAAGCTGTTATGGCTGCACAAGCCTCATCTCTCATTCAACAACAGATTGCCCCGAAATTCAAAGACCCTGGTTGCCCAACTGTTGAAATAAAAATAGGAGAGACGATCATCCAAAGAGCTCTATTAGATTTAGGAGCCAGTGTAAACCTACTTCCCTACTATGTGTACCAAAAATTAGGTTTGGGGGAATTAAAGCCTACAAATATTACCCTTTCCTTAGCAGATAGGACAGTGAAGTACCCCAAGGGGATTGTAGAGGATGTAATAGTAAAAGTAAATGAGTTTTACTATCCTGTGGACTTCGTTATCCTTGAGACTGAACCTGCAATACATCCAGACAGTCACACACCTATAATTTTAGGTAGACCTTTCTTAGCCACAGCAAATGCTGTGATCAACTGTCGAAATGGGATGCTGAAGTTATCTTTTGGCAACATGAAAGTCGAGCTTAATGTCTTCAACATAAGTAAACAACCACCAGACGACAAAGAAATCAATGAAGTTGACATGATTGAAAGTCTGGTTCAGGAGACTTTCTTACAAACTTATAATAAGGACCCTTTAGAAGCTTACCTTGCCCATTCCGAGGAAGGGATCAAGCATGCGCCTCTTAGTTCTGTTCCCCTTATGAGCATAGATCGTCATCAGCCGACTGTTCTTCATCGGACTTTTCCAAAACCATTCTTAGATAATGGTTGAAAAAAAAGGAGATTTACATTTTGTCTGGCTGAAGACATAAAACTTAGCGCTCTTTGGGAGGCAACCCAACATGTAAGTTTCTTTTATTAAAAAAAAAAAATCATCAATAAATTACTAACATGCAGGTTTGGGGGATTTTGCCCCAACTTTCAATTAACCCACCCATATCAGGTACTTCTCCTCTGTCCTCTTACTGCTTTAAATTTTCTTTAACATTGAGGACAATGTTAGATTTAGGTTTGGGGGTATTTTTACGCATTTGAAATTTTATATATACATATAAAAAAAAGTTTTTAGTTAAAATTTTTGAAAAAAAAAAACAACACACAAGGTATATAAAATCTAAGAGCCCAATGACTAGTTGGAAGTAGTGCAAAGTGAGTTCTTTTTATTAAGTTCCTTTTAGTGAGTTGTAAGCTAATTAGTGCTTTGAATTTTACAACACATCTGGCCTGCATTTTCTAAGGTATAGGTTCGACATTGTGTTGAGAATATGGTAGCAACCTCGAATCCTGATGAACCATCTCTTTCTGATCCAAAAAAAAAAACAAAAAAACAAAAAATAGTGGATTTAGTCAGGTACATCGAAAAGGGCTACCTATTGTCAAAGGTCAGCAGGCTTGTGATGAGGAACCCGAGCATAGGTCCGTAGGGGAGTCTTGATGCCCGACACCTCATGCCAACTGGTGTGAGAATTGTCGACTAATTGCTCGCTACATGGAGGAATCATCACAGGAGTAAAAGTGCACAATATATACATTATCACTTCTCTTTAATGCAAAAAAAAAATGATGAAAAAAAAAGTATATTGACCTTAAGAAAGACAATAGTGTAAAAGCCGTCGTTGTAAAAATTCGAGTAGACTGGAATATTACAGATAAAGCCCATGAGGTATTAAAGTAAACATCCACAGCTCTCGAAATCCTGCAGAAAAGATGATTTTGAATCAGCAAATAGGTCTTGTCCGACCAATTCTTGGAAACTACTAATATTAGCGATATTTTGGAGATCCAAAACCTTAGCTTGTGCATGGTCCAAACTTCACTGAGCACTCAAGTATAAATAAGTCTTACAACTTCCTAACGGAAAACTTAATAACTTCAACTTAAATTGCATACTAACCTAGAAATTGGGCTACTTAGTAATTAAAAACCTTGTGTGCTTTTGAAATTCTTATCAGTTATGTACTTGAAATTAGACTTTCATTTCACAAACCAAATTTTATTTTAGGATTGAAGTTTGTGGGTAACTTCACTGCAAACCCTCACGAGACAACACTCGTCCACTAGGGTAACCTAGGGGTTTAAAGGCTTGTTGCACGTGCTAAGTGCAATCGTAATGCTCTACGAAAGTGAGTATTTATCTTAGTATATTTATATAATAAATAACACTTTTGCACTCTTATTTTATTTTATCATTTTCGCACTAAATTGCTAAAGACTAGCAATAAGCTAGTTGGGGGGTGTGATGAGAGCACAAAAGTGCAATCGTCATACCATTTTAATTAGTATTATAGTTAATATTTAATGATAAAATTAATTAATTAATGTTGTATTTGTGTTTGAGTGCAAGGAATCCAAGAGGCCCAATAACATTGGGTTTGAGCCCAATGCCCGGTAGCCCGAGCTCAACAAATTCCCCAGCTGCCATGCATGCATGAAATCCCGGCCGTCCACGCCATCAACGCAATCAAACCAAGCATCCCACTTCCCAAACCTGTTTCATCAGGTTCATCTCCATACGTTGAGAACACATCCAACCATCAACAGCCACCGTGCCAGGCCGTCCATCTTCCAGAACAAATCCCAGCCCGTGCGGAAACAGGGGAGAAGAGAGGATCACGCGTCCGTTTCTCCTCCAGCCGCATCCAAACCATGATCTTCAGCCAATCCTTCCCGTGATCCCAATCTCCACTGCGGCCGTGGTTGGCTCCTCCCAGCAATCCCGCGTCCGTGAAAGAAGCCCCAGCATCCTTCCTTTTCCGCGTGCAATCCCGGACGATTCGCCTCCCAACAAGGAAGATCTCAGCAGCCCAGCTTCCTTCACAGCCGTGGCATCTGTCCCAGCTTCCTCCCATCGATCCCACTGCGGTCTTCATCCGGATCCAGCCGTTTCCCCCACGGATCATGCGCGATCCCAGCAGCACCCGAAGAAGGAAGCCGTGTCCCTCCCTTCCGCTTCAGCTCCCAGCGACCCTGTGATCCAGCCGTGATCCAAGCTCATCCCGTTATCCGTGAATCACCACCCCCAGCCACGGATCACCATGCAGATCAGCTCCCTCCGCCTCATCCGCGTGTGATCGCCTCCTCCCAGCATCCGGAGCCGCGTCCGAGCTCCGTGATCAACGTTCCCAGCTGTCTCCCGGAATCCCAGCGACCGCATTCTTCACACGGCTAAAATCCCAGCGCTCCGCAATCACCGTCGCTGCCAGCTCGCCCCCAACGCGTCTCCAAGAGCTATAAGAAGGAGGGAAGAAGGGAGAGAGGGGGGTGTGCTCGGTGGAGGCCAAGAGAGGAGAGGGCTCGGCTGGTCCAAGGGAGAAGAAGAAACAGAGTATTACTCTGTTCTTGGGAAGAAGAAGAAGATAAAAAAAATATATATTTTATAAGTCCACCGTGGGGGAGAGAGAGGGAGGAAAGAGCAGTGATTTTTTTCTTTGTTTCCTTTTCTTTATTTTATTTGCAAAATAAGAGGAGTATTAGGCCTCTAATCTCCACTTTTATTTGTAATCAATTTTCTTTTTATGAAATCAAGCAAAATTTCTTTCATGCAATCCCTGTTCTAGGTTCAAGTTAATTTCTTTTTTTTTTTATGCAATCTTTTAATTCTTCTTTGATGCAATACAATAAATTTTCTTTGATGCAATTTATGTTCTAGGCTTTTGATCTTCTTAGCATTTGTCTTCATCCATTTTAATTTATGCAAAAAAAAAATTTCCTTTGAATAGTTAAACATTTCATGGATTCATAAATACTTTTTGATTTCAAGTACTTGTCTTTTTATTATTTTTAAATAAAAAAATTATTCTCCGGTAGACTAGAGAATCCATCAACATCCTCAAAAAAAAATTGTTTTTCTTTAATTAGTCAAAAATCGATTTCAAATCCGAGTGAACGTTCTAATTTTTATGCAACTCCAATCGCCTCCCTGTGGATCGACCTCTTACAACCGCTATTCTTCGAGTAGGAAAGGTAAGAGTAGAATTAAATTTAACTTTTGTTCGTCGGTTCTAACAACGATTTGTCTAGCATATTTTTAGGTAGATAGGAATCGGACGAACACTCCCCATCATGGATAGGGAGGATGCCCTCCATCCCTCCAGCCTACTCTGGACCCGCTGCACCAGGCCCGAGCACTCTGCCATCCGTAGCCTCCGACCAGTGATAGAGACTCTTAGGTAAGTCAACGTCCCCTCCTGCTCCGGTATCTGCAATATCTCTCGAATCTCCTGTCTGACTCCGATCTCCGTGCTGGGGCTGAAAGATATAGTTGACTTTGATCTTCGTGTTGGGGTTGAAAGATATTGCTGACTCTGATCTCGGTGTTTGATTGACAGGAAAAAAAAGAAACAAATTTGAACCAGAAAAAGACAACAAAGAGGGGCAATAATTGGGAGTTGAGGTGTTCGGTGTCGGGGAAGAAAGCCACAAAACAAAGCAAAAGACGTGTTTGGTGTGACTTAACACCTATCATGAATTCACTAGCTAGACTAACGATGTTACATGTCTGGGGTTGAAAATTCGGATCCTATATTTGATTTTTGTCCACATGTTCTGATTATAAATCCTTTCTCCATCCGAACGAGGGCGCAAACAAATATTGAATTCGATCGTAGAGGGAAAAAGAAAAATATGTGTCCTTTGAGCAATAATACCTAGCAACCATCCAAATTTAAGATGTCTAGCAGCTTTGATTATTGAATATATGATAAACTAGAAATAGCTCAAGATCGAAATCGTTCACATCGAGATTTTTTCTATAATACTTCTTTATAATTTTTTATAAAAAAATAGAGATATTTGAGCCATCCAATACATTAGAATGGAGTTTTTTTTGGCATGAATACCCTTCTAAATATCGAATTTTTCGTGAGTACCTTCTCAATATTGATATTTGCATGTATACCTTCGTAAAATACTAGTTTTACTATTCTACCCTTTTTTATCTATATTTTTGCATATATACCCACGTCATCTAATACTGTTAAAAAATTAACGGTTTCAAATTAAAATAACTAGAATATCCTTAATGGGTAGGTGTACAAAAGAAAATATTTATAAAGTTATCGCGATGAAGAACAAAAAAATAACTTCAAATTTTTTTTTATTTTAATTACAATAAATATGGTTTTTATTAATGGTGTTAGAAGAACCGTTACATTAGAGATATTTGTGTAAAAAATAGTATTTTATAAGGATACAGAAATAAATATAAATTTTAAGAGAATATTCACGCAAATTTAAATTTTTAGAAGCATATTCATACAAAAAAAAATATTAGAATATTAATGGTATTTTCTTCTTAATAGGCTTGAAACAGGTTGCCGGCTTCCCTAAATTTTATTTTTTTTGAAAAAAATAATATTTATTTATTTTCTGTTCTGACTTGGCTGAACCAAGTCAAAGGAAAGCTGACTCAACGTTCCCAGCCTGCCTTTTTATTTTTTTTCTTTAGAAAAAAAATTGATATTTTTTCTGAAACCCTATTCTTCCCGGATGTATAGGCGGCGGGCGGCGGCGGCGGCGGCGGCAGGCCTGAGAGGGATTGGCACTGGCAAGGGAGAAGGCGGCAGAGGATGAGGCAGGCAAGAGGAGGGTCTTTTCGGAGAAGAAGATGGAGTGGAGGTGGGTGAGGCCGTGAGGGTGCGGGTGGAGCGGGGAGAGGATGGTGCTGAAAATCCTAATGTCGTCCTTCATTCACCAGCTCCTCGAGAGCTCACCGATGAGTGGAATCACCAAACGAAAAGCTAAGGTCAAGCCTAGCAAGGCCTTGAAGCGCTCCACCATCGGCAAGAAGAAGCCTGCTGATGGCGGCCCCTCTGCTTCCAGCGTCCGTGGGCATGCCTGTAACAAGGCCATTGAGCGCCTCAACCGCATGGTCCACTCTTGCCTCAATGCCCCAACCCTGCTCTGCCACCTCACCTCCAGGGAGCGCGCCCTTGAGGTTGAGCACTGATGAGAGCACAAAAGTGCCAATTTTAAATACTATTCGATCATTTCGAATTTTTTATTTCATTAATAAATTAATTTTTTTCAAAATATCATATTCATCTTGACATTCATGAATTGTGACCATATCAAAGTGCCACCACATAACCCCCAATAGCTGAATATCAAAGTGTCAATATATAACCCCCACTGGAAAAAACATATATAACAATAAAATACTATGCATCAAGTTTATAAATTAAAAATAATTTAATTCAGAAAATATTTATAATATACTGATAAATCTAGAAAAAGAGTTGCATTACTTATCTTACGAATGCAATTCTACTAATAGGTCCAATTTATTTTGGAAATTCTTCTTAGAACGTAAGACTCTAGCGAGCGCTCAACTAAAATCTTTGGTGAGCACCGTGAGCCAAGACCATTGAAAGTCAAGAGGAGAAGGAGAAGGAGAAGAAACCAGCGGTGATGATCGGCAAAATCTATCAGAGATGAGGTGAAACGGGCGTGGGGGTGTTAAATAGCCGATGGAGGCTAAGTTTTCTAGCTCTCATCGAAAATCAGAATAAAAGAGGAGTTCATCTCTTGCTCTAAGTCGAATAGGGCTTTGCCCTTTTTTTTCATCTCCTATAACTCTTACATCTTGGGTGGTTAAGTGAACCTGTTGCCCAAGGTGACAACCCAAAAGGGGGGGTGAATTGGGTTTTCTAAAAATTATGTTCCCTAATTTTTACTTTGAATTGAATGCAGCGGAATGATAAGATATTATTTTCTTAAGCTCTAGGCAATTATAAGTAAAGCAGTGGAAAATTAAGCTAGAGCAATTATACTATGGCTTTAGGGTGCAATTGATCTAAAATTAACTTATAGTTGTATGATCAATTTTAATCTATGTGTATGGTAAGAATGGAGTGAAAGCTAAGCAAATTCTAAACAATCACTTATAACTCTATAGAAAACAAAGCTAGAGATATTACACAATCAAGTATGAATGTAAGGCATGAAATACAAGAGATAAGGCATCACAAACACAAAGATGTATAGTGATTTGGTACACCCCAGCACCTACATCCACTCCCCAAGACCTCTTGGAAATTTCACTATAATCCCTTAGATTACAGCCAGTTGTTTTACAAGCTCACAACCCAACTTGTTGTTTTGCGAGATCACAACGAACTCGGTCGGTTTTCACAGGCTCACCGACTAGAACCAACTGATTGTTTTTCCGGGTTCACAATCAAATCCAGTTGGTTTTTCCAAAGGCTCACTAACCACAACCTTACAACGATTGTTTTCTGGATTCACAATCAACCCAGTTGGTTTTTCCAAAGGCTCACCAACCACAACCTTACTACGTTGGTTTTTCCTTTGGCTCACCAACAAACCTTAACCCCTTGATTCAATCCCTTGATTGAATCAAGTTACAAGATATTAGAACAAGAGTTTAAATCAAATACAAGCTTCTCAAATAAGCAAATATAGCAAATATAAACAAGTAAAGTAAAGAGAAGAAGCCCTCAAACAAATTTGTAGATGAAGGAACTCGGCTTCTTCTTTACTTGACCCTCTTCTGATTTTGCACGAAGTAGAGGATCACCGAGGCAGCACACAGTTGGAGAGGAAGCTTTGGGATTCACTTGGATGCTCTTCTTCTCTCTCTTTTACTTTGAATGGCCCTTTTGTGCTTTTGGGAGATTTCTCTTGTAATCTCTTTGAAATCTCTTCCCTAAATGTTCTCTCCTACTTCCATAACTTGTTCCCTAGCTCTCCTCTTGATTTTATAGCTTTAGAGGGAGTGGAAACAAAAATCTAGCCGTTAGAGACAAAAATAGAGCCGTTGGAGTTGAGAAAAAACTAGCCGTTATGCCTCCCAGCGTGTTAGAGTCGACTCGGTTAAAGTAGGAGTCGACTCGAGCACTGTAGCACTGAAAATCAACTTTCTGTTTTTTGTCTGTTTGTAGTCCTGGAGTCGACCTGCAGTCTCGGAGTCGATCTCGGAGTCGACTCGAGCACTGTAGCACTGAAAATCAACTCTCTGTTTTTTTGTCTGTTCTCAGTCGGAGTCGATTCGTAAAGTTCCGGAGTCGACTCGAGCACTGTTCCTTGAAACTCCAGAGTGCCAGAGTCGACTCTGAACTTCCAGGAGTCGACTCGAGGACTATTCTTTTGAATCTTTCTTTGAATTTGCTCCTCCAACTTGAATCCTTTGAACTTGAAACTTGAGCCAATGAAGTGTAGCTTTCTTCCAACTCTTCTTGAGAGCTTTTGAGGCCTTCTTGTGTTTATCCAACTTGCAGTGTTCCTTGCAAAACAAATTATCTTTCTTCTTGCAACACACACATTAGTATTTATACTTCAAGGTTTTGTGATCATCAAAATCAATCTTTGGGTCATCAGTCTCCCCCTTTTTGATGATGACAAAACTTGGAGTATATGCAATATAAAATATATTGTGTTCTAGAAGTAATGCATAGCTAAGTTGCATGAAGTAGAAAATATATATCTTTAAAATATACTTCATGATAATGCTTTAGATTTAATCAACTTAACATAATCAACACATAAAGTATTATGAGCATATACTCGGATATTTCTCCTCCTTCTTGACAACATCAAAAAGGTTGCAAGATAGTGTAACATAAAGCACAAAGATAATAATACTCAATTATGTCTTTTCCTTATTGTACTCTGATTTTCAGTTAATACATGTCAAATTATTGCAAGAATATGAATCATATAACTCAAGGCAATAATGTTAGAATAAGACTAATGAGCATAGATCAGAGCCAATTAAGATAATTTCAGAGCAGAACACATCGAATGTGATTCCAAAGATAGTTTTCAAATCAAGTGTAGGTGGAATCTTTCTTAAGTTAATTTAAGAAGTACCACGAATGATATTCAAAGAAAGCACGAATGAAAATCTAACCTCTCTTCAATAATAAGTATGAAAGCTTGTTCATTCAAGATCTTTTGTCCAATATATTAAGTATCTTAGCAACATGAGAGCAATTTAACTAATTTTCAGAGTATAAGAGCAATATATTAAGTATGATTGCAAAGTTCTTTTATGATGTAAAAATATTGTGGCATAAATACCAAAACATGAATTCATGTAATTTATGATATATCTTAGAGCATACATAAAATTCAAAGCTTTGAAGGTTCTTTTAAAGCTCTTTTAAAGACTTTATTCCTTTAAAAAAAATATTTTGGTACATATAATAATGAATTGGCACAAAATTGAAGTTCTAAAGAACAAGCCAATAAGAATTCATTAGTGAATTCCAAAAATAGGTTTTCTAAGAGATACTCAAGAAAATTCAACACATTATTCTCCCCCTTTTTCATTAAATTAGAGGCTCTTAAGATCAACTATTTGAATTGCAATTTGGTTCATGATTGATGCATAAGATATACTAACCAAATAACAAGCCTCAAGGTGTATCGTAAAGATTTTCAGATTAAATTTCAGATGATACATATTGGAGAGTATTAGGATCACTTTTCATTTAGTATTCTTTCTCTCTCCTTTAGTTATGGATTTATGCGAGTAAGTTCCATATGATCTTTCCTTCTGAAATTTTCTTTCTCCCCCTTAATTGATCGTTCCATTTAAGAGTTTAGAATTTGAAGATAACGTTCAATAAAATTGTCAATCTCGAAAATATATTTTTCTATAAGTTTTAGCATATTTTCATAAGACTCAAGGTTTGAGATAAGACAACCTTTATAGAACTCAACTCAAGGCAAGCAATGGCAACACAAAGAGGTTTATCAAAATCAATTCATAAAACATTCAAGAAATGCATCAAGTGAAGGTGGCTTTTGAATAAGATGTAAAATCTTGATATGTCTAAGCTCCCCCTCAAAAGATGCATTCTTCTTTAATCATTCTTTTTTTTTGTTGAATTTCAGATTTGAATGATAAGCGTAAATAAAAACAGAAATTCTATGATATCAAGAATGTAGAGTGATCTAGATTTATTCAAAATTTATAGCAATCACTCTTTTTAATCCTTCAAGAACAAGTTATGCTTTCTCTTAATCTTTGAGAAGATGTATAGAAATATTAATCAGAAAATGATTCATTTGAAGCTCAATTTCTTTCAAAAGCATTTACATTTTCTTTCTTTTAAGAATCATTTGAGTGAGCTGAAATATTTCTAGCTTTAAGATCATTCACTCCTTTTTTTTTAATATATATATATATTTTGATGGAAGTCTTTAATAATGTAGGGAGAGAAAAAAACATATACATGATCATTGAGGTATATATTTATAGAACTCAATTTCTTTATCATAGTTTTTCAGCAATGTATACATGAATCACAATAAATCTTTTTAATATCAAAATAAAATCATATATTTAAGAATATTTGTTTGCAATCAAGATCATTGAAAAATACATCACTTAAACCAATTTTAGTACACTTTAAAGATAAGAAATGATATGTTTCGGATGCGTATCGGAGCAATCAACTAAGGCATCAAAATTAATTCTGTTTTTCTTAAGTTAAGATTTTTATTTAGGAATCATATTGAGTTATTCTTCTGAATATTGCGATCATTAAAACATATAACTAAAGTTACAAAAATGTAACGATATAAGCATTTTTAAATTAAGTTTAAGCTTTTATACAAAATCAGATTCTGAACTTCATAAAGATTCTCAAGGAAGCTTTCAAGGTTGTAATTTGAGATATGTATCTTCCACATTGTAGCTTATCTTAAATCATTACGATTGAAAATACATATTTCAAACATATTAGAGCATATTCAGAATCTTTGTATTTAATGTTGAGTTTTGGTACGAATTAGAACATTATATACCAAAGTTAGGCAAGTTGAAGGATAAAACAAAATCAATTCATTTTGCCTAAATAGAGATATCCTTCTCTTTTCCTTTTTACAAATATATTCAACTTTCAGATTTTAAAGATGATTGTGAACGACAAATCTGAAATTTCTTTTCAATAATACCCAAAAAAAAAAATTTATGTAGTATTTCAAACATTCAATCAAATTATCCAAGCATGAAGCATTACAAAATATTGAGAACCCATAATTCAAAACATCATGCCACATGCAAAATATATTATGTGTTAAGTCATGCATTAAAATATTAAGAGTAAGCATGTCAAGGATCAAAATCAATTCTTTTCAAATAAACTCCCCCTATTTAAATATAATCTTGCACTGATTTCATCCTTAAGGTGTGTTTCCAAGTGACTAAAACTTGACTTGATTCTTCTTATATACTTTCATTTACTTTGTCATTCATTTCCTCTTTTTTTGAATTTCTTTTCTTAACCGATTAACGAACATTTTGATATTGTTTTTCGTTTTTACTTTTTTATCCTCTATACTCTATTTGCTCTCTATCCGGTGGAGTTGGAAGGGGCACGAGGTACTACCACTAGCCTCCCTCTTGTGTCGTCCCTAATATACCCTACACCGAATAGTTGGGTCAAATAGTACCGGGTACTACCACTAGCCTCTCCATTGGCACCATCCCTATGATGAGCAATATAGAAAGGTTAAAAAAATTTACTTCAAACTCCTCCTGTTTAAATGTAATTGATTACGTATTTTATCTCTTCCCAAAAAAATGCTCACACAAGTCTCACAAATGTACCGAATATATTATGCTTGTTTTGCTTTTTCTTAAGATTGGAGTATTTGCCTTTACTTAAATTTTTTACTTTCCTTGAATAATGTTCATTTTCTTTTCTTTATCTCTCTTTTTTTTTGTTATTCTCAAGTAATTTACATGAAAGAGCAGAATAAAGAAATAATCAAATGTATCAGATAGAGGTATATCATGCAAACAACATTTTCATTATGCTCAAGAATTCATAGCTTCTCACAAACTCATTTTAAATTAAAATTTTAAGCATATACTTGTGTATTTCATGGTTATGATATAGGCAAAGAAATATTTTAGTTTGAGCAACCCATGAAATAATTTCTAAAATCATAAGTCAATTAATACATATATAGACATGATAACAAGAAGTTAGTAATCAATGACTTTAATCATGCCGCAATAAGATCTAAGTCATTGACTTTGCTTAGCTAATTTACAAGTGAGGTATTTAGAATTACCAATTCATTTTATATTCTTCAAGTCAAATACCTACTAGATTTCTTATGTGTAAACTTTTGGCTGAAGAAAGTCCCCCTTTCTTGTTTGCATATGAATGTTTATTGTATCTTATGTGGAGGTGTCCTTCAAGTTGAAATCTCTCATTTTCTTGCTTAAGGATTGTGCATCATTAACAAAATCTTTTTCTTTCTTGAAGGAAAGTCAATAGTTTCTTCAAGATACAAAACATATTTCTTAACTAGGTAACTCAACATAAGATATGACAATAATTGAATGTTGAGTCACTTTACTCAAGTGATTGCCTAAATATAAGCAAACACATGTCACTTGAACTAAAGAGATAGTTTCATTAACCAAGATGGTTTAAGGACAAGCATGTGAAGCAATAGGAAGATTCATCAAGGTCAAATCAATTTTTTATTTTCAGAATCAATTTAGCTTAGATTCTAGTTGCTTAAGATAATTATCAATAAGATATGCTAGCTAAGTTTTAATCAATTTATCTTAAACAGTTGTTTCTATCAAAATTCAGATTATGATTCATTTGTTATCAATAAAATATGATTCATTAGAGTTAGATTGAAGTCTTGCCCAAGTGCACATAATGAGCATACAATCTGGTCTGCTTCAATACAGTTTTAAAATAATAGATCTACTTTGCTCATCCTTTTCAAATTCTACAAGATGGGGTCATAGACATACCTTCTTTATGCCAAACTTCTATAAGAGTTTTCTTGTGGACTAACTTTGGTCAATGAAGATCCCCTTTCTTGTTTGTCTTAATTTAGAGTTCGAAAGAAAATGTTAATTCATTCATTATACATATTTCAAACTCACTTTGCATGAGCTTAATAAAATCTCCATATAAATCTTCATTAGTAGAACCAAAAATGATGCCATCAATGTATGCTTTAACCAAGCAAGATATCACAAATTTTTCTTTTTAATGTATAGATTTATCATTATTACTTTTTATCAAAAAGTTACTCAAGCTTTTATATCATGTTTTTGATGCTTGTTCCAAATCATACATTGCTTTATCATATTTGTAATGGGTGTTTTCAAATAAGGTGGTTATTTTACATAGATCCTTTTTAATGAAATAACCATATAGGAATGCATTCTACACATTCATTTGACAGAATATAAAGCTCATAAAGCAAGCAAATGATAATGATGATCTTTACTTCTAATCATGCAAAAATTTCATCAAGATCTATTTCATCTTTTCTTGATTTAGTCTTTTAGTAGTCATCAATTTTTCTTCATTAAGTGCATTTCTGAAGAACTCAATTTGGTTCTAATTATTAACACGTTTTCAGATTGTTATATATAAAAGATTAACCATATACATATATAATTTGATTTTAGTATCTTGATAATAAATCATTAGTCTCATAAAGAATAAAATGAATTGATATTTCTACAACTAGAATCTTTTCATTGAATGTTCTATATGCATTGCTTGATGAATGATATCCAAAGATAGAAATATCTTTATCAGATTTGCAGACCATATCAAGCATAACATATACTACTAAAAAATATGAAAGATATGCAATAGATCATTTTCTATTTTTCAGAAGATCAAATGGAGTTTTCATCAAAAATAAATCTAATAGAAACCATATATATGACAAGCAATGATGATAGCTTTTAATAAAAAATCATTTAAGTAGATGACTATCATACAACATTGCCTTTTTCATTTCTTCAAGGATTTTATTAATCCTATTTTACTTATGGTGTTCTTGGTGCAGAAATAATTATATTCAATATTATTTTCTGTGCACAACTTAATACAAAATTGGTTTTCAAAACTATGCTATGATACTTCTCTATTTTCATAGTTTGCAAACCTTTTTCATTTGAACCCTTTTTGTGAGTTTGTGCCAATGTAGAAAATATTTCAATTTGAGTGCCAAGAATAAAACTAATGTAAGCTTTTGAAAACTTAGTGATGGAAACAACATCTTTAGATTTAGAAATTGATTTTTGTTTATTTCCTTAGTTAACATGCATAGCAAACTTTGACCTTTCAGAAGATAATCTAAGTAAGCCAATGGCAAGGTCTTTTGAGATTAAGTACATACTAGCATGAGTTGATTTTATATGCCAAAGATGGTTTCTTTAATCTTGGTATTCATAGTGCATATATTCAAAGGCATACCAAGTACACATTTTCATATCTATGATCAATAAACAATAATGCCATGGATAAAAACTCTCAATCAAGCATATAGAGAATTCATAGAGTTATTCTTAATAAATTGATTAATCATTTAGCAACTTATCCAATAGTGAGTAAAGTATACTATAAAATGAAGTGATTTGATTATATTTCCAAAAGTATTTTCTATATCACAAAATTGATCAATACTTGCAATTCATATTTTAATCAAATACTAAAGCAAAAATAATGATGAGAAGCAAGGGTTATTGATTTTATTATTATTATTTTTTTAATTACTTTTCATAAGTATATTTTAAGTTTCATTTTTTGACGTGTGTCTAGAACACCCATTTGTATGAAAGTTCTATTTGTTCCATGGGTATCTTGGCACACCTACATCTACATCCTCATATTTTCATTTTGGGTACCCAAGCTTGCTTGGGTCCTTGAGAGTTAGGACATATAGTTCTTTTTGGAACCCAAATTTATTTAATTATAATAACTTTACCACTTGATTTAATTATGTTAAAACGATAGGTAAAGGTGTTATACCCATTCTTTTCATGTTTGAAATAAATTATCTTATTTAATGGTTTGCTTGGTGAATTGATAACCTTTTTCTCTAGAGATTTATTGTAAAGTAAAGGAGTCAAGCCAAGTTTTGATTTATCATAAGCAACATATTGGCTTTCAAACATCATTTTTAATCTTTCTGAACTTACAGTGAATTTGTTAATAAAAGATTTTAATTGGTTAATTTCTTTACTTAAGTTTTGATTTTCTTTAATTAAACTCTGATTTTTTTGAATCAATTGTTCTAAATTTAATCTTAAGCTTTCATTTTCAGAATTTAGTTTATCTTGTATTTCATCACTAGAATTTCTTTCTTTTGAAATTTTCAGATTTAGTTTCTTAAGATCTTTATTCTTCATAGCTAATTTTCTACATTCACCATACAAATCATGAAAAACATTTAATAATTCATCATAAGAAAATTCTTCTTGAAAATCATTTGATGTAAAAGTAGATTCAGATTTTACCTTATCTTCTTGTGCCATAAAGCACAAGTTAGTTACCTCTTGTAGTTCTTTGGAGCTAATATCATCATTGTTGCTCCTAGCTTTCATTTTCTTGCTTGACTCTTTCTTGGTCAAGGCTTTCTTCCTTTTTATCTCTTTATTTCTTTCTTCTTGCTTCCTCTTCTTCTTTGTCTTTAGGAAGCTTTTGAAATTTTTTGTTGTTCTTTCTTCCTCGAGTCGACTCGGGTTTACTTGGAGTCGACTCGACTGACTTGAGAGTCGACTCGAGATCTTCGGAAGACGTCTCGTTCTCAGAGGCCTAAAAGATGATTCTCTGTCTTTTGAACTTTTCTGCCTCGGAGTCGACTCGGGCCTTGTTGGAGTCGACTCGGCTAACTTGGGGGTCGACTCTGAAATACTTGGAGTCGACTCGTTCACAGGATCTCCAAGACTGAGTCTCTGCCTTTCAGACTGTTTTTCTCTAGGAGTCGACTCGGACAAACTGGGAGTCGACTCGGCTAATGTGGAAAATTCTGCAGTCTTATTGTTAGTATGCAATTGAAGCACATGTGAGCTAATCTGAGATTTATCATAAATATTTCTTAAAGTATCCCAGATTTCTTTAGCAGATAAGCATGCAGAAATCTTATGAAATATAGTTGTATGGATAGCACAATATAGAATGTTCATAGCATTAGCATTTCAATTGTGCTAAGTCTTTTTCATTGACAGCTTGAGAGTGTGTGTGAAGATCATTTATTGTGATATTCCATAAATCATAGTTTTGTGATTGAATAAAAATGCACATGCGTGCTTTCCAATGTGTGTAGTTTATGCCATTAAATAGTGGAGGTCTATCAATTAATTATTCCTCTCCTAGAAAACTATCTATTTGAGTTGTCATGATCTTTGGCTCTTGATCGTAAGATCAACAATTAATTTTAGAGCACCTGCTTTGATACCACTTGTTGCCCAAGGTGACAACCCAAGAGGGGGGGTGAATTGGGTTTTCTAAAAATTATGTTTCCTAATTTTTACTTTGAATTGAATGCAGCGGAATGATAAGATATTATTTTCTTAAGCTCTAGGCAATTATAAGTAAAGCAGTGGAAAATTAAGCTAGAGCAATTATACTATGGCTTTAGGGTGCAATTGATCTAAAATTAACTTATAGTTGTATGATCAATTTTAATCTATGTGTATGGTAAGAATGGAGTGAAAGCTAAGCAAATTCTAAACAATCACTTATAACTCTATAGAAAACAAAGCTAGAGATATTACACAATCAAGTATGAATGTAAGGCATGAAATACAAGAGATAAGGCATCACAAACACAAAGATGTATAGTAGTTCGGTGCACCCTAGCACCTACATCCACTTCCCAAAACCTCTTGGGAATTTCACTATAATCTCTTAGATTACAGCCGGTTGTTTTATAAGCTCACAACCCAACTTGTTGTTTTGCGAGATCACAACGAACTCGGTCGGTTTTCACAGGCTCACCGACTAGAACCAACCGATTGTTTTTTCGGGTTCACAATCAAATCCAGTTGGTTTTCCCAAAGGCTCACCAACCACAACCTTACAACGATTATTTTCTGGGTTCACAATCAACCCAGTTGGTTTTCCCAAAGGCTCACCAACCACAACCTTACTACGTTGGTTTTCTCTTTGGCTCACCAACAAACCTTGACCCCTTGATTCAATCCCTTGATTGAATCAAGTTACAAGATATTAGAACAAGAGTTTAAATCAAATACAAGCTTCTCAAATAAGCAAATATAGCAAATATAAACAAGTAAAGTAAAGAGAAGAAGCCCTCAAATAAATTTGTAGATGAAGGAACTCGGCTTCTTATTTACTTGACCCTCTTCTGATTTTGCACGAAGTAGAGGATCACCGAGGCAGCACACAGTTGGAGAGGAAGCTTTGGGATTCACTTGGATGCTCTTCTTCTCTCTCTTTTACTTTGAATGGCCCTTTTGTGCTTTTGGGAGATTTCTCTTGTAATCTCTTTGAAATCTCTTTCCTAAGTGTTCTCTCCTACTTCCATAACTTGTTCCCTAGCTCTTCTCTTGATTTTATAGCTTTAAAAGGAGTGGAAACAAAAATCTAGCCGTTAGAGACAAAAATAGAGCCATTGGAGTTGAGAAAAAACTAGCCGTTATGCCTCCCGCGTGTTAGAGTCGACTCGGCTAAAGTAGGAGTCGACTCGAGCACTGTAGCACTGAAAATCAACTCTTTGTTTTTTGTCTGTTTGCAGTCCTGGAGTTGACCTGCAGTCTCGGAGTCAACTCGAGCACTGTAGCACTGAAAATCAACTCTCTGTTTTTTTGTCTGTTCTCAGTCGGAGTCGACTCGTAAAGTTCCGGAGTCGACTCGAGCACTGTTCCTTGAAACTCCAGAGTGCCAGAGGCGACTCTGAACTTCCAGGAGTCGACTCGAGGACTATTCTTTTGAATCTTTCTTTGAATTTGCTCCTCCAACTTGAATCCTTTGAACTTAAAACTTGAGCCAATGAAGTGTAGCTTTCTTCCAACTCTTCTTGAGAGCTTTTGAGGCCTTCTTGTGTTTATCCAACTTGCAATGTTTCTTGCAAAACAAATTATCTTTCTTCTTGCAACACACACATTAGTATTTATACTTCAAGGTTTTGTGATCATCAAAATCAATCTTTAAATCAATTTTTGGGTCATCTGATGATCGGCAAAATCTATCAGAGATGAGGTGAAACAGGCGTGGGGGTGTTAAATAGCCGATGGAGGCTAAGTTTTCTAGCTCTCATCGAAAATCAGAATAAAAGAGGAGTTCATCTCTTGCTCTAAGTCGAATAGGGCTTTGCCCTTTTTTTTCATCTCCTATAACTCTTACATCTTGGGTGGTTAAGTGAACCAGACCTAGTTTCTTCTAAGCTAGGTGTTACATTCTCCCCCCATAAAAAATTTCGCCCTCAAAATGTTTGCACCGGAGTTTTCAAAAAGTTGAGGTTTCCAAATATCTGATCATGCTTTTGCTATGCAACTTTGATTTAAACCACCAATATTCTCTAGATTCACTAAATATCTTTCAATGAAAAAAATCCAAAAGTATCAAATAGATAATGGACAATATTTTTTTTATTTAGAAATTCTCGAATAAGATACCTTAATTCTTCGAATAACTTATTCTATAATAAACATAAATTTACATCCCTATGTCTCAAGCATCAACCTACCTATACTCATCTGATGTCTGATTCTATGTGTCATAATTTATCCACTTATGCTCTCTAATATCATAAAATCGTTACATCCTCAACCCGAGATCACAAGCTGAAGGTCACGGCAATCGTCGCATGCTCATCAATAAACTTTTTCCATATGCATGCAAGGCATCTCAACAATATATCATAAACAAACAACGGAATAAATTTAAATAACTAACGTTCAACCTTTTATTGAAATAACTACATCAAAATTTAATATCTCATAAAGCTAAACAATAATAAAAAATCTTGCATTAACTCTAACAAAAATTCAGTCTAAATAAAGATGTAAAAATTTTGTCTCTAGTTACTCTCCTATAACAAATCCTCAGATCAAGCTATTTCTCCAAATTTGTAAATATAGTAGAGTATTGAATAATGAGCTAGATACCCTAGTAAGCACACAACAGAAAAAGAGGAAAAAGCCGACGCTAGGGAGATGCGTCGTTAAGTTTTCCTGCGCCAAATTTTGCCAATGTTTTTAATGAGCATCGATAATTTGAAATAGAGGACGACACTTAAAAGCGTCGTCGTAGGCCTCGAGCTAACATCATGTTGTGAAGCGTCTAGAGCCTGTGGACGACACTTTAAAGCGTCGTTGTTGTCGCCTATCACGACGCTTATAAGCATCGTTAAAGGTCAACCCTAAAATGATGCTTATAAGCATCGGTGAAGGCGAAGCCCCTTCCAAACCCAGCGCTCGACCCCGAGCTCTCATTCTTGCCCTTGCTACTCCCCGAGCCCCCTCATTCTCCTCTCCGGCGCTGCCCTAGCCCTCATCTTCCTCCTCTCCGGTGCTGCCTTAGCCACCGTCTTCCTCCTCTCCGGCGCGGATCATCCGAATCCTACCTCCTCTCCTCCTCCCTCCTCTTCGGCGTCAACCGAACGACCCCAGCGCCCTCTACCCGAGGTATTTTTTTCCTCCTCCCTCCCCTTCCTCCTTCTCGCTTGTTCTCCTCCTTCTCCTCCTCCTCTTCTTCGTGTATTCGTGGGTTTTTTTCCTTCTTTAATTTGTTCTCTTGCCCTCAAGCCTTGATCAAGCTTTGCCTCCGCCCGAGGATCTTCTTCTCCTCCCTCCTCTCCGGCGTCAACTGACCGGCCCTAAGTCCCAATAGATCTAGAGCCGCCTCTGTCCGAGGTATTGCACTATGCATCATCAATTGCTTTTGGTGTTCTTGTATCTACAAGAATATGAGTTATAATGATAAACATGAGTTGGGCGCTCCAGGAAGTCTTCCCTCGTCATTTTTTTTGGGCCAACTTCCCCCCTCGTCTCAAAACTTTGGATCCAAGAAAGTAAAAGAAAGAAAGCAGACCGTTCCTCGACTTCTGTGTTCCCTCCCACTCCCTTCGTATCTCCACCACGACACAAAGGGACTCCGAGGCCGACCTCTCTCTCTCTCTCTCTCTCTCTCTCTCGCTCGCTTTGATTGGAAAACTAGAAAGGGAAGAAAAAGCCCACCGCACCGCACTCGCCGCTTCAGCCTGGAGCCGCTACCATTGTTTGATTCAGATTGAACGGTCTAGAGATAGTATAAGAGGAGAGGGATAAGAGACGAGGGCGATGGCGGCCGGAAAGGTCAAGGCAGCGATGGGGTTCCAGAAGAGCCTGATGACGCCCAAGTCGGAGACGCCCTCGCGGTCCTCGTCGTCCCCGAGCTCCCAGAAGGCTCCGCCCTCCAACCTCAAGGGCCGTGTTCTAACTCCTATTAGAAACCTAAATCATCTAACATGAGTTGTTAAAAGAAAGAAATATAAAAAGTTGAAAAAATAAAACAAAAAGTCATCCTTTAAATTATGGGCCGTGGATCGGCATTTTCATAGTTTTCTGAAAGTTTGTTGTCTTCGATAAATTATTAATAACCTCCTCATACGCCCTTGGCTTTGGATGATTCAGGATGCATTAGAAAACTAACTCGATGCAAAACATCATGGAAGCATTTATAAATACATATTTTAACTATTTTGACGCTGGTGAAGCTTTTCTTTGAACTGATATGTATTAGATTGCATTTTTTAAAGCTGCTAGAGATGAACTTCAAAATGCAAAGTTTTAAAGTTCAGCAATCTTTCTTCATTTTTTTATCTTTCCCATTCATCTTGAGAGTATATGTGTTCTCCTTTTCTTGACGGGTAACATTTATATCATAGAGCCAAAAATGACCAAGTAGAATACAGCTGAAACTCAAGGGGAGAACATCGCACCAAACCTCGTAAATGTTTGTGTTGCTGAAAATTGGACCCGGGGGTGGTCGTCGGTCGAGGAGGGGGAGCGGCAGGTGGACACAGGGGAGTGGCGGTCCATCGGCGGGCGGCGTCCTCCGTCGGAGTGCCTGCAGAAAAGCCGGTGGCCGGGTTTTCCGGCGCCGGCCCTCCGATGCTTAAGTCAGAGGGGGGCAATCTGTGTTTAAAGGAGAAAGAGGAGAACAGTATTTTTAGAGTTTTCTGTGTCCAACCCCCCTTTGAGAAGCAAGGGTTCCCTTTTATAGGGGGGTCGGTTTGCCTGTGATGTGATGGGGCGAGACCGTCGTACGGCTCGGCATGTTGCTTGGACTCGCACACGATCGGGTGAATCATTGCATTGATGTTGGAGGTAAGGCCGAGATCAGAGACTTATCACGGTTGACTGGACTCTGCTGAGCTGATTTGCCGTGGAGAGCCGTGGGTCCGTAGATAATAGGAGCCATGCGCATTAATTGTTGAGTAAGCCGGAGGTGCGCATTAATTGTTGAGTAAGCTGGAGGTGCGCATTAATTGTTGAGTAAGCCAGAGATTCGCATTAATTGTTGAGTGAACCGGGGGTTTGCAGAGGTCATGCGTAATAAATGCTGGGGCAGTGGCAGGATATGGCCCTCGGCCGGACCTCGGAGGGGTACGGCCATAGTAGGTGGTCGACAAGGACAGACCTCTCGGGTCGGGAATTCTCTAGGTCGGAGGTTCTGAGGTCGGACGTTCCGAGGTCGGACGCCGACCTCAGTCGTCCAAGGTCGGCGGCTATGCGGCCTTTTAGAGGCGGGGTTACTATATTGCTGGGGGGAAAACCGTATTCCCCCAATATTACCTCCCGACTTCCGAGTTCGAGCGGCTTGCAAGCTCGGACGTGGGAAGTAGAAGTTGTCATTGTGGTTATTGAAGCCGAAGGGGATCACGTCCGCACCCTTACGCACCTTGAAGCTTTTATAACGGAGTCTGCGCCCTTTGGCCCTTCGAGATCGCTCTACATGGCGAACTTATAATGGGGTCTGCGTCCTTACGCATCCCGAAGCAGCTACAACGGAGACAGCGCCCTTTGGATCTCCGAAATCGCTTCGTACGGCGAACTCATGATGAGGGTCCCTGGGCCCAATGGGGCGGCGCCTCGATCTCATGGTCGAGGCCCCCCTCTTAAATAGGTACGCCGTTTCGCGCCTCAAAATGAACACGCGGCATGATCCGAGGTCGGATGTTTCTGATCTCGTATTGGCAGGATAGTGATCTGGGGAGGCTGAGGTTACATCGGCGCTCCACGTGTCCCTGAGGCTTATTAAATGAAGGGAGTGGGGGTGACGTCCGCTCGTCTTTCAAGGTGGTCCGATTTTGCGGACCCATGATGAGGCCGCGAGATCCGATGGGACGGCGCTTCGATTTTGTACCCGACTTATTGATCTGGAGTGAATGCGGTACTTCGGCTTCCGAGGCCGACACGTGGCGCAATCCAGACGGGGGGTGGGAACCGAACCCGCCGATCTGGGCCGTCAGGGGGGTCTATATAAACCCCACGAATCTGCCCTAAGAGTTCTATTTGGTTGCCTTTCGTTTTTGCCGTTTCCTCCTTCACTCCACCTTTCGACCAAATCTTGCCGACGGTGCCCGGAGCAATTTCCGGTGACTTTTCCGTAGGTTTCCACCCTGTGTTAGCTAGGGTTCCTCTTCCTCCTCCTCCTTACTCCCTTTATCTTTAGTTTATTTCATTTCTCTGTAAAATGGGTCTTGGTCCAGATGAGGTGGGGTCGAGTTTGTCGGGGGAGGAGTTGGAGTTAATCCGCTCCCGGTTCTTCTTCCAGCCCGGGTTTCATCTCGAAACTGCGGGGCCGGAGGATAGGGCGACACGGCCGCCCCCAGGTCGGATCGCGATCCATCGCGAGACGCTCTGGGCCGGTCTGCGGTTCCCTGTTCACGAGTTCATGAACAACTTGCTGGTAGAGTATCAACTCGTTCCAGCACAGCTTTCTCCGAACTCGTGGAGGACCATAATCGGGTTCTTGTCCTTGTGTCTTGCGCACGGGATCCCGACTTCGGTGAGTATTTTCCGCCGGTGTTTTTTATTAAAGAAAAACCCGGCGGATGCGGGGTGGCTATACTTCGCCTTTCGGGGTGCCCCTTCCTCTATTCATGAGTGGAAGGAAAAATTTTTCTTTCTTGCGTCCGAGGTGCCGTGGGGGTTCAACTCGAGGTGGGGGCACCCTCGGTTGAAAGCTCTCAACAGGCTCTCCGAGCCCTCGGGGAGGGAGCTGAGGGTCTTGGACTCCCTACGGGCCCTCGGAAAGGGGTTCGACCTAACCGAGCTCCTACGGGAGGACGCCTTGGCGAGCGTGGGCTTGAGTTCGGCGCGCCCCGAGGGTAAGAGTAGTCGCATCGCTTTGTTTTTATCTGTTTTCTCTTCTTACTAACATTGGTCTGACACTTAAGAAAATTTTTGGTTTCAGACATCCCCCACATGCCGACCAGCAACACGTCCCTCTTCTCTCGACTGAAGAGGCGGGAGGCCGAGGCCGGGGGGGCTATTCCCCAGCCTCGGAAGAAGTCGAGGTTGGCCGGTGCTTCCACATCGGCCGGGACGGGAGGGCCGAAGGCGGGGGCCTCCGTAGTTGATCAGGGGCGGACACGGGCCGCCGGCGACGCGGGCCCGGCGGCCCCTCTCTGTCCCGCCCCCGTCGCCCAGCGGGGGGGGGGGGCGGACCTAATCCACTTACGGCGCCCGGGGCCTGAGCCGACCAGAGGCCCCGAAATCAGAGGCCCCGAGGTCCCTAGCTCGGACGAGCCGAGCTCTTCAAGGGTCCTTAGGGAGGAGTCGGCCGAGCCAGGGTCCCCACTCCTCGAGGGGAGCTCGGCCATCCATGATGCCGATGTCGCACGTGCCATGTTTCGGCGTGCGATGCTTCCAGCGGACCGGGCCGAGTTCCGGAACTTGCCGCTGGAAGAGATTGTCGACGGTACCTACCGCAATACCGCTTGGGTAAGCTACTTTCCCAATTTTTCTTAGGCTATTGGCGAACATGTTATATGTTTTTCAACTCGTAATCGCTTTACCCTTTTTCTCTTGAAGCACATCCACGAAGTCGACACCCTAGTATTCATTGCCCAAGGGTGTCAAGAAGAGACTCGGCAAGTCAGCCGGCAATTGGAGCTGGCTAAGAAGAAGATTGCCGAGTTGGGGGCGGCGCTGGCCGAGGCCGAGGCGCGGAGGGAGGCCACTGAGGCCGGGCGCCTAGCAATGGTCGAGGTGCTTAAGGAAGAAAGAGCTGCCCACTCCTTGGCCAAGTCAGCTCTGCGCGCCTCGGAGGCGCGCCTGGGGGAGGTCCAATCCGAGGTCGCGGGCCTCAGGTACGAGGGCGGGGTCCTACGCCTCAAGGTCGAGCAACTGGAGGCTCGAGAAAGGAGGGCGCTCGAGCGAGCCGAACATGCCATAGACTCCTTCAAAGAATCGGAGGAGTTTCGCGACATGTTAGAGGAGGAAACCGTCGACGGGTTCCTCCGAGGCTTCGAGAACTTCCGGAGGCAGATGGCCCGATTCTGCCCCCAGCTCGATCTTTCGACGGTTCGCCCGAGGATGAAGCTCGGTTACAACTCCGATTCTGACGACGTTCCCGCCACCCTGGCATCCGAGGCGGAGTCGGCCGAGTTGGACGTAGCCGAGCCTGCGGTGGCGGTGGCCGAGTTGGAGGGGATTCCCGAGGCACCCGCCGAGGCCCCTGCCGCAGACCCCGAGCCCGTGCCCGCTGAAGACCCTCCAGTCATCGCCATAGATGACCCTGAGGGTGACGCCGGCGCGACCGCCCCCCCTTAGGACTTAGATTTATTTCTTCTTTCCATTGTAATCGAGGTCGGCCTTCAATTCTGTACTTAGCCTTTTGGCATTTCATCAATGAAAAATTCCTTTTGTCACTTCGCGCTTATCTCTCTTTGTCTTCCTTTGTTGTAAACGAGGCCGGGAGTTTAACTTATTGTTTTACCGACCCTTAACATAGCTTTCGAGCTACTTGATAAAGGCATGTTCTTTTTTGATTATGTTTCGCTTTCCTAAGTTCTGATTACACTAACCAGAGGGAGCTCCGAGCTTAGATTCTTAGAAAACTTTCCTAAGTCCTGCAGCTCGGACTTGAAGATTGCAGAGGTCGCCGTGTTTAGCTTTTGGATTTTTGAGGCACCGAGCTCGGGCCTCAGGCCTCCGAGCGGGGCCGTGCTAGACTTGCATAGGCCGCTATCTGGGGGTCTCGCCGAGCTTTCGAGCTCGGCTTTTGGACCGTAGGTCTATAAAAAGGTTAGTGCTGTCCCCCGATGGGGAGCCAATAATCAAATCATCGCCAGGGCTTTCATAGTTATCGCCCTCGGACCCCGCCGAGGTTTCGGCGAGCGGGGTCGGAACCTGTAGAGGATACCTCGATCTTCTTGAGCTCGATCAGTACGCCCACGGTCGAGGTTATCTTCATAGGTTGATATTGGAGTCTGTGTATGGGGGCAGAATTGGGCCCTTGTTTACGAAGGCTTACATAAGTTATCGTGGAGGTTCAGTAGACGGAGCATGCATAAGGTCAGTGGGAGATTAGTCTTAAACTGACTTGTAGGAGCAATCCGACTTTGGCCAAAATAAGGTCTCGATTTTAATCGGAATTTTGCTGGCAACACGTAGATAAATATAACAAGGCGAGCATCAAGTGGGATGTACCTTTTGCATTTCCAAAGGTGCGCTCCTCATAGCGGAGTGGGTTGCCTTATTTCCTTGCCGACTTTCGGAGTCATTCTTTGACTTTCGAAGAACTCGGGCTTCTTACGAACCCGATGGCGCCCGCCGAGGTTGAGGGGGTTTGGGAATGCTCCATTAATCTGCGACTCTTTCCGAGGTCGAGGGAGTTTGGGACTCTACGGTCGACCCTCGGGGCATCCCGACCTTAGTCGAGGAATCTTGCATCAGGTCGATGGATCTGGGAACGCTCTATCGACCTGCGATACATCCCGAGGTCGAGGGAGTTTGGGACTCTACGGTCGAACCTCGGAGCATCCCGACCTTAGTCGAGGAATCGTGCGCCAGGTCGATGGGTCTGGGAATGCTCTATCGACCTGCGACGCTTCCCGAGGTCGAGGGAGTTTGGGACTCTACGGTCGACCCTCGGGGCATCTCGACCTTAGTCGAGGAACCGTAGGTCAGGTCGATGGGTCTGGAAACGCTCTATCGACCTGCGACGCTTCCCAAGGTCGAGGAAGTTTGGGACTCTACGGTCGACCCTCGGGACATCCCGACCTTAGTCGAGGAATTGTACGTCAGGTCGATGGGTCTGGGAATGCTCTATCGACCTGCGACGCTTCCCGAGGTCGAGGGAGTTTGGGACTCACAGGGATTGCGGAATTATTAACCCAGGGAACTTCGTAGGGCTTTGGATGTGGCATTGCCTCCAAATTAAGTTTCTTTACAAAGCTCCTTAGAGGCTATATTCATGCCACTGCCATCATCAATGATAAGGGCGACTTTCCTGCCACATCATTCTACATTACAGTAGAATATATCAACTCGATGCTAGTCTTCCTTCAGATTGATGGCATCTATCTCGCAGGATGATGGCTTTCCTCTAATTATAGATATAGAAGGATGCTAGTCTTCCTTCAGTTGACACAGTGGCAGCTTAGCCTTTATGCTAGTTGGTAGGGCATGATGGTATCTTGCCATGCAAGCAGTGTTCATCGTTATCGACATCCCACGCCTTGTAGTTAATTCATTGAACTGCTTCCTTGTGTATTTAGCAACAACCACAGTATCCTGCTTAAGCTGTAGAAGCTTTTTATAAATTTGATTGCGATAATTACAGGAAATTTCTAGCTTAAGAGAAATCTTTAATTACAACTATATAAAGAAGAATTTTCATATTGAATTAATGTCTAAAGAGAGGGGTTTCATGCAAAAATTGCACTGTACCTTTCGATGGCTATTTCTACGGTCTCAGGCATGCCTGTGCTAAAAAGGATACTTTATCTTTTTCCTTTATGGACCACTAATTTTGTTGTTAAGGACCATAAATTGTTTGTATAATTGGGATATGCTGAATATTAGCCAAACAAGCATTTGTTGATATTGATCAATTTAGACGATTGATGATTTCCTGACTCATCTTTTCTTTGCTAATTTAATTTGACATTGCTCATATAGTTAAAGGAATTTATAATTTTATTTCTAGCACCTTTCCAACTCTGTTATTATATTAGTTGCATAGTTTTGGACCTTAACCAATGAAAAGGTACGCCCCCAAGCAAATTGTTGGTCAGGTGTTGATAGGCTCTAAGGAAATTTTAATGAGACTACATTTTACTTAAAACCAAGCATCCTGGTCCTTTGATGATGTTATTCCAAGTTACACAATTAGCAAAATTTGTTGCATATACTATTGAGGATGATAGTGTTATTTTGATGATTAACAAGCAATAATCGAGAGTATGTTATAAGTTAAATTGATACTTCATTTATAAGTCTGTTACTCTCAGTATATTTGAATAATAAGTTAAAGATGCATTTCATTATTTACTTGGATGAATCTAACCTTGAGTTGCAGCAAAGTGTGGATTGAGTCGACCCAAAGGATGATTGAGTCGACCCCGGTACATCAAGAAAGCATTTGGCACACTTCTGCAAAAATGGCATAGATGAACAGTAAGTTGGGTCGACCCAAGGAAAGCATGAGTCGACCCAAACTTCAAGCTTCTCAACAACTCAGAAAATGGTTCTCTGGAAATACTGAGAGGGTCGACCCAAAGGCAAGACAGAACAGATGACAGAAAAGGTTCTCTGGAAATCCTGAGAGGGTCGACCCAAGAAAAAGTTGAGTCGACCCAACTGAACCTTGAGTCGACCCAAAGAAATGTTGGGTCGACCCAAGTGAAGGAAGGCTGAATTGCAAGTTTCTGTGGTTCTGAGAGGGTCGACCCAAGGAAAGTTTGAGTCGACCCAAGTGAAAGTTGGGTCGACCCAAGGACAGGTTGAGCCGACCCAAACACGGGCAGAAGCATAACGGCTAGTTCTGCAGAAGTACTTTTTGTCCTTCCAACAGTGAGTAACGGCTAGTTTTTGAATTCTAACCAGTGGAGCTTGTCCAATGGATGAAGGAAACTATTTAAAGTGGCACTATTCATCAGATAGAATATCCTTTTGCAAGAATATCAAAGAGTACACAAGAAAGACAAATTGCCCTAATCTTCTTCATCCAAGTGCTTCATTCAAGAGTCAAAAGAAAGTGGTTGAGCATATTCAAAGAGTCATTAAGAGCTCCATCCACCCGTGAAGAGTGAAGCATCCTTGACAAAGAAGAGAGAAGTCACATCAAGCGATAACTATTCTCTAAACTCTTCTTTGTAGATTATATTGTTATATTTGCTCATCTAGGAGCTTAAATCTTCTTCCTTTGTTTATTAAACTACTTGTAAAGGTTGGTTGGTTAGCCCGCAAAACCAACGGAATAGGTTGATTGGTGAACCCGGAAAACCAATTGTAAAGGTTCGTTGGTGAGCCCGTAAAACCAACATAGGTTTTTGGTGAACCCGGAAAACCAAAGTGTAAAGATTTTTGGATTGTGAGCCCGGAAAACAATCCAACTGTAATCCGCGGGATTATAGTGAATTCCCAAGGGGTCGCTTGGGGAGTGGACGTAGGTGCTAAGGAGAGCACCGAACCACTATACTTCTTGTTGTTTGCATTGTGATTTGTTTAAGTTCACTAACTCATCATTTAACACAAGTAAGATAATTAAAATTAAAAGAAACCAATTCATCCCCCCCTCTTGGCTTGTCACCTTGGGCAACAAGTGGTATCAGAGCAAGGTGCTCCAATAGTACTCATTAATCTCACAATCAAGAGTTAAAGATCATGACAACCCAAGTGGGATGTTCTATGAGTGAGGGGCAATCCACAAATAGACCACCTCTATTTAATGGCACAAACTACACATATTGGAAAGCTAGGATGAGGATATTCATTCAAGCTTTAGACTATGAATTATGGTACATCATTACTAGAGGGCCTCACACACCCACACTTAATATAGAGGGCACTATCATACCCAAACCAGAAATGGATTGGAATGAAAGTGATAGAAGATTGGCACAGTTAAATGCAAAAGCTATAAATATACTTTATTGCTCATTAGATGTAAGTGAATTTAATATAATATCTACTTGCATCTCTGCTAAAGAAATTTGGGACAAACTTGAGGTCACTCATGAAGGGACCAATCAAGTTAAGGAGTCAAAAATAAACATATTAGTACACAAGTATTAATTGTTTAAAATGGAATCTACTGAGTCCATAACTGATATGTTTACTCGTTTTACTGAAATTATAAATGGGCTTAAGAGTTTAGGAAAGTCTTACACTAACTCTGAATTGGTGCGAAAAATTCTCAGGTCTCTACCAAGAATTTGGGAGGCCAAGGTAACCGCAATTCAGAAAGCTAAGGACCTCAACACACTGCAATTAGAGGAACTTCTAGGATCACTCATGACCCATGAGTTGACAATGAGGCAAAATTCGGAAGATGAGGTCAAGAGAAGAAAGCCCATTGCCCTAAAGACTACCACCCCTAAACAACAAACTGAATCGGAAGATTCAGATGATGATGATGAATTTGATGAAGAAGGGATGGCTATGCTTGGAAGAAAATTCAGAAAATTTATGAGAGGTAAGAACAGATTTTATAAAAAGAAACCCTTCCTCAAAGGTAGCTCAAGCAAAGAAAAGGGTAAGGACAAAGAAAAGGAAAAAGAAACTCCTATTTGCTATGAGTGTAACAAACCCGGGCATTATAAGATAGATTGCCCAAATTTGAAATGGATGGCAAAAAAATGAAAAAGAAGAACTTCATGGCTGAATGGAGTGAAAGTGAGGAGTCAAGTTCGGAAGAGGAAGATCATCAAGAGACGGCCCAAATGTGTCATATGGCCAATGACGATGAGGTAGATTCTGAACTTGAATGTGATTTTACTGTTGATGAATTACATGATGCATTCTTAGAACTCATTGAAGAACATAAGAAACTTATCAATAAAAATAAAGTTCTAAAAGAAGAAAATCAATCTCTTATCAAAGATAAGTTAAAACTATCTCATAACTATGAAACATTAAGTAGGAAACTTACAAATGAAACCAAGAATCTAATTGCTGAAAATATCAAGTTAAAAGAAGATGCTGAAAAATATAAATTCTTAGTAGATAAGTTTACACTTAGTTCTACCAAATTAAATATGATTCTTGATAGTCAAAAAGCTGTATATGATAAGGCTGGATTAGGATATAAAACAAATAGGAAACAAAAATTCTTAAAGAACATTTTTGTAAAAGCTAAAAATAAAAATATTACTTGTCATTGCTGCAATAAATTAGGACATAAAGCATATGAATATAAGTATAGAAAGTCCAGTCAAAACAAATTAAGTAATAATCATAAGATTAAATTCAAGAAAGTTTAGGTTCCAAAAGGAACATCAAGTACTAACCCTAAAGGACCCAACATAGTTTGGGTACCTAAAGCTCTTTCTTGATCTTGATTGCAGGGGTGTCTTGCAGCTGATAAAGTAGAAAAAAGATGGTATCTAGTTAGCGGCTGTTCAAGACACATGACCGGTGACGTAGACTAATTTGTCACCTTGGACTCAAAGAAGGGTGGAGTAGTAACCTATGGAAACAATAGTAAAGGGCATATCATTGGAAAGGTTAAAATTTTCATTACTCCATCCATTTTTATAGAAAATGTCTTATTAGTTAAGGGTTTGAAACATAACCTGCTTAGCATAAGTCAATTTTGTGATAAAGGGTTTAAAGTCACATTTGAAGCATCAGTATGCATAATCACAAATCCTCAAGATAATAGCATTGTACTTGTAGGACAAAGGCAAAGAAATATTTACTTGGTAGATCTTCATGATTTAGGCAAGAAAAATGGATTATGCTTAATTACTAATGAAGAAAAGAAAAATGAAACAAGTTGGCTTTGGCATCGTAGACTAGGACATGCTAGTATGGAATTAATATCAAAACTAGTCAAGAAGGAATTAATAAAAGATGTGCCAAAACTGATTTTTGAAAAAGACAAAATCTGTGGACCATGCTCATTAGAAAAACAAACTAAATCATCTTCAAATCAAAGAATATAGTATCAACAACTAGGCCTTTTGAACTCATACACATGGATTTATTTGGACCCACTAGAACTGCGAGTCTAGGAGGAAAGAAATATGGACTAGTAATTGTAGATGATTTCTCAAGATATACATGGGTTTCATTTTTGGCACATAAGAATGAAGCATTTTCAGATTTCTTAAAACTATATAGTAATATCATAAATGAAAAGAAGCTCACCTTAGTAGCAATTCGAAGTGATCATGGTACTGAATTTGAAAATCAACACTTTGAAGAATTTTGTAATAAAAATGGTATTTCACATCAATTCTCAGCACCTAGAACGCCTCAACAAAATGGAGTTGTTGAAAGGAAAAACAGGACATTGGCAGAAATGGCACGCACGATGTTGTGTGAGTCAAATCTTCCAAAGTACTTTTGGGCTGAAGCTATAAACACTGCTTGCTATATTCTAAATCGGGTTTTAATACGACCAATAACCAAGAAAACTCCTTATGAACTTTGGAAGAATAAGAAACCAACTGCTAAATATCTTAGAGTATTTGGATGAGATGTTTCATCTTAAACAATGGCAAGGAGGATCTAAGTAAATTTGATGACAATTCAGATAAAGGTATCTTCTTAGGATACTCCACATCTAGCAGGGCATACAGAGTATTTAATAAAAAAACTCTTGTAGTGGAAGAGTCAGTTAATATCATATTTGATGAGTCTGATAGTGAGTATGCTAGGAAAGAAAATATTCTTGATGATGATACAGGAATTATCGACTTTGAAAAGTTGAATATTGATGACGTGCCAATTCAAGATAAGGGAGATGATTGCGTGCCACCACAATCTCAAAACTTGCCAAAGGAATGGAGGTATGCATATGGACACCCTAAAGACTTAATCATTGGTGATCCATCTCAAGAGGTAAGAACTCGATCATCTCTTAGAAATTTAAATAATTATCTTGCTTTTGTTTCACAATTAGAACCTAAGACTTATGAAGAAGCTGAAAAAGATACTAATTGGATAAATGCCATGCAAGAAGAATTAAATCAATTCAAAAGAAATAATGTATGGACATTAACTGAAAGACCAAAGCATAATTCAGTAATTGGAACAAAATGGATCTTTAGAAATAAATTAGATGAAAATAGGTTAGTTATAAGAAATAAAGCTAGACTTGTAGCTAAGGGATACAATCAAGAAGAAGGTATAGATTTTGATGAAACATTTGCTCCTGTAGCTAGATTAGAGGCCATTAGACTACTTCTAGCATTTGCATGTTTCATGGATTTCAAATTGTATCAAATGGATGTAAAAAGTGCATTCTTAAATGGTTTTATTGAGGAAGAAGTATATGTAGAGCAACCTCCTGGTTTTGAGAATCATGAATTGCCAAATCATGTGTTTAGACTACATAAGGCATTATATGGATTAAAGCAAGCACCTAGGGCTTGGTATGATCGATTAAGCAAATTTCTGCTTAATAATGACTTTAGTAGAAGAAATGTAGATAAAACACTATTTCTCAAAAGAAAGGACAAAAATCTATTAGTGGTACAAATATATGTAGATGACATAATCTTTGGTGCCACAAATGATACTCTTTGCAAAGAATTTGCTGATTTAATGCATGGAGAATTCGAAATGAGTTTGATGGGAGAACTAAGTTTCTTTCTAGGATTACAAATCAAACAAACTAAAGAAGGCATTTTCATTCATCAAACTAAGTATACAAAGGAAATACTAAAGAAGTTTGGGAATGAAAATCATAAGGGAGTAGGTACTCCAATGAATCCTACTAGTAAGCTAGACAAAGATGAAAAAGGAAAGAGTATTGATATTAAGCTTTATAGAGGACTAATTGGATCCTTCCTCTACCTTACTGCTAGTAGACCAGACATCGTATTTAGTGTAGGAATATGTGCTAGATACCAATCAGATCCTAAGGAGTCACATTTAAGTGCTGTTAAAAGAATCCTTAGATATTTAAGAGGAACTACGAATATAGGATTATGGTACTCAAGAGACTCATGTCTAGATTTGCTTGCATACTCAGATGCTGATTTTGCTGGATGCAAATTAGATAGGAAGAGCACTAGTGGTACATGTCAATTCTTAGGAAACAACTTAGTATCATGGTTTAGCAAAAAGCAGAATTCAGTGGCACTGTCAACAGCTGAAGCTGAATATATAGCTGCTGGT
The DNA here is from genome assembly GCF_051530095.1 of Phoenix dactylifera. Lineage (NCBI taxonomy): Eukaryota > Viridiplantae > Streptophyta > Magnoliopsida > Arecales > Arecaceae > Phoenix > Phoenix dactylifera. The sequence continues at coordinate 20,160,166 of NC_143199.1, read as the reverse complement.
AGTTGTTGTGCTCAAGTACTATGGCTTAAGCAACAACTAGAGGACTATGGAGTTAAGCTAGATAATATTCCTATTAAGTGTGATAATACTAGTGCCATCAATCTTACTAAAAATCCGGTTCAGCATTCTAAAGCCAAACACATAGAAATACGATATCATTTTATTAGGAATCATGTGCAAAATGGAAACATATGTATTGAGCATATATGCACTGAAAAATAATTAGCCGACATATTCACAAAACCCTTGAGTGAAGATAGATTCTGCACGCTAAGGAGAGAATTAGGCATATGTGATCCTTTTTATTGAAGAGATATAAAAGGGAGCAAGCTGTCTCATGATACATTCCTCCCATTTCTAAAAACTCATGAAACATGAGTCAAACTTGTCATCTATAGATTCCCTACTCATGTATCATTGTCCCAAAAAGAATTTATAAGGATTGGAAGCAAGAAAATTTTTAGAAGCAAAAATGAAATTAAAAAAAAAAATTCTGAACTTGGGTCGACCCAACGTTGAGTCGACCCAAGAAAATTCTTGAGTCGACCCAACGTCGGGACCCCACTGTTAAAAGGGGGACCCGAGAGCTCTTTTAGGGCACTATTTGCCCTTGTCCTCTTCTGAAAACCCTATTCCCCACTCTCCAAACTCCTCCAATCATCTCCAAACAGTAGATTACTTTAAGATCTTGGAGAAATGGGACCCAAAAGAGCCGTAGCCAAGAGATCCGGAAGAGTCTCAAGGATCCAACGTGAGGAAAGACATGCTACGGAGCCATCTACAGTGTCTCCACAACGTGAGGCACGTGCAGAGCCACCTCCTCCTCCTTCCCCCTCAGTAATACTTGCAAGATTTGCGGGGAGACCAGTTACAACGGGGAGAAGGATCCATTCCGAGTTCTTTGATCAAGAAGGGTTCCGTTTGAGGGAATGGATCCAAAGGCAAGGTTGGGAGTATCTTTGCTCCCTAGATGTGATGATCTACCCCAGATTAGTTCGGAAGTTCTATGCCTTCCTCAAAACTGGAATGGGAGGGCTTATTTCGGAAGTTCGAGGAGTTAGGGTTCGAGTTTCCGAGGAGAGTTTGAGTGAGCTACTTCATCTTCCATGTGAAGGAGCCACTCCAGAAAAGCCTGAAAATAAGATGAGAGCCCTACAGTTGATAATGGAAAATGAAAACTTTGACTTTTCCGAGAAGGTAATAGCTAGCTCTCTTTCTGCTGAAATGAGGTTATTGCTCAGTATCATAAATAGGATTTTATTTCCGAAGAGCGGGAGATTCGATCTCATCACAGAGCGAGATCTAGTAGTGATGGAGCATATTATTCAGGGTATTCCCCTGAATCTCCCGGCCATGATCCTGAGGCAGATGAGGAAAGTGATCTGCAACTCCAGAGTATCCCTGCCTTATGGTATGATACTCACCTTGATCTTCCGACAGTACGACATATCTGTCGAGGGGGAGATCTCCAGGCAGCTACTTCATACTGATACATACACTGCACGATCACTTATACGCATGGGCTATGAGAAAGTGAACGGGCAGTGGGTTCATACTGGAGCAGGAATTCAGGGTGATGCACCAGAGGGTGATGCACTAGATAATGGAGACCCTATCCCTGAGGATGAGGAGCATATGGATCATCCTACTGCACCTTCAGAGGCTGGACCATCATCATCTGTTCCTGCGGGAGATACAGATGAGTTCTGGAGTAGGATGACAGAGCTTTTGTCAGCTCAGGCGAGGACTATCACTGATGGGCTGATGAGCAGATTAGACATCATGTCTGCTGATATCAGTGATCTGAGGGAGCAGATGGGAGCTCTACGGAGAGAGAGAGAGACTCATGGACCATCTGTGCCACAGGCTGCTGAGTCAGAGATTTCGGCACAGAGTCATCCAGCTCATCGTGCTCCACGCCAGACTCAGTCTCATCAGGCTCGACCTCCTCTCGCCACGTACACTAGGAGGATGAGGACTAGATCCCAGCCATTAGATACTCCCTAGGCTGATATTAGTATTTCTGTTTAGAGCCTAGGATAGGTATCTAGTTCTCATATGTATTTTGCGTTTATCATGTACTTTGAACTTTGATTGAGGAACATTGTATTTGCTTTTGTTTTTGGCATGATTGTACTAAAATATTCCTATTTTGATCAATGAAGTTTGAATGTTTGTTATTTATTGTGTCTATTCCCATGCACCTATTTGATGATAACAAAAAGGGGGAGAAGTAAAGAAAGAGAAGTAAAGAAAGAGAAATAACTTGTAAAACAAATTAAAAATTATAAAGGAAAGCATATACATTTAAGGGGGAGCAATTTGTAACAATGAAAATGATCAAATCAAAACTTTCTATCAAATTTCAGAATTTGGCACATAGAATTTCAGAATTTGGCACGCACCTTTCACACCTCGATACATAACCTGAAACTCATGCTTTATCTCAAATTTTTGGAGTTTCATCTTTAATGAAATATAAATGAAAGGGGGAGCAATTCAAAAAGTCAAATTGGAAACATTTGAATGATATAGGGGGAGACTTCACTCTCATATTTGAAAAGCTGAAATTCAGCAACTTGAGCCCTTTTAAAACTGATTTTAAGATAAGTATCAATAGGCTCATACTCTATATTTTGTAATCATCAAAAAGGGGGAGATTGAGGATGATAGTATTATTTTGATGATTAACAAGCAATAATCGAGAGTATGTTATAAGTTAAATTGATACTTCATTTATAAGTCTGTTACTCTCAGTATATTTGAATAATAAGTTAAAGATGCATTTCATTGTTTACTTGGATGAATCTAACCTTGAGTTGCAGCAAAGTGTGGATTGAGTCGACCCAAAGGATGATTGAGTCGACCCCGGCACATCAAGAAAGTATTTGGCACACTTCTGCAAAAATGGCATAGATAAACAGTAAGTTGGGTCGACCCAAGGAAAGCATGAGTCAACCCAAACTTCAAGCTTCTCAACAACTCAGAAAATGGTTCTCTGGAAATACTGAGAGGGTCGACCCAAGATGAAGTTGAGTTGACCCAAGCTTGAGTCGACCCAAACCCTGAGAGGGTCGACCCAAAGGCAAGACAGAACAGATGACAGAAAAGGTTCTCTGGAAACCCTGAGAGGGTCGACCCAAGAAAAAGTTGAGTCGACCCAACTGAACCTTGAGTCGACCCAAAGAAATGTTGGGTCGACCCAAGTGAAGGAAGGCTGAATTGCAAGTTTCTGTGGTTCTGAGACGGTCGACCCAAGGAAAGTTTGAGTCGACCCAAGTGAAAGTTGGGTCGACCCAAGGACAGGTTGAGCCGACCCAAATACGGGCAGAAGCATAACGGCCAGTTCTGCAGAAGTACTTTTTGTCCTTCCAACAGTGAGTAACGGCTAGTTTTTGAATTCTAACCTATGGGGCTTGTCCAATGGATGAAGGAAACTATTTAAAGTGGCACTATTCATCAGATAGAACATCCTTTTGCAAGAATATCAAAGAGTACACAAGAAAGACAAAGTGCCCTAATCTTCTTCATCCAAGTGCTTCATTCAAGAGTCAAAAGAAAGTGGTTGAGCAGATTCAAAGAGTCATTAAGAGCTCCATCCATCCGTGAAGAGTGAAGCATCCTTGACAAAGAAGAGAGAAGTCACATCAAGCGATAACTATTCTCTAAACTCTTCTTTGTAGATTATATTGTTATATTTGCTCATCTAGGAGCTTAAATCTTCTTCCTTTGTTTATTAAACTACTTGTAAAGGTTGGTTGGTTAGCCCGCAAAACCAACGGAATAGGTTGATTGGTGAACCCGAAAAACCAATTGTAAATGTTCGTTGGTGAGCCCGTAAAACCAACATAGGTTTTTGGTGAACCCGGAAAACCAAAGTGTAAAGGTTTTTGGATTGTGAGCCCGGAAAACAATCCAACTGTAATCCGCGGGATTATAGTGAATTCCCAAGGGGTCGCTTGGGGAGTGGACGTAGGTGCTAAGGAAAGCACCGAACCACTATACTTCTTGTTGTTTGCATTGTGATTTGTTTAAGTTCACTAACTCATCATTTAACACAAGTAAGATAGTCAAAATTAAAAGAAACCAATTCACCTCCCCCCCTCTTGGCTTGTCACCTTGGGCAACAACTATTATGGGTATTTTTTCAAGGAATAATTATGGAAAAAGTTGACATAAATGTCAATCTTTTTTTTTCGCTAAGGCGGATGGATCATACTTGACGGGTATGGATAAACCCAATAAAATCAAAAAATAAAATACCTTGGAGTGCCTGGGGCAACTCCCCATCTCCGGCCCACAAGGTACTATCGAAGTGACTGGCTACATAACCAAATGTCAATCTCTTTTAGGATGTCAAAATCTCGGCTATTATATTAATTTACCATTTATAACATAGCTATGTGGTGCATGCAATGGAGGATATACTTTATCTTTGTTTGGGGTGGGGGAGAGAGGTGGGTGTAGTGGTTGGTGGTGGGGTTTAGAATATTGAAAGTTAAGCACCATCTATTAAGGTTTCTAACTTATTTGTTGGAAAGGTACGCCCCCAAGCAAATTGTTGGTCAGGTGTTGATAGGCTCTAAGGAAATTTTAATGAGATTATATTTTGCTTAAAACCAAGCATCCTGGTCCATTGTTGATGTTAGCCCAAGTTACACAATTAGCAAAATTTGTTGCATATACTATTATGGGTGTTTTTTCAGAGAATAATTATGGAAAAAGTTGACATAAATGTCAATCTCTTTTTCTTTTTTTTTTTTGCTAAGGCAGGTAGATCATACTTAACCGATATGGATACACCCAATAAAATCAAAAAATAAAATATCTTGGAGTGCCAGGGGCAACTCCTCATCTTCGGCCCACAGGGTACTACCGAAGTGACTGACTACATAATCGAATGTCAATCTCTTTCAGGATGTCAAAATCTCGGCTATTATATTAATTTATCATTTATAACATGGCTATGTGGTGCATACAGTGTAGGATATAATTTATCTTTGTTTGGGGTGTGGGGAGAGGGGTGGGTGTAGTGGTTGGTGGTGGGGTTTAGAATATTGAAAGTTGAGCACCATCTATTAAAGTTTCTAACTTATTTGTTGGAAAGTTATAATAAGGTACTTCTGACTTATTTGTTAGAAATCTAGGTTTATATTTATGTTTAAACTTTAATTTTGTTATCTCAATCTGTACATACCAATAAAATCTGATATATCAGCCAATAAATATTTTAATAAATATTTTTATTTATTTATTTAGTCCTTGAATATATTTTTAATTAAGAAATTTTGCAATTAATATTTAAATACAATTATAGTCTCTTATTAATTATAAAATATGATGTCCGTTCTTTTCAAATTTTCTTAGTTATATGATGTTGGCTTAAGCACTGATACTGATATGTGTGTATATATACCTATAAAATGAAAAGGAGAGCGAAAACTCAACCACTCTCTAAAATTCAGAAAATATACAGAAATATTAAGAAAACCATAAATTATCGAAAAACGTTAAGCACGAAGCAGCATGAGCAGGCTTCTATTGCTACGCAACAATAGAGCAGATGCGCCACCCACAAAATGTAGAAACTTATTTGGAGCCTTCCTTCACTCCTGAACTAGACTCAACTGAGTGCGCCTATGATATCTATGGTATATCTATAAAGCAAGAATAGTGGTATTTTGAAATTCAAAACCGAAATAGGCTTTGATTCGCATCGTTTATATTATACATATCATATATAATACACATCATATGTATATATATATGAAATTTAAATCGGGTCCCTATTTGGATAGATACGATACCCGTACAAATGAACATATATGGGCAAGGAATCTCTATTATTGAATCATTCACAGTCCATATCATTATCCTTACATTTATTAGATAAAATTTTTTACCATGTAAATCTTATTATCCTCGATTTAAAGAAGTACACATTTGAATCCAGGATAAAACCTTAAAAATTCAAGAAAATCATGTAATAAGTTTCAAACTAAGTGGACTTTTTTTGACATATTGTTATCTTATTTATTTTTAAAAAAATGCAAACTAACTGGAGTGTTCCTAAAAAAAATAGAAAATTGAATATAAAATATCAAAAATTTTCAAAAATCATAGAAAACTGAACAACACAAATCTTATTATTTTCATTTTAGAGCTTTTAGAAAATTACTGAAATATCAAGTAAATCACATCCTTTTAGAGAAGTAAATCTCATTATTACTGATGGGAGGCAAAATGGATCGTCCTATTTTCGGCATAAAATCATCCAATTCAGGCCGAGCCAACATCAAAAAGCCGACCCCAAAAGGCCGAGCCGACCTCAAAAGGCCGATCTCATCGTCCACATGCTGCGGCCATTCCCTGCAGCAGCCTCACCACACCATGCTTTGCTTGCTGGCCATGCCATAACATATCAATCAGGGACCATACCTTGTCACACCTATCAACGCCTTACCGTTTAGAGAAACGGCCTATATCGTGCGCCTCAAGCAAGCTCTAGCTGCGCGCCATCTGTCTAAAATCCATCTCCTCCCATAATGAGAACGGACTATACCTCCGCTACCTGGGCACCTCTACGGGAACTATAAATAGCCCGATCAGATAACACCTGAGGGACTTTTTTGGACCAACTAAGATTCACTCTAACTTGAGCGTCGGAGGGCCTTCACCGGAACCACCGATGAGGCTTTGTGCAGGAACGTCGTGGCACGAGAGATGGCTCTCCTTTCTCCGCTCCAACCGGCAGCTCCCTCGACTCCCGGCGTGGTCACCCTCCGGCCAAATTTAAACCACAGCATCTGGCGCTAGAGGAAGGGCCTAAGTTGTGATCATGAGGTTAAGGGATCACGGAGCTTCAAATGCATCGAGGAGCCGGGCACCAGCTCTCGACAACTCGCTCTAAAGTCCACCCCCTGCAGGTCTGGAGGACCGAATTTTTTAAGTCCAGCTGGAGCAGGTCAACCTGCCTGTCCAACAAGTTTAAGCACTCACTATGGCCATTCAAGGTCTATAGCAAGTAGGAGACCAGCCTGTACTCCCTCCTGACGAGCATGAGTCCTCAGGATGTAGCTCGCGATGTCATTCTCCTGTAGAGCATCGCTACCACCGAAGCTCCCATTGAGTTTGGTCCCCAAGCTAGGGGGGCCCGTCACGCAGCCATTATCCTGAGAGCTTACGCCAAAGTTTGATGCCCCGAGCATGGGAACAACCCTCAAAGGCAGGGTCTGCCCCAGACCGGGCACCCTGCGGTGCCGACCAAGAGCCGAAGAGGCCTCGTCGAACACAGGCGATGACACCCCCGCCCGAGCTCGGCAGAAAAGTTGAAGAGTTGAAGTGACAGATCCAAACACTCCGAGACCAAGATCTGAAGCGCGACACTGACCTCGACTTCACAACCGAGTCTCCATTTTCTTGGCGAATCGTAGATGAGCCGATCCCCATGAGGTTTAAGATGTCATAAATCGAGCCGTATGATGGCTCGTCCGACCCCCTAGATCATTTGGAGAGCTACAAGGTCCTCATGACACTCCAAGGGGCTACGGACGCCTGCTCTGCAGGGCCTTCCTGATGACTCTCCGCAAGGCAGCTCGTCTTTGGTTCTTCGAGCTGAGGCCCAGTTCAGTTCCATCCTTTGAACAGTTGGGCAGACACCTTGCAACCTACTTCGCTGCCAGCCGACGTCAGCGTCAGACATCAGACTTCCTCCTTGGCATCAAGCAGAAGGAGAGAGAGTCTCTAAAAGACTACATCGATCGCTTCACCTTGGCTACATGGGAGGTTCGTGATCTTGACCAATCCATCGCCATGTCGGCATTGAAGACTGAGCTCGGTCCTACAAGTTTCTCTTCTTCCTCGAGAAGAACTTTCCCGCCGACTTTGCAGAGATGCTGGCCCGGGATCGGAAATACGCCAAGGCTGAACATTTCATGGCCTTCCGGAGGGAGGCGGCCGAGCGACCTTCCAAGATGCAGAAGGAGCGCTCTCGACCAAGGAGCAGATCCCCCCGACGCGAGAAAGATCCTCCTTGGCCCAAGAGCCCGGCTCGCCCGAGGTCTCCCCTTCAGAAGTTTCGAACATACACTCCCCTCATGGAGATTGAGGGTCAGGGTTACCTCCAACCTCCATTAAGAATGCGACCGACAAAGTCACAGCAGCGCTCGAAGAAGTACTTCCACTTCCACCGAGATCACGGCCATGATACGGAGGATTGCTACGAGCTCCGTGATGAGATCGAGGCATGACTTATCCGCCGAGGTCGATTGAGTTATTTTGTCCGTGATTAAGCCCACAGGAGAGAGCCCGAGGAACAAAACCCAGTGCCGTTTGAGGAGCGGAACGACAACCGACATCTCGCGGGGATCATCAACACCATCAGAGAGTGGGCAAGCAAAGACACCTGAAGCATCGAGCTCGGGAGAAGGAGCTTCCTCAAAGCATCCATGCACTGCGGAAGTTATCTCTTTTTTCAATGAAGACCAAAAGGATGTTGAGCCCCCTTATGATGACGCTGTAACTATTTCTCTTATCATTGCAAGGTTTGATATAAAAAAGGTTTTAGTACATAATGAAAGCTTGGTTGACGCCTTATTTTGTAATGCCTTCCAAAGGATGAGCGCTCCTCTGGTCGGATTCACAGAAGATTCCACTCCAAAAAAGTACTATAAAGTTAAACCTTCTTATGGTCAGGGTCGGCTCGGCCTACAATGCCATTCTTGGCCAACCAGGGCTAAATGCCCTTCAAGCTATGGCCTCTACCTACCACTTGCTCATGCGGTCCCCCACAAGTCGAGGGGTCAGCGAACTCCAAGGAGATCAGGCAAGCAGCCAGCCGAGGTTCCGGCCCAAGCACTGCTCATTAAAGGGCTAGATGTACGGGATGAACCAAGGCAACAACGAAGTGAGCCTGGTGAGCGACCTCTCTGCACCCCCTTGAGGGATGACCGACCCTAGCAGACTGTGTAGATCGGGTCCGACCCTAGTGCTCTTAGGAAGCCATAGATCCTGCATGATCATGGCTCCTCATCCTCAGGGGGCAGGGGCACAGGCCTTATACTCATCAGCCCGCACGGAATAGCAGCAGAGCAGACCTGCTGTACAAACGATAACGCGCCTCGACCCAAACTCGAAGCACTGCCGACTGTGAGCTGAAGGGGCTCTCTCGACCGCAAGACCATTCGACGCCTTTCGACGACATTCAACGCAAATTCGACGTCCTACGACGCCAATTCGACGCCACTTTGATGACATTCGACGCCAATTCGATGCCACTTCAACGACATTCGACACCACTTCGACGCCACTTCGACGCCAATTCGACGCCACTTCGATGACATTCGACGCCAATTCGACGACATTCGACGTCATTTCCACGACATTCGACGCCAATTCGACGACATTCGACACCACTTCGACGACATTCGATGCCAATTTGACGTCACTTCGACGACATTCCACGCCATTTCGACGACATTCGATGCCAATTTGACGCCATTTCAACGACATTCGACGCTAATTCGACGACATTCGACGCCAATTCGACGACATTCGATGCCAATTCGACGATATTCGACTCCATTTGATGCCCTTCGACGACATTCGACGCCTTCTGCGACAACGCGCCCCGATCTGAGTGGGGGCGCTCTGCTGAGTCGACCACAAGCCAAAAAATGCCGCTTAGAGCAAAGTCGCTTAGCTCAGCTCGGAAAGCTCGGCCTAAAGCCGTTAGCTTCAACAACACGAGAGGTACACCCTATTCGGCACATATATCTTCACAAATATTTTACTGAATTACAGGATGATCAATAACTCAGGCCGACAAACGACTCGAACTCGAAAGTCCGGGGGCAATGATGGGAGGCAAAATGGATCCTATTTTTGGCATAAAGACACCCAATTCAGGCCGGGCCGACTTCAAAAGGTCGTCCCTAGAAGGCCGGGCCGACTTCAGAAGGCCGTCCCCTAGAAGGCCGAGCAAACCTCAGAAGGCCCATCTCAGAAAACCGACCTTAGAAGGCTGACCTAAGAAGGCCAGGTCGACCTCAGAAGGCCAATCTCGTCGTCCACATATTTCGCCCATGCCCTGCAGCAGCCTCACTATACCATGCTTTACTTGCTGGCCAAACCACGACATATCAATCAAGACCATACCCTGTCACACTTATCAACGCCTTACCATTCACAGGAACGGCCTATGCCTGCGCTTCAAGCAAGCTCTAGTTGCACGCCATCTATCTAAAATCCATCCCCTCTCATGATGAGGATGGGCTATACCTCCGTCACTTGGGCACCTCTACGGAGACTATAAATAACCCCATCAGGTAACACTTGAGGAACTTTTTTGGATCAACTAAGATCCACTTTAACTTGAGTGTCGGAGGGCCCTCACTGAAACTACCTATGAGGCTTTGTACAGGAACGCCGTCACACGGAAGGTGGCTCTCTTTTCTCCGCTCTAGTCGGCAGCTCCCTCGACTCCTCCAGCGTGGTCACCCTCAGGCCAAATTCGAACCACAACAATTACCATAATGAGGAATATCGATTTTTAAAATTTAAAATAGCCAAAAGGGAAAGAAAAAAGAGAGATTGAGAACGTGGAGATCAGAAGAGAGAGAAGGGACGAGGAGGAAAAGAATTCCAAATCCAAACCCCCTCTAATCGCTCGATCTTGTTGGCGAGGGGGAAGCCGGATCCGTTCGCCATCATGAGAAGGAGATGACGCCGTCGTCACCGTCGCGGTCGCCGTCAATCATCTGTTTGCAGTGGGCGATGGAGGCGCCCTCCTCGATGCTGCGGAGGATGCGGGCGAGCTCGTCGGCGGAGATCGCGCCGCTGGCGGGGCCTTCTCCTCCTTTGGACCCCGCTCCGGATGGCGGGAACAGGCGCACGACGGCCAAAGTGGGGCACACGGGCCTTGGAGCAAGGTTTGACCTTGAAGGTGTACATCCGGAACTCATCCGACCTTGGAGAGGGGAGGAGGGGAAGGAGATGCGGCGGAGATCGGTGAAAAGGGCTGAGGACGGAAGAGGTCGGTCGCCGTGACTTAGGGATTTAGGGTTGTGGGCTGTGGGAGGAGGGGATCGATTAGGTTTTGTGGTGGGAGGAGTGAAGTCCGACGATACTTATAAGCGTCGTCGTATTTTTACCTATGCCGACGCTTATAAGCGCCGGTAATGATTTTTTTACCAACACTCTTTACAAGTGTCGGCGGTTACTGTCGGAAAAAAAAAATTGCCGACGCTTTTATTTAGCGTCGGCAATATAGAGTCGCGAGAACCCTTTATTGTTGTAGTGGAGCTGTAGATCCCGTTATTGATATCGGGGAGGGTGATGTCCAGAGGGTATTTCTTCTCGCCGAACTTCGTCTCCTCTTCTTTTGCTCCTCCAGGGGATGAAACCCCAGGGCAAGAGGCTTTGAGGACGACTTCGATGGATCGGGTTGTCGAGGTGGAGAAGTGGCAGGCGATGACGTCGCCGGGGCGGTTCCCGGCAGCGTCGGGGGTGTCGACGTCGGCGGCGGGCTTCCGTAGAGGGCGGCGATCATGAGCGGGGTGTGCTTCTCGAAGCCCATGGTCCGCCGGCCAGGGAAGTGGCAGTACCAGGGGGCTGGGCTGTCGAGGGGGGGCTGGGCTGATCGCGGTCTCGGCAGCTTCTTGGGGTCGCCGCCGGCGCTCATGGCGGCTGGGCCACTGGGAGGAGACAGAGGCGGCGATGGCTTCTTCGGGCCGCTACACATATCCTTTTTAGGACTCACGAGAACCGCGATCAGGGTTCGGAAGGAACAGGGAGTAGCACGGGCACAGTTTTTGCCTTTTTTTTTTTTTTCTCGCGTTGTTCTCGGGAACAACCCCCGAGCCCCTTCCCCACGTGAACCAAACCTAACCTCCCCCCTTCACGTGAAGCCAACCTTTGCATTAAGCGGGCCGGGGTCACGTTCCAATCATCAAACAAAAAATAATAAAAAATAATTAAAGAGAAAAAAAAACTAGAATTTCATTAAGATTCAAATAAAAACAAGAAGACTTTGAAAGCCGCTGAGGTTGGAGTCTCTACGACCCTTTCAAAAACAAAAAATATGCAAGCAATAATGACGACCACAGCAAAAAGAAAAGCAGAAAAGATCATAGCAACTTACATGATTGGCGACTTTGATACTATATTAAAAATTAAAAAAAATAATTATATTTCTAGCTGTCAATTACAATATATAGAACTAGCTTTTATATAGAATTAAGAGACTGACGAAATTTTGTAAAACCAACTAAATTTAGTACAATCAATTTTTATGAAAGTGGACTATATTTAGCATAATCAATCACAAAACAATCAATGGTCCTATAATAATTTTGTTGCCCAAAAAGACAACCCAAGAGGGGGGGAGGGTGAATTGGGTTTTAAGTAATTATTGCAATTAAAAAAACTTTGTGAGTAACTAATTAAAACTAATTTCAAGTGGATTAATTAGTTACTATATGCAGTGAATGAAGGGAATGGAAGAGACAATGAAACAATCACAAACACAAGAGATTTTATAGTGGTTCGGAGCTAACCCTTGCTCCTACGTCCACTCCCCAAGCTTCACTTGGGAGTTCACTATAATCCCTCGGATTACAGCCGGTTGTTTTACAAGCTCACAACCCAACTTGTTGTTTTACGAGATCACAACGAACTCGGTCGGTTTTCACAGGCTCACCGACTAGAACCACCTGATTGTTTTTCCGGGATCACAATCGAACCCTTACACGTTGGTTTTACCCTAGGCTAACCAACCAACCTTACCACCCTTGATTCAATCCCTTGATTGAATCAAGTAAGAAAAAACAGTTTGAAACAAGTAAAAAGATAGCTTCTTGAAAAGCGTATTTAAACAATATAAACAAAGAAGAGTTAGAAGCCCTCAAACAGATTTTTGGAGGTGGAGAAAGGGGCTTCTCAAACTCTTCAACTCCTCTTGAATGTGCTGAAGATTTGCTGTCAGAAGGGGAGCTTTGAATGCGAAGGAGAACGTTGGTTGGATGGAGTTGAATGCGCTTTTTCCTTCTTTCTCTTGTATTTACTCTTGAGAGCCTTTGGTAGGTGGAAATCCCTTTTTGTTTGAATGGAATAGCTTTCTTAGTGTCTATTACTGTTCAATCTGGCTATTTAAGCAATCCCCATTGAAAACTAGCCGTTAGACTCACTTTTAGGGCCGTTCTGCACAATCTGCAACTCCTGACACAGTGTCCGTTGGGATCGGAGTCGACTCGCTCGATCTGGAGTCGACTCGGCTGTTGCTGGAGTCGACTCATGCTTTACTGGAGACGACTCGTCCACTGTTCAGGATTTGAATTAAAGTGCCGTCCCGTTCTGGAGTCGACTCGGCCACACTTGGAGTCGACTCGCCAATATTCGGAGACGACTCTGCCTTCTGGAGACGACTCGTTTTCAGGGATCCAAAGATCTTTCTTTCGGGTTTACTTCCTCGAGTCAACTCGGATTCTCTTGGAGTCGACTCGGCTCTCAGAGCCTGAAAACTGGTCTTCTGTCTTTGGAGTTGAACTGCCTCGGAGTCGACTCGGACTTTGCTGGAGTCGACTCGGCTCTCAAAGACCGAAGTTGGCTCTCTGACTTTTAGTCTTGCATTCCTCTGAGAGTCGACTCTTGCTTTCTTTGGAGTCAACTCGCCAACCGTTGGAGTCGACTCATGTTCTTCTGGAGTCGACTCGGTTCTCAGAATCCAAAAACAACTTCTCTGTCTTTCTGTTTGTTACTCCTTGGAGTCGACTCGAAACTATCGGGGGTCGACTCGGCAAGCATCGGAGTCGACTCGAATTCTTCAGGAGTCGACTCGGTGACAGGGTCTGAGATTCATCCTTCTGTCCTGTTGTCAGTTCTCAGTCGGAGTCGACTCGTGGTGTGCCAGAGTCGACTCGAGTCTGTGCCAGAACGTCTGAAACACTTGGAGTCGACTCGCGTTCCAGACTTTGGTTCAAACTGAGTTCCATACTTAGCCAAAATGTATTGAACCAAGGCTAGAGATAATTAAACATAAATTCACAAATATTTGGCTGAAACACTAGATTGAATTCATTAGTATAACATAAGATATACTCAAATGCTTTGAGCTCATCAAAATCAAATAGGGTTATAATCAATCACTCCACAATCTCCCCCTTTTTGATGATGACAAAACATTGAGTATTTGTAAAGTGAATTGCTCAACCAAAAAGAAGATTTATAATAAAGTTTTGAAATGAATTCAAGTGTCTAGTCATTTAATTTATCCAAAATTGAAAGGTGTGAAACAGTAAATCCTGAAGTTAAAGCTCCCCCTTTCATTTGGAATTATATAAGCCTTCATGTCATGCAATCAATTATTTGGCTTATATGTGTTTAATGAATTTGCTTTCTTAAGATTTCATATTCTCCCCCTCAACATATGCATTCAATTTTGTTTAGATTCTCTGAATTTTCTTTTAATGTCTTGTAGCTTTTGAGCTTAAATTTTTGGTTTTAGAGGGAAAATCTGCCAATTTGTTCTTAAGTATGATTCAACTAATCTCCGAATATTTTTTGAATGGATTCTGGAGATTACTCCTTTAGGAGCCCCAACAGAGAGATAATGAGCCTCGAGGTATCGAATCCACTTAGAACAAATTACTTTGGGCTTTAAGAATTTTCTTTTTATTGATTCCCTTTACATTTCAATTCAATATATTTTCTCCCTCTTTTTGTCATCATAGCAAAAAGGCAGAAAGCACAGAAAAGTACAAGAACTCAAGAATGCACAATTTTGAAAGGAAATTTCTACTCATTGTATTAAATTCAAATTTGAGTACAAGTGTGATTACATATCAAAAGAAGTCCTCAAGGGACTGTACATCATAAAGTAAAAAGAACAAAAATACTAGGGTTTCTTTGTGGTGGAGGATTGATGCAAAAATAAAATTGTTCTTCCAAGTGCAGGAGAATCGCACAAGTAGTAAATTCTCGGAAGTCCGAGGTCGAATCCTCAGGGAACGAAATATATATGAGATTATTTAATATAATTTTAGATTAATTAATTCAATAAATTTGTGGATTAAAATTATGTTTTGATTTTCAGAAATTAAAATCGGAGAACAATATAGCAATAAACAAAGTTTAATAAAATAAAGATGGTAGGGATCTGGAATCCCCCTTGACGATATTGCATCCAAGAAATAAACTCTATGGTTCTTGATTAAAAATGAATGGTAGGATAAATCTAATCATGGTATATGTTTCATGAACATATGAACTCAATTTCTAAGCATTCGTCGTGCTTTCTACGTCTACGACGAATCAAATACTAAAGCAATCCATATATCAATAATCATAATCCATTAATGAGCTATCCACGAAATAACTATGCATGGATCAAAAACATATCAGTAAATATAATTCATTCAAGGCAAAAGTTTAGAGTTTACTTCAAAGAGCAATACATCAAAGGTTCCTCCATCTCCCTTCCTAAGAAATCAGCCACTCATTTTAAAAATGAGTCCCCCTTTCATTCTCCCCTTTTCCTTTCTTTCTTTTCTTTTCGAAAACAGGGGAGGCCCTGTTTCCCTTTCTTTTTTTTTTCTTTTGACAGAGGGCCTCCTCTGTTTTTCGAATGAGGGATTGAGGCTCTGTTTTTTTTACAAACCCCCCTCCCTCCAGCCGAGAAGAGAGCTCCTTATATCTCCAAGTGGACCCCCTGATCACACGGGATGCTCCTCTCGTGTTGGCTGCCGAGTATCCCGGACGCGGAGAGGCTCAACCAAGATTGGAGAGGCAGAAGAAGTGGGCGGACGCATGTGACACGGGCTCGGCTGAAGCACGGATGGACGCGTGGACTGCGAGGAAGATGCTGGGGCTGGATCGTTAGGGATCCGAGAGGAGCTGGAATGTGGAAGCTTTGGAATGCATCACGGGATTTGCTGTGAACGCGGACGAGATCTGATCGCGAACGGAAGGATGAACGTGTGGATCCGGAAGAATCGGATGCGGGAAGGCTTCACGGACGGCTGGGCTTTGCTCGTGTGGACGCTGGCGATGTTGTGATGCTGGGAGATGATGTGGCTGGAAGAAGCTGGATCGTTGGAGATTCGAGAGGAGTCAGGATGCGGACGATTAGATCATGGATCCTGGGAAGCGGGCGGATCGGAAGGAGGCACGGACGGATCGCTGGAAGGCTGATCGCATGAGGCCGCTAAGATGCTCTGTGAACGTGGAAGCTTGGAACGCGTGGGATCTGGTAGAAGGGCCTTGGATGCATGGGAGATGAACCGTGGATGGCTGAACTTGACCTCCTTCTAGTGTGCAACTGGGGTTGACACATGCAGTTGGCTGGTAACCTGCAGTGATGCATATTTTTGGACCCAATGTGCATTTTAGCTTTAATTTCCGATCACCTACACCCCACAAAAATATAATATTAATGCAGCACATTTATCATTTTTTTGTTAGCAATAATACTAATTTAAGTGATGTGTAGATCGCACTTTTGTGCTCTCATCACACCCCCCAACTAGCTTATTGCTAGTCTCTAGCAATTAACGAGCAGATAATAATATGAGAGTGCAAAAGGTGTTGGTTGATCCTTTGATGTTTTATTTGAACTAATTGCATAAAATTAAGATAAGCACTCACTTTCGTAGGAATCACGATTGCACTTAGCACGTGCAACAAGCCGTTAAACCCCTAGGTTACCCTAGTGGACGAGTGTTGTCTCGTGAGGGTTTTCAGGGATGCTACCCACAAACATCATGAATGATATGACATGACATGAGATCCTAATAAAAATATGAAATAAATCCTAAGCTAATACACATGTAATTAATTGATATATATTTTCAAGCATGGCAACTGTCAAAGCAAGGAAATATAAAAGTTGAGTGTGCATCAAATCGCATGACTTTCTCAGAGTACTAATACCTCCACCACAACAGGGCACCGCCTGAGTTTTAGGTGCACTACTCAAGTTCACAAGTATTTTCTACAATTTGTTAGAACTTGATCCATCAAATTTTTAGAATATCACATGTTGTCTAAATTTGTCAAGAATGGTTTGCAAGTAAAGAAAGAGCTATCAATCCTAGCTAAACAACCTGAGTACACAGAAGTCCAATACAATGGAGTCAAACCAGCCATTACCACATGTCACTAGGTTCAGCCTGACCAACTCATTCATGCTTATTGTTATTTCATTTTTATTATTATTATTATTTATTTTTTTTCAATACCCATGACGACTACAGCTATCCAACCCCATTAAGCTCTAGTAAGGTCCATGTAGCGAGCTTTCAGCCAATGACCCCCATTCCAGTTGGCTCAAGACATTAGGTGAAACACCCCTCGGGCTTAATTACTCGAACCAGACTACGCCACGAGACCAGACTTGTCATCATAAGGATTTTTTTTTTTTTAATCATACAAGAAAAGAGATGGTAGACTGAACCATATAGATATTTTTATTATATATGTGACTGCATTGTGACTATAGGTCAACCAAGGTCGGATCATAAGGCACCTAAGTAACTTAGTCGGGATATTCAACCTCTATCTTTATGTGAAAACCAAATCATGAACCTTATGGTACGAACAAGGATACTCGTACTTCTTTTATGGATAAGGCTAATAAAAATGCAGTTAACAAATATGAACTCCTGAGGCCTTCCTATTGTCATTAAGTACATGTGTGGGGATCTAATAATAGGTCTCTGATCAGTCATAGTATGCATGTGTTTTTTGCCTTAATAGTTGCACAAGCTTAATATGAAAATACACGTGCGTTATTTTTTTTTTTTTTGATCAAAATATTTTTCTCCCCCCAACTTAAACATTGCATTGTCCTCAATGTAAAAAAAAAAAAAAATGCAAGAAAACTATATATGAGAGACAATAGAGAAAATAATAGAGAGAAGAAGAATACCTTGAGCTGTTGATTTTCAGAAAAGAAGACCTACAAAATAAGAAGAAAACTAGAAATAAAAGAAAAAATTTAATTCTAACTAATATACACATACCTTGGCCGTCATGTTCAGTCATAAGAAGGCTCCTCCAAGGGAAAGGAGTCCTCTTCATCTGCAAAATTCTCAAGAAAAGGTTTTAATCTTTGTCCATTTACCTTAAAAATTTTGCCATCCTGTGGATTCTCAATTTCAACTGCCCCATGTGGAAAAACAGTTTTTACAATGAAAGGACCTGTCCATCTTGATCGTAACTTTTCAGGAAACAGATGTAAGCGAGAGTCATAACAAAGAACTTTTTGTGCAGGTTCAAAAGATTTTCTTAGAATTGATTTATCATTGTGGAGTGATTGATTATAACCCTATTTGATTTTGATGAGCTCAAAGCATTTGAGTATATCTTATGTTATACTAATGAATTCAATCTAGTGTTTCAGTCAAATACTTGTAAATTTATGGTTAAGTGTCTCAAGATTTGGTTCAATACATTTTGGATAAGTAAAGAATTCAATTTGAACCAAAGTCTGAGTCTCGAGTCGACTCCGGGAGATTACGAGTCGACTCCAAGCATATCAGAAGCACTAGCACAGGCTCGAGTCGACTCCTGTACATTACGAGTCAACTCTGACTGAGAACAGACAGACGGACAGAAAGATTCATCTCAGAACCTGTCAACGAGTCGACTCCTGAAGAGCACGAGTCGACTCCGATGAGTGCCGAGTCGACTCCAGAGTAGTACGAGTCGACCCCAGGGAGTAATAGACAGAAAGACAGAGAAGCTATTTTGGACCCTGAGAGCCGAGTCGACTTCCGAAAAACTCGAGTCGACTCCGATGGTTGGCAGATCGACTCCTAAGGAAGCGAGAGTCGACTCCCAGAGTAACACAAGGCAAAAGTCAGAGAGCAAATTTCGGACACTGAGAGCCGAGTCGACTCCTGCAAAGTCCGGGTCGACTCCAAGACAGCGCAACCTCAAAGACAGAAGACGGTATTTTCGTCTCTGAGAGGCGAGTCGACTCCAAGACAGTTCGAGTCGACTCCAAGGCAGCGCGACCCCAAAGACAGAAGACTAAATTTTCTTCTCTGAGAGCCGAGTCGACTCCGAGACAGTTCGAGTCGACTCCGAGACGGCACAAGTCAACAGACAGAAGATCTGGAGTTCGGACTCTGAGTGCCGAGTCGACTCCCAGAATATCCGAGTCGACTCGAGTGAGCAAACTTGAAAAATACATCTCTGGATTCCTTGGAACGAGTCGACTCCAAAAGTGCCAGGTCAGCTCCAGATATTGGGGAGTCGACTCCAGCTTGAGTCGAGTCGACTCCCAGTCGAGACAGCACTTTAATTCAAATCCAGAACAGTTGCCGAGCCGTCTCCTGAAAAGCATGAGTCGACTCCTGCAACAGGCGAGTCGACTCCAGATCGCGCGAGTCGACTCCGATCCCAACGAAAATATTGTCAGGAGTTGCAGAATGTGCAGAACGGCTAGAATATTGGGTCTAACGGCTAGTTTTCGTGAAAAATGACTTAAATAGCCACAGAGAACTGTAGCAAGGTAGAGAAGTGACATTCCATTCAAAAAAAACAAGTAATCTCCACCTACCAAAGAATTTCAAAGGGAATACACGTGAAAGAAGGAAGAGAGGCATTAAACTCCATCCAACCAACTCTTCCCAGCATTCAAGAAGTCTCCGTCAGTCATCAAGTCTTCGAGACATTCAAGAGGAGACCCCGAGTTCGAGAAGCCCTCCTCTACATCTTCATAAATCTGTTTGAGGGCTCTTAACTTCTCTCTTGTTATTAATCACTGAATATCTGCTTGTTAAGAAGCTTCCTTTTTCTGGTTGTTTTTCAAACCATTTGTTTCTTACTTGATTCAATCAGGGGATTGAATCAAGGGTGTTAAGGTTTGTTGGTGAGTCTAGGTTGAAACCAACGGTGTAAGGGTTTGATTGTGATCCCGAGAAAACAATCGGATGGTTCTAGTCGGTGAGCCTGGAAAAACCGACCGAGTTCGTTGTGATCTCGTAAAACAACAAGTTGGGTTGTGAACTTGTAAAACAACCGGCTGTAATCCGAGGGGTTATAGTGAATTCCCAAGTGAGGCTTGGGGAGTGGACGTAGGAGCAAAAGTTAGCTCCGAACCACTATAAATTTGCTTGTGTTCGTGATTGCTTTATTGTCTCTTACTTTTCCTTCATCCACTGCATATAGCATCTAATTAATCTACTCAGAAAAAGATTTAATTAGTTACTCACAAAGCGTTTAATTGCAATAATTATTTAAAAACTCAATTCACCCTCCCTCTTGGGTTGTCTATCTGGGCAACAAGTGGTATCAGAGCCGGAACTCTTTTACCAAAAGGGTAAAAGATCAAAATGACAACCCCATTTGGATCTTTTCATATTGAGGGCCAGTCCACCCATAGACCTCCATTCTTTAATGGATCCGACTACTCATATTGGAAGGCTAGGATGAGAATATTTATCCAAGCACAAGACTATGAGATGTGGACCACCATACTTAATGGACCATACATCCCATCAATTTTTGTAGAGGGTGTTACTATACCCAAACTTAAAAAGGATTGGGATGACAATGAAATAAGAAAAGCACAACTAAATGCCAAAGCAATGAATGTGCTTTATTGTGCTTTAGATAGAATCTCTACTAAAGCAATGAATTCAATAGAGTCTCTACTTGCAATTCTGCAAAAGAGATTTGGGATAGACTTGAAGTGACCCACGAGGGCACAAATCAAGTAAAAGGGTCTAAAATAAATATATTAGTTCATAAGTATGAATTATTTAAGATGGATTCCAATGAAACAATCACTTGCATGTTTACTAGATTTACTGACATTGTCAATGGCCTAAAAAGCCTTGGCAAAAATTATACTAACAGTGACCTTGTCAGAAAGATTCTTCGTTGTTTGCCAAGGTAACGGCAATCCAAGAAGCCAAGGACTTAAACAAGCTGCCACTCGAGAAGCTACTTGGATCCCTCATGACGCATGAGCTAACAATGAAACAACACATTGAAGAAGAGTCCTCTCACAAGAAAAAGGTAATAGCCCTCAAATCTGTTTCTACTAACAAAGATTTATCTTGCAGCAGCAGCAGTGAAGAGGAAGACAATGAGGGAGAGGATAATGAGGCTCTTTTTGTAAGAAAATTCCGTAGATTCATCAATCGGAAGAAGTCCTTTCATCAAAGGAGAGGCCCCTCAAGTTCCTATCACAAGGATAAAGGTAAGGAAAGGAAAAATGAGGGAATCGGATGCTACGAATGTAAGAAGCCGGGACACTTCAGAGCAGAATGTCCTTTGCTCAAGAAGGCCAGCAAGTACAAGAAAAAGAAGGTCCTCGTCTCTACCCTATCGGACTCCAATACATCATCATCATCATCGGATGAGGAACAAGAAGAAAAGGCCAATTTATGCTTTATGGCAAACGAAAATGAGGTAACATCTGAAACGCATTTAGATTTTACCTTTGATGAGTTATATGATGCGTTTAATGAATTAATGGATGAATATAAGACAATAAGCCTTAAGAATAAAGAGCTAAAACTAACCAATCAATCTCACCTCCATAAATACGATAAATTAGTTAAGGATAAGGATTTTATCACTAAAGAAAATTTAGAACTTAAGACAAGCAACCAAATGTTAATTCAAAAAACTAATACCTTAATTAAAGATAACGAAAAACTAACCAAGGAAATTTCTGAACTTAAAAAGGATAAACAAACTATTGGAGGTAATTTCACAAAAGACTTAAATGCACTAAAAATAGAAAAACAAAAGTTCGCACTAGAACTTGAAAAGTACAAACCTTTTGTAGAAAAGTTTACATATAGCTCTGAAAAATTGGAAATGATACTTAATAGTCAACGAGCAGTGTTCAATAGAGCTGGTTTAGGGTATAAACCTAAAAATAAGCAAAAGCTCCTTAGTAATTTTTTTGTAAAAGCAGGGGAAAGCAAAACTAAGAAAATAACCTGTTTTTGCTGTGGAACAATAGGACATAAAGCTAATGTGTGTGATCATAGAAAAGGAAAAACTAAAAGAAAAATTAAAAGAGTTTGGGTTCCAAAAGGAACCAACATTACTAACCATGAAGGACCCAAGAAAACTTGGGTATCTAAAATTGTATGATTTTCTTGTGTAGGAGTGTCTTGCAGCCAAGGTCGACAAAAACTGTTTGTACTTGGATAGTGGCTGCTCAAGACACATGACGGGTGACAAAGACCAATTCTTCACCCTTGAGCCTAAGAAGGGAGGTGCTGTGACATTTGGAGACAATAACCAAGGTCACATCATTGGTATAGGTAAAGTACAAATCACCCCTTCAACCTTTATTGATAATGTTCGATATGTTGATGGTCTTAAGCATAACCTACTTAGCATTAGTCAATTGTGTGATAGAGGTTTTGATGTTCTGTTCAAACCATCTTTATGCATCATAACCAACTCAATTAACAACAGTTTAGTATTTAAAGGAATTAGACGTGGCAATATGTACGTAGTAGATCTTGAGGATCTTGCCAAATATAACCCCTGTTTAGTTGTTAATGATACTAAGGATAATGATGCAAGTTGGTTATGGCACCGTAAGTTAGGTCATGCAAGTATGGATATAATATCAAAACTAGTTAAAAGAGATTCCGTGATAGGTTTGCCAAAACTAAAATTTGAGAAAAATAAAATCTGTGAAGCTTGTCAATATGGCAAACAATCAAGAAACTCCTTTAAATCCATAAATTGTGTCTCTACCTCTAGACCTCTAGAACTACTACACATGGATCTATTTGGACCAACTAGAACCACAAGTCTAGGTGGAAAC
Organism: Phoenix dactylifera; assembly: GCF_051530095.1. Classification (NCBI taxonomy): domain Eukaryota; kingdom Viridiplantae; phylum Streptophyta; class Magnoliopsida; order Arecales; family Arecaceae; genus Phoenix; species Phoenix dactylifera. The sequence goes on along the minus strand of NC_143199.1, from coordinate 20,137,365 downwards.
AAATATGGTCTTATTATTGTAGATGACTTTTCTAGATATACTTGGGTCATGTTTTTAGCTCATAAAGATCAAGCTTTTTCAGTATTTAAGAAATTTCATAAGGAAGTAACTAATGCTAGAAATGCTTCAGTCATAGCTATTAGAAGTGACCATAGAACAGAATTTGAAAATCATCTATTTGATGAATTTTGTAGTAAAAAGGGGATAACCCATAATTTTTCTGCACCTAGGACACCACAACAAAATGGAGTTGTAGAAAGGAAGAATAGAACCCTAGAAGAAATGGCTAGAACCATGCTATGTGAAAGTAACCTTCCTAAGTATTTTTGGGGAGAAGCCATTAATACATCGTGTCATATATTAAATAGAGTTTTATTGAGATCCATTATTAAGAAAACACCTTATGAACTTGGAAAAATAGAAAGCCCAAAGTAAACTATTTTCATGCATTTGGATGTAGGTGTTTCATTCATAATAATGGGAAGGATAACTTAGGTAAATTTGATTCTAAATCTGATGAGGGTATATTTTTGGGGTATTCTACAACAAGTAAAGCTATAGAGTTTTTAATAAAAGAACCCTTGTTATTGAAGAGTCTATACATGTTGTTTTTGATGATACTAGTGATATCTCTTTTAGCAAGAGAGTTGTTCCTGATGATGATGCTGAAATTCTTGAAAAAAAGATTGATGAGATGACATTACAAGAAGATGAACAAAAACTAATTGGAAATGCATCATCAAGCCAAGAGGCAACTGTGGATCATGGGCTGACTAAGGCTTGGAGGTATGCTCATGGGCATCCAAAGAAATTAATTTTGGATGATCCATCTCAACCTGTTAGGACTAGAGCATCTCTTAGGAACTTAAACAATCATCTAGCATTTGTCTCACACTTTGAACCTAAACATATAGAAGAAGCTGAAAAGGATGTAAATTGGATAAATACAATGCAAGAAGAACTAAACCAATTTACTAGAAACAAGGTATGGAACCTAGTTGAACGACCCTCTGAATATTCAATAATAGGTACCAAATGGATATATAAAAATAAACTTGACGAAAATGAAATAGTAGTTAGGAACAAGGCTAGACTAGTAGCAAAGGGCTATAATCAAGAAGAAGGTATAAACTTTGATGAAACCTTTGCTCCTGTAGCTAGACTTGAGGCAATTAGATTGTTACTAGCATTTGCATGCTCTAAAGATTTCAAATTATTTCAAATGGATTTAAAAAGTGCCTTTTTGAATGGGTATATTAATGAGGAGGTGTATGTAGAACAACCTCTTGGTTTTGAAAATCATCAATACCCCAATCATGTGTATAAACTAAACAAAGCACTTTATGGTTTGAAACAAGCACCTAGAGCATGGTATGAAAGACTTAGCAAATTTCTACTAGATCAAGAGTTCTCTAGAGGAAATATAGATACAACATTGTTTTTAAAGAAGAAAAACAAAGAAATGTTAGTAGTGCAGATTTATGTTGATGATATTATTTTCGGTGCTATTAACAATCACCTCTGCGAAGAATTTGCTGACTTGATGCAGAGTGAATTTGAAATGAGCATGATGGGAGAGCTGAACTATTTTCTCGGACTCCAAATCAAACAATCTGAAGAAGGGATCTTCATCAATCAAGCTAAATACATCAAGGAGATGCTTAAGAAGTTTGATATGGAAGGAAACAAGTCAATCAGCACACCCATGAGCTCATCATGCAAACTAGACCAAGATGAATCAGGTAAATCAGTAGATCAAAAGATGTATAGAGGTATGATAGGATCTTTATTATATCTCACTGCAAGTAGACCTGATATCATGTTTAGTGTATACATGTGTGCTAGATATCAATCTAATCCTAAGGAATCATATTTAATTGCAGTTAAGAAAATCTTTAAATACCTAATAGGAATAAAAAATATAGGTTTATGGTATTCTAAAGAATCTAGCCTAAACTTAATAGGGTATACAGATTCAGATTTTGCTAGTTATAAACTTGATAGAAAAAGCACCAGCGGGTCATGTCAATTCTTAGGAGAAAATTTAATCTCATGGTTTAGCAAGAAACAAAACACGGTTGCATTATCTACAGCTGAAGCCGAATATGTTGCTGCCGGGAGTTGTTGTGCTCAAATCTTGTGGATTAAACAACAACTTGAAGATTATGGCATTAAACAAGATAAAATTCTCATTAATTGTGATAATACAAGTGCCATTAATCTAACTAAAAATCCAATTCAGCACTCAAGAACTAAACATATTGAGATAAGACATCACTTCATAAGAGATCATGTACTGAATGGTGATGTGACACTTCAATTTGTTTGCACTGATGATCAATTAGCTGATATCTTCACAAAACCCTTGAGTGAAGAGCGATTCTGTGTACTTAGGAAAGGATTAGGAGTGATTGATCCATCCTAGTGATATTCTCTACTAATTCATTGATTTTGGTGATTAGCTTGTGTTAAATATAGAGTTTTCCATCTATGATCATCAATTCAGATCACAAACTTTTTGATTATCCCTTGTTTGGCATGAAAATAACATGATTTTTTTGGGTGCGTGCCAGAGTTCGAGCCAACTCGGATACATTTTAGAGTCGGCTCATGGAGGAGTCGACTCGCACATAGATAGGAGTCGACTCAAGGTCGATGGTAGCATAGGGGGAGTCGACTCGCGCATATTTTGGAGTCGACTCGAGGTCGAGTCGACTCACGACTTACTGGAGTCGACTCGAGGTCGGAAATCTGATGTTTTAACCCTAATCGAAGCGTTCAATCGACACTTCTAATTCACCGCCGCCACTGTTCAAGAAATCTAGAGTCGTCTCCGACCTCGTCTCCGACCTCCATTAGGGCATTTCCGTCGAGTTTCCCTCCGTCCCTCGTGTCCTTTCCTCCTCCCTAGGTCTAGGATGCCTCGAAAAGTTGTTGTCCCAAGCCGGAAAAGGCCCCAACCCGCGAGCGGTACCGAGCGACGGTCAAAGGCTCGGAATGATCCCGTGAGGCCACAACCTCCGGTTCCTTCCCCGCCGAGGCCGGTTCCCTCGCGTCCGTGCGCCGGGAAGGCGGTCTCCACCGGGAGATATGTCAACTTCGACTTCCTTTCCCGGGAAGGCTTTACCCTAGGGCATAGGTTAAGGGCTCAAGGGTTAGAAATGTTTTGTTCCCTAGATCTCTCTACTTACCCGGGGTTGGTTAGGAAATTTTACGGTACAGTAGCTAGGGGTCATGGTAGGATACAGGGAACCGTAGCGGGTGTCCCAATATTTATTTTGGAGGACTTCATTGCTCAAGTCCTCCATCTTCCCCAAGTAGGAGTGTTTCCCTCTCACCCAGCAGATAGGACTGAGGCCCTTACGGCCATACTAGGGAGTCCACCTCAGTCCCCCCTAGAAGAGGTGTCTGCAAATCAGCTATCAGCTGAAATGCGGCTCCTCTAGAGCATCATATCTAGGACCCTCTTCCCCAAGACAGGGCGTTTTGATTTTGTATCTGAGAGGGACCTAGCCCTAATGTTCTACATTCTTCAGGATACTCCAATCAACTTCCCAAAACTCATCTATAAATACCTATGTGAGCCTCTAGACAAACCAAGGCTTACTCTTCCCTATGGCATGCTCTATACTTTGATCTTTAGGGAGTTAGAGGTCCCCATTCCTGAGGGGGAACCCTCTCACTCACTGCGATACACCGATCGCATGGGTGAGGGGACTCTACACAGGATGGGTTTCCATAAGGTTGAGGGAGTCTGGGTCCGGAAACCATCCTCTTCCACACCTTCTGACCCTACTACTCGACACTCCCCCAGCCCTGATCATGACTCTGATTTTCCCACCTATCCCTCCACTTCAGCACCATCTACTTCAGCCGGACCCTCCACTGCACCACCTACTCAGCCACTAGAGGTCCAGATATCACTTGAGCAGCTCCGGGAGTTGCGACAGGAGATCGTGAGGGATCTTCAGGACGACCTATTGAGGGAGCTCCGAGGTCCAGCGACTGCTCCCTCTACTGCGTTGGTTCCATCATTGGCAGCCGTGACCGAGATGACGGCTCATCTGAGGGAAGAAATCTACAATGTAAGAAGCCTAATTCAAACCCAATTTTCAAATATGAGCGATGTCACGAGTAACACAAGAAAGATGCGAGATGATATCCGACAGGACCTAGGCAGCCAGAGTCAGGGGGCCGAGCGTCTAGCCAATGTATTGATCTTCAAGTTGGATACCCTACAGGAGAATTTGACTGAGCTTACCTCGATCCAGAGTAGGGCCACCTCGGAGATCATAAAGCAGCTAGGAAACATTACAGATGGGATCAGTTTAATTATGCAACAATCTAGACTGAGCAAGGGAGCCACATCCTCCACCACAAAGAAATCCTAGTGTAGCTTGCTTTTTTCTTTTTGCTATGTACTTACTTTTCTACTTTTGGATGTATCTACAATTGTACTTAAATATACATCAATACAATGAGTAGACATTTTTTCTTCCAAATTGTGCAAATTTGATCTCTAACTGCTTGTATGATGTGCTTTCTGCCTTTTTGCTATGATGACAAAAAGGGAAAGAAAATATATTGAATAGACATATAAAGGGAATCAATAAAAAGAAAACTTTTAAAACACAAAATAATTTGTTCTAAGTGGATTCGATACCTCGAGGCTCATTATCTCTCTGTTGGGGCTCCTAAAGGAGTAATCTCCAGAATCTATTCAAGGGATATTCGGAGATTAGTTGAATCATACTCAAGAACAAATTGGCAGATTTTCCCTCTATAACCAAAAATTTAAGTTCAAAAGCTTCAACACACTAAAAGAAAATTTCAGAGAATCTAAATAAAGTTGAATGCATGTGTTGAGGGGGAGAATCTGAAATCTTAAGAAAGCAAATTCATTAAATATATATAATCCAAACAATTGATTGCATGACATGAAGGCTTATATAATTCCAAATGAAAGGGGGAGCTTTAACTTCAAAATTTACTGTTTCACACCTTTCAGTTTTGGATAAATTAAATAACTAGACACTTGAATTCATTTTAAAATTTTACTATAAATTTCCTTTTTGGTTGAGCAATTCACTTTACAAATACTCAATATTTTGTCATCATCAAAAAGGGGGAGATTGTGGAGTGATTGATTATAACCCTATTTGATTTTGATGAGCTCAAAGCATTTGAGTATATCTTATGTTATACTAATGAATTCAATCTAGTGTTTCAGTCAAATACTTATAAATTTATGGTTAAGTGTCTCAAGATTTGGTTCAATACATTTTGGATAAGTAAAGAATTCAATTTGAACCAAAGTCTGAGTCTCGAGTCGACTCCGGGAGATTACGAGTCGACTCCAAGCGTATCAGAGGCACTGGCACAGGCTCGAGTCGACTCCTGTACATTACGAGTCGACTCCGACTGAGAACAGACAGACGGACAGAAAGATTCATCCCAGAACATGTCAACGAGTCGACTCCTGAAGAGCGCGAGTCGACTCCGATGAGTGCCGAGTCGACTCCAGAGTAGTACGAGTCGACCCCAGGGAGTAACAGACAGAAAGACAGAGAAGCTATTTTGGACCCTGAGAGCCGAGTCGACTCCCGAAGAACTCGAGTCGACTCCGATGGTTGGCAGGTCGACTCCTAAGAAAGCGAGAGTTGACTCCCAGAGTAACACAAGGCAAAAGTCAGAGAGCAAATTTTGGACACTGAGAGCCGAGTCGACTCCCGCAAGGTCCGAGTCGACTCCAAGACAGCGCAACCCCAAAGACAGAAGACGGTATTTTCGTCTCTGAGAGGCGAGTCGACTCCAAGACAGTTCGAGTCGACTCCAAGGCAGCGCGACCCCAAAGACAGAAGACTAAATTTTCTTCTCTGAGAGCCGAGTCGACTCCGAGACAGTTCGAGTCGACTCCGAGACGGCACAAGTCAACAGACAGAAGATCGGGAGTTCGGACTCTGTGTGCCGAGTCGACTCCCAGAATATCCGAGTCGACTCGAGTGAGCAAACTTGAAAAATACATCTCTGGATTTCTTGGAACGAGTTGACTCCAAAAGTGCCAGGTCAGCTCCAGACATTGGGGAGTCGACTCCAGCTTGAGTCGAGTCGACTCCCAGTCGAGACAGCACTTTAATTCAAATTCAGAACAATTGCCGAGCCGTCTCCTGAAAAGCATGAGTCGACTCTTGCAACAGGCGAGTCGACTCCAGATCGCGCGAGTCGACTCCGATCCCAACGGAAACATTGTCAAAAGTTGCAGAATGTGCAGAACGGCTAGAATATTGGGTCTAACGGCTAGTTTTCGTGGGGAATGGCTTAAATAGCCACAGAGAACTGTAGCAAGGTAGAGAAGTGACATTCCATTCAAAGAAAATAAGTAATCTCCACCTACCAAAGGATTTCAAAGGGAATACACGTGAAAGAAGGAAGAGAGGCATTAAACTCCATCCAACCAACTCTTTCCAGCATTCAAGAAGTCTCCGTCAGTCATCAAGTCTTCGAGACATTCAAGAGGAGACCCCGAGTTCGAGAAGCCCTCCTCTACATCTTCATAAATCTGTTTGAGGGCTCTTAACTTTTCTCTTGTTATTAATCACTGAATATCTACTTGTTAAGAAGCTTCCTTTTTTTGGTTGTTTTTCAAACCATTTGTTTCTTACTTGATTCAATCAGGGGATTGAATCAAGGGTGTTAAGGTTTGTTGGTGAGCCTAGGTTGAAACCAACGGTGTAAGGGTTTGATTGTGATCCCGGGAAAACAATCGGGTGGTTCTAGTCGGTGAGCCTGGGAAAACCGGCCGAGTTCGTTGTGATCTCGTAAAACAACAAGTTGGGTTGTGAACTTGTAAAACAACTGGCTGTAATCCGAGGGGTTATAGTGAATTCCCAAGTGAGGCTTGGAGAGTGGACGTAGGAGCAAGGGTTAGCTCCGAACCATTATAAATTTGCTTGTGTTCGTGATTGCTTTATTGTCTCTTACTTTCCCTTCATCCACTGCATATAGCATCTAATTAATCTACTCGGAAAAAGATTTAATTAGTTACTCACAAAGCGTTTAATTGCAATAATTATTTAAAAACCCAATTTACCCCCCCTCTTGGGTTGTCTATCTGGGCAACAATCATGCCTAATTTTCATTCGTTCTTTACAAAGTCTAGCATTGTCATACGCATCCCGACGAATTTCATTCAACTCACTTAGTTGTATTTTTCTAGCTAAACCAGCATCTGACAATTCAAAGTTTAATTTTCTAATGGCCCAATACGATTTATGCTCTATTTCAACAGGTAGATGACATGCTTTTCCATAGACTAGCCGATACGGGGACATACCAAGAATAGTTTTATAAGTAGTACGGTAAGCCCATAATGCGTCAGAAAGTTTTAAAGACCAATCTTTGCGTGATGGATTCACCGTTTTCTCTAAAATTCGTTTAATCTCCCGATTGGCTAACTCCACTTGGCCACTAGTCTGCGGGTGATAAGGGGTTGCAATTCTATGGGTGATACCGTACTTTCGTAACAGAATCTCAAAAGGCTTATTACAGAAATGTTTTTCCCCATCACTAATTATAACCTTGGGCATCCCAAACCTAGAAAATATGTTTTCTTTAAGAAATTTTAAAACTGGTTTGTGGTCATTTGTTCGACACGACATAGCTTCTACCCATTTGGACACATACTCAACACCAACCAAAATATACTTATATCCAAAAGATGGTGGGAATGGGCCCATGAAATCGATGCTCCAAATGTCAAAAATTTCAATAACAGTAATGGGCTGAAGAGGCATCATTTGCCTACGAGTTAGACTTCCAACACGTTGACATGGGTCACATGTCCTACAGAACTCATAGGCATCTTTAAATAGTGTAGGCCAATAAAAACCACATTGTAACACCTTAGCTGCTGTTTTCTTAGATACAAAGTATCCTCCGCAAGTACTGGCATGACAAAAAGAGAGTACACTTTGTATCTCATGATCCGGAATGCATCTTCTAAAGATTTGATCATTGCAATACTTGAACAAATAGGGGGCATCATAATAATAACTTCTTACTTCACGTAAGAAATTATTCTTATCATTCGATCCCCAATGCTCCGGCATCTGGTTCGTGACAAGAAAGTTTACAATATCAGCATACCATGGCATAGTAGAAAGTGCAAACAATTGCTCTTCAGGGAACGAGTCCTTGATGGGCAACTGTGGCACCGAATCATTAAAAACTAGCCATGATAAATGGTCAGCAACTACATTTTCTACTCCCTTTTTATCTTTGATAGTGATGTCAAATTTTTGGAGTAGAAGTATCCATCGTATTAAGCGTGGTTTGGCATCTTTCTTATCCAATAAATATTTTAGCGCTGCATGATCTGTAAAGATAACAATAGGAGCACCAAAGATATAAGAGCGAAATTTGTCTAATGCAAATACTACTGCAAGCAATTCCTTCTCGGTGGTGGTGTAATTCATTTGAGCATCATTTAAGGTTTTGCTTGCATAGTAGATGACATATGGCTTATTATCCTTGCGTTGTCCTAGGACAGCTCCTATCGTATAGTCACTAGCATCGCACATGATCTCAAAAGGTAATGACCAATCAGGTGGTCGCACGATGGGTGCAGTGCTAAGCATAGCCTTCAATTTTTCGAATGCCTCTTGACATGTTTCAGTCCAATTGAACGGTGTATCAAGGGATAGGAGGTTACATAATGGTCGGGCTATGACACTAAAGTCCTTGATGAACCTCCTATAAAATCCTGCGTGACCCAAAAATGATCTAACATCTCTAACCGTTTTGGGTGCAGGTAGCTTGGCGATTAAGTCAATCTTGGCTCTATCAACTTCCATGCCCTTCGATGAAACAATATGTCCTAGGACAATTCCCTTTGGCACCATAAAGTGGCATTTATCCCAATTTAGTATCAGATTCTTTCCATGCATCGAGCTAAGACTGCTTGTAAATGTAATAAACAATCATCAAAAGAATCGCCAAAAATAGAGAAATCATCCATAAACACTTCTAAAAATTTCTCGTTCATTTCTTCAAAAATGCTGAGCATACACCTTTGGAATGTTGCAGGTGCATTACACAACCCGAATGGCATCCGACGGAAAGCGAATGTGCCAAAAGGACAAGTGAAGGTAGTCTTCTCTTGATCCTCAGGTGAAATTTCGATTTGGTAGTACCCGAAATAGCCATCGAGAAAACAATAGAATTTATGTCCTGCAACTTTTTCCAAAACTTGGTCTAGGAAGGGTAGGGGAAAGTGATCCTTCCTAGTGACCAAATTCAATTTTTGGTAGTCAACACACATGCGCCAACTCGTCGGAACACGAGTTGGAACTAGTTCACCCTGATCATTTTTGACTACCGTCAGACCTGCTTTCTTGGGCACGACTTGAGTAGGACTCACCCACTTGCTATCGGAAATTGGGTAAATAATACCCACGTCAAGCAACTTGAGGACTTCTGCTTTAACCACATCTCTCATCGTAGGGTTCAACCTGCGTTGCATTTGCCTTGTGATTTTGGCATTGTCCTCCAAATATATTTGGTGCGTGCAAATTAAAGGGCTAATCCCCTTCAAGTCGGCAATAGACCACCCTAAAGCTCCTTTATGATTCTTTAGAACACAAAGTAATTTTCTTTCTTGGGCATGATCCAGATCAGATGAGATGATTATAGGAAATGTGTCCTCGGGTCCAAGAAAGGAATACTTGAGTTTCTTCGGTAAAGGTTTCAACTCGAGCTTAGGTGTTTGTTCATGGGATGGTACTATCTTTGCTTTTCGAGGTGGCAACTGTTCAAATTCCTCTATTCTTGGTCTCTACCCATTGACCATGATGACATCCGAATTATCTAAAATAGGTGGGACCACATCATCAGCAGTACCTTCAGAACACCAATCCATTAAACCATTGTCGGCCGATTCAGTAAATGTTTCTTTTAACAAATATTCTTCCGCAATGGTTTCAACCCATTCAACTTCTTTACTTTCTTCACGATCACTGGGTTGTTTACCTATACTAAACACGTTCAGTTCCAAAGTCATATTGCCAAAAGAAAGCTTCATGACACCATTCCTACAATTGATCAATGCATTAGAAGTTGCAAGGAATGGACGTCCTAAGATGACCGGAATCTGAGATGGTGAATTGGAAGCCGGATGTGTGTCCAGTACGATAAAATCAACAGGAAAATAGAACTTGTCTACTTGGACCAACACATCTTCGATAATCCCTCTAGGAACCTTCACTGACCTGTCAGCTAATTGTAAGGTCACAGTTGTTGGCTTCAACTCACCCAAATCGAGTTGCTCATATACCGTATATGGCAACAAGTTCACACTCGCTCCTAAATCTAGCAATGCTCGCTCAATCCTAAAATTGCCAATGATGCACGAGATAGTTGGGCAACCTGGATCCTTATATTTAGGGAGAATTTTATGCTGTAAAATCGCACTCATATTTTCAGCCAGAAATGCCTTCTTCTTGACATTTAAACGACGCTTGACAGTGCACAAATCTTTTAAAATTTTTGCATAGGAAGGCACTTGTTTGATTGCATCAAGAAGAGGTACATTGATTTTTACTTGCTTAAAAAGCTCAAGAATTTCAGAGTTTGGTTCAAGCTTTTGCAAGGGCTTTAATCTTTGTGGAAATGGTGCAGGAAAAGGACATTCAATTTTTTCAGTAGATGTTGGTGCTTCAGTTTCTTCATTATCCTTTTCTTTTGTCTTGGGAGGGTCAGAATCAGGTATGACTTGCGTTTGTTCTGGGACTGGTCGGTCAATAATCTTTTCACTTCGCAAAGTTATTATACTCTTTGCTTGCTCTTTATGCGAAGTTGAAGATGATGCATTACTATCGCCATAGACTTGAGGATTAGGATGTGGTTGAGCTGGTAGCTTACCTTTCTCTTGAGCACTTAAAATAGTGGTCAGCGTTGTCAGTTGATTTCTTAATTCATCATTGATTTTAGCTTGACCCTGCATAAAAGATTGCAAAGTTTCTTCGAGACTGGATTTTTGAGGGGGTGCATGTGCATAATGAGGGTGCGGAGGTGGAGGAGTTGGGTTATATACTTGTTGAGGTTGGTCATTCCTCCACCTGAAATTTGGATGGTTCTTCCAACCAGGGTTGTAAGTACCCGAAAAAGGATTATTGAAAGATTTTTGATAGGTATTCATAACATTGGCCTGATCGTGCAAGACTTCCTTGAATGCGGATATTGTGGGGCAATCAGTGATGAGATGGTCAGGCATCTCGCAAATCCTACAACACTCGCTGTTATGTTCTACGGTCTTGACGGGTTCAATCCTTCTAAGTTCAATTTCCTCTACCTTCCTAGTGAGGGCTGCCATTTTAGCCTGAATATCATCTTGAGTACTAAGGTTGTAAAGGCCCCCATGTCCAATGCTAGTAGGCTTAGGTAAAGGTTTATTCACTCTATCCCCTGTATCCCATAATTGTGCAGTCTCTGCGAGAGAATCTAAATAGTCCCATGCCTCATCAGGTTGCTTTTCCAAAAATAGATCATTGCACATAGTCTCTATAAATTGTTTTAACTGTGGAGACAACCCTTCGTAAAAGAAACTAATGGTTCTCCATATTTCAAACCCATGATGAGGACAAGAGAGAAGCAAATCTTTAAATCTCTCCCAGCATTCATAAAATATTTCATGATCTTTTTGTTGGAAATTGCTAATGTGCCTTTTCAAAAAGTTAGTCCTTTGTGCGGGAAAGAATTTTTTCAAGAATTCTCTTTGCATATCATGCCATGTTCCTAGCGATCTAGGTTTCAAGGAGTTCAGCCATGTTTTGGCTTTATCCTTTAAGGAAAAAGGAAACAAGGTCAATTTAAGGACATCTTCTGATACATTTGGCACTCTAAATGTGATGCTAATTTTCTCAAAATCTTTAAGGTGAAGATAAGGGTTCTCGGATTCTATTCCATGATACTTGGGCAGCAATTGAATTACCCCTGGTTTGATTTCAAAGTGTCCTACATTTTTAGGAATAGTCATGCATGAAGGTTGACTAGTCCTAGTGGGATGTAAGTATTGTCGAAGTGTCATAACTGGGGGTCTACCTTCATCACCATGGTGACTTCCTACATCATCAGAAAAATTTGCCATCTCACAAGGTGTGAGATACTGCGAAAGAATTTCAAGGATGTGTCCTAAGGGATGATCTAAAGTTGTACGACTTAATCAACCGGTGTCGTCCCTATTCCAACCTAGCATACAAAATTTAATTTTTTTTTTATATTTTTTTTAAATAAATATAAATATAAGAACCAACTAAAGATACCCTAAAACGACACCCTAAAACAAAAATCTATTCACAATCAAACATGCAACTAAACATTACACCTGAATTTCTAATATTTTTCTTAAATTTCTAGACAGCTCCTAACTGGTTTGAAGAGGGCACCTAAGCCTCCAATCCGGTCTAATGAACCGAGTTGACCAGGTAAGCTCCCAGGTAAGTGGAGAGGTCACGATGCGTTCGCAAAGGTCCCACTTAAAACCCACTTGCCTCGAACAGATTAACTGTCTCCCTTATAAGGACAAAGCTTGCCTAGACATCAACTAAGCCACAGAGCGAAATTGGTGCAACTTTCGGTGGTCTTCATCCTATTGAGCTCGAATGTCCTTAGGGGCCAACGTCTAGTTGATTTTAGTTAAGCTTAGGATATTTATGCAATGGGGTGATTTTTGGGCTAAGGACGAGTGATGAAATTCCGACCTTATCTTTTTAAATGGGTTCAGCCCTTAGAATATTTTATGTTGATGCCTTATACTATATGCAACAATCAAGAGATTTTTTTTTTTAATGTTTTATGACATGACATTAAATTTCATTGAATAGGTGATCAAGCAAATTATTTATTTTTTTAAAATTTTATGAGTTGAAGTTTGAAATTTGAAATTTTAGGTTTTTCCTCTCTTTTCTTAAAGTTTTTTTTTTCTTAAATTTTCAATTAGCAACAAGGGTTAATGAGATATGATAACAATAAAATTCTGATTCTAAAACAATTATATGCAGAAAATTCAAAACAGAAAGCAGCAAGGTTTCGTATTAATCTAATAGTTTTAAAAGTTTCCGAATGTCAATCAGACCGTTCAGATGAAAGAAACACAGGTCCTGCACCTGATGACCAAATTTGAGTTCAATCAGACGGTTAATTACTTTGATATCAGAGTTTGATGCAGACTGTGCAGGGAATAAAAAAACAGTAGTAAAGATTTTTTTTTTTTTTTCGAAAGAAAAAGACTAACTACTAAAATACTAATTAAATCTAAAATTATACTAATAAATCAGCCATTCTCCGGCAACGGCGCCAAAAACTTGATGCAAAAACAAAATTGTTCTCCCAAGTGCAGGAGAATCGCACAAGTAGTAAATTCTCGGGAGTCCGAGGTCGAATCCTCAGGGAACGAAATATATACGAGATTATTTAATATAATTTTAGATTAATTAATTCAATAAATTTGTGGATTAAAATTATGTTTTGATTTTCAGAAATTAAAATCGGAGAACAATATAGCAATAAATAAAGTTTAATAAAATAAAGATGGTAGGGATCTGAAATCCCCCTTGACGATATTGCATTCAAGAAATAAGCTCTATGGTTCTTGATTAAAAATGAATGGTAGGATAGATCTAATCATGGTATATATTTCATGAACATATCAACTCAATTTCTAAGCATTCGTCGTGCTTTCTACGTCTACGATGAATTAAATACTAAAGCAATCCATATATCAATAATCATAATCCATTAATGAGCTATCCACGAAATAACTATGCATGGATCAAAAACATATCAGTAAATATAATTCATTCAAGGCAAAAGTTTAGAGTTTACTTCAAAGAGCAATACATCAAAGGTTCTTCCATCTCCCTTCCTAAGAAATCAGCCACTCATTTTAAAAATGAGTCCCCCTTTCATTCTCCCCTTTTTCCTTTCTTTCTTTTCTTTTCGGAAACAGGGGAGGCCCTGTTTCCCTTTCTTTTTTTTTTCTTTTGACAGAGGGCCTCCTCTGTTTTTCGAATGAGGGATTGAGGCTTTGTTCTTTTTACAAACCCCCCTCCCTCCAGCCGAGAAGAGAGTTCCTTATATCTCCCAGTGGACCCCCTGATCACACGGGATGCTCCTCTCGTGTTGGCTGCCGAGTATCCCGGATGCGGAGAGGCTCAACCAAGATTGGAGAGGCAGAAGAAGCGGGCGGACGCATGTGACACGGGCTCGGCTGAAGCACGGATGGACGCGTGGACTGCGAGGAAGATGCTGGGGCTGGATCGTTAGGGATCCGAGAGGAGCTGGAACGTGGAAGCTTTGGAATGCATCACGGGATTTGCTGTGAACGTGAACGAGATGTGATCGCGAACGGAAGGATGAACGCGTGGATTCAGAAGAATCGGATGCGGGAAGGCTTCAGGACGGCTGGGCTTTGCTCGTGTGGACGCTGGCGATGTTGTGATGCTGGGAGATGATGTGGCTGGAAGAAGCTGGATCGTTGGAGATCCGAGAGGAGTCAGGATGCGGACGATTAGATCATGGATCCTGGGAGGCGGGCGGATCGGAAGGAGGCACGGACAGATCGCTGGAAGGCTGATCGCATGAGGCCGCTAAGATGCTCTGTGAACGTGGAAGCTTGGAACGCGTGGGATCTGGTAGAAGGGCCTTGGATGCATGGGAGATGAACCGTGGATGGCTGAACTTGACCTCCTTCTAGTGTGCAACTGGGGTTGACACATGCAGTTGGCTGGTAACCTGCAGTGATGCATATTTTTGGACCCAATGTGCATTTTAGCTTTGATTTCCGATCACTTGCACCCCACAAAAATATAATATTAATGCAGCACATTTATCATTTTTTTGTTAGCAATAATACTAATTTAAGTGATGTGTAGATCGCACTTTTGTGCTCTCATCAAGGATGTGGCTCCCTTGCTCAGTCTAGTGTGTTTGATGACCATGCTTAACCCCCCATTGATGTTCCCCAGTTGTTCAAGAATCTCCGAGGTGGTTCTGGACTGAGTCGAAGAAATGTTGTTCACACTCTCCTGGAGGGTGTCAAGTTTGAAGATCAGTACATTGGCTAGTCTCTCTGCACCCTGACTCTGGTTGCCTAGCTCATGTTTGATGCTATCTCGCATCTCCCTTGTGTCGTCCTTGACGTCACTTATGTTCCAGTATTGACCTTGAACTAGGCTTCGAATGTTGAATATCTCCTCCTTCTGATTTGCAACCATCTCTGTCATGGCTGTTAAGGAGGGAACTAGCTCGGTGGAGGGAGCACTCTGAGGACCTCGGAGCTCCCTCAGCAAGTCATCTCTCAGATCCCTCACTATCTCCTGCCGCAACTCTCGGAGCTGCTCAGAAGATATGCGGACCTCCAGTGGCTGCTGCTGAGTAGATGGGGCAGTGGAGGTGGAGGGCTCTATATGTGCAGGACCAGAGGTAGAAGGATGGGTGGGTAGATCTGTATGGTGGTCCTGGTCATGGTCAGAGGCAGGAGAGTGATGAGTGGTTGGGTCAGATGAAGTGGATGGTCTCCGTACCCAGACTCCCTCTACTCTATGAAATCCCATCCGATGAAGAGTCCCTCACCCATGCGATCTGTGTGACGCAGTGAGCGAGAGTGTTCCCCCTCAGGAATAGGTACATCTAACTGTTAGAAAACCCCGATCATGCCGCTAAAATTTTAAAAAAATTCAGATGCAGCGGAAGAGGCATGCGCGGGATCAACCGTTCATCGCATGAACGTTGTTCAAAAACCATTCGTAAATATATAAGGATTAAAAACTTTTAAAACATTTAGAAGATCAGATCTTCACCTTGTGCGGATAGATGATCACCGCAAACTGAAGTTTGTGGTTTAGGATGAAGGTTCGCTTGAAGCTGTTCAAGTGCCCGGCCTCTACGGGTATCCACACGAAGCAGAGGACCAATCCAAGCTTTCTATCTCCCCGGGGTGCTAGCTCCCTTGCAGAGATAACTTTTGATGGCTGATCTCCTCTCTTTCAATCAACCCTTGATTGTGCTTGAGAGGAGGAAGAAGAAGGATGAAGAGAGGAAGAAGATCAAAGCCCCTGCAGCCTTCTTTCTTTTTCTTGCGTTGGAAGGGAGAAGGGAGGAGGAAGAGGCCACCAAACAAAACTTCCCTTGCTTTCCTTTGCTTGCGGCTGAAGATGGAGAAGGAGGAGAGGGAGGCCACGGCTGCAAGGAGGAGAGCATCAATTCTAGGGCGCCGCCCCCTTTTCACCTCCTTTTAAAGTACCTAGGGCTCCTACAAATTAGGAGCCCTAAATCTTTTCCAAGAGGGGCGTCGGCGCCTCTTGTGTTGCCGCACCCATGAAGATGAGAGGGGCTCATTCCCCTCTTACCTGGTTAACCTAATCCTCCTCCAAGGAGGATTAGGTGTCCCTCTCATGGTTTAGCCCTAATCTAATTTAGGGTTTAACCAAATCATAAATCAATCGGGTTCAATCTTTGTTAGTCCTAATCCAATTAGAACTTGAATGAACCATGACTCAATTGAACTCTTCAATCCTAACCCAATTAGAAGTCATGTTGATTCATGAGATTAATAATTAATTAGGACTTAAGAAACCCTAATCCAATTAGGACTTATTTAATTTTAGTCCTAATCCAATTAGGACTCTAATTTGAATCCGAAGTCCTAATCCGATTAGGACTCTAGGAATCCTACTCCAAGTAGGAATCCAATTAGAATTCAAAACTTCTAATCTAATTAGGATTGTAGGAATCCTATTCCAAGTAGAAATCCCAGTCCTACTCCAACTAGGATTTCCAGTCCTAATCCAATTAGGACTCTAGGAATCCTACTCGAAGTAGGATTTGTGTTTAAGTCCAATTAATTTCCTTTGTTCCTTCTTCAACTGAATATCAATCGAATTGATTACTTGTGATTCCTAATCACGATTCAACCATCGGATCGGTCAATACTTCTAGTGTGTGTGACCCCATAGGTTCTATTCTGACTGGTAGTGAGATATATCATGATCTCTATCACAATATCATTGAAAACTCCTTTCAATGGATTGGAACGATTCCAACTCTACTCATTAGGGTTTATCGATCATCGAGATAATCCCTGTGAGTCCCACCATCCACCAGTAACACCTAGCAGCATGTAGTGGCTACCCAGTAGAATAGAATGATGAAGCTCTAGGTACAGTTATCATGTGATACAGTCCTACTATCGTGGATCCCTACAGGACGGAGGTCATGGATAACTCGTCAAACCCCTTCGTCTGTCATATGTCAAGATTTATTTGACTCGAGTTCGATAGTGGAAAACTCTTTCTCCACTTTATATTACTGCCCTGGCCAAGGTCTTAGAACTCAGTCTAACAAATCACATAGGATCACTCCTCTTCTATCAAGGTCGATAGATTCCATGTAAGTGCATACCCTACTCCTACAGTGAACTTAATGCAGCCAATCTACACTACAAGGACCCATATGACTAGAGACCATGTATACGTGTAGTCAAACTACAATAACCTCACTGTGAGTAGCTGAAGCACTGCAGGTCAAAGGACCAGTCATACTACTGCAACATCAAGCAAGTCACTGACGAGTGGATAGACATCCAAGTGACTTCTTGTCTTGGTCACGCTCAGTACCCTTGTTTTCTAACAAGCACCTGCACTATCACTTCAGTGTCCCTACACTATGGACTCAAGTCTCGTCCATCCTATAAGAAAGTGATCTGTGCACTGATCGGATTGATCACCATCCTCGTGATGATCCATTGATTAGGAGCATTTAGAAATTAATCACCAATGATACATGGCTCAAATTCCCAACTCTTGAGAATATGCATCATTATCTTATTAATTTCTTGGACGATTCATAGACACATAAATAATATGAATGAAAAGATGCCTTTTATTTATTCTATAATAAATAGTCAAGTACAAAATTATGTCCCTAAAATTAACAATGTGTCAGCCAGATTGGCTTCTAGGGCATACATCTAACACTAACTAAATAAATAAAAATATAAGTACCAACTAAAGATACCCTAAAACGACACCCTAAAACAAAAATCTATTCACAATCAAACATGCAACTAAACATTACACCTTAATTTCTAATATTTTTCTTAAATTTCTAGACAGCTCCTAACTGGTTTGAAGAGGGCACCTAAGCCTCCAATCCGGTCTAATGAACCGAGTTGACCAGGTAAGCTCCCAGGTAAGTGGAGAGGTCACGATGCGTTCGCAAAGGTCCCACTTAAAACCCACTTGCCTCGAACAGATGAACTGTCTCCCTTATAAGGACAAAGCTTACCTAGACATCAACTAAGCCACAGAGCGAAATTGGTGCAACTTTTGGTGGTCTTCATCCTATTGAGCTCGAATGTCCTTAGGGGCCAACGTCTAGTTGATTTTAGTTAAGCTTAGGATATTTATGCAATGGGGTGATTTTTGGGCTAAGGACGAGTGATGAAATCCCGACCTTATCTTTTTAAATGGGTTCAGCCCTTAGAATATTTTATGTTGATGCCTTATACTATATGCAACAATCAAGAGATTTTTTTTTTAATGTTTTATGACATGACATTAAATTTCATTGAATAGGTGATCAAGCAAATTATTTATTTTTTTTAAATTTTATGAGTTGAAGTTTGAAATTTGAAATTTTAGGTTTTTCCTCTCTTTTCTTAAAGTTTTTTTTTTCCTTAAATTTTCAATTAGCAACAAGGGTTAATGAGATATGATAACAATAAAATTCTGATTCTAAAACAATTATATGCAGAAAATTCAAAACAAAAAGCAGCAAGGTTTCGTATTAATCTAATAGTTTTAAAAGTTTTCGAATGTCAATCAGACCGTTCAGATGAAAGAAACAAAGGTCCTGCACCTGACAACCAAATTTGAGTTCAATCAGACGGTTAATTACTTTGATATCAGAGTTTGATGCAGACTGTGCAGGGAATAAAAAAAACAGTAGTAAAGATTTTTTTTTTTTTTTTTGTTTTCGAAAGGAAAAGACTAACTACTAAAATACTAATTAAATCTAAAATTATACTAATAAATCAGCCATTCTCCGGCAACGGCGCCAAAAACTTGATGCAAAAATAAAATTGTTCTCCCAAGTGCAGGAGAATCGCACAAGTAGTAAATTCTCGGGAGTCCGAGGTCGAATCCTCAGAGAACGAAATATATACGAGATTATTTAATATAATTTTAGATTAATTAATTCAATAAATTTGTGGATTAAAATTATGTTTTGATTTTCAGAAATAAAAATTGGAGAACAATATAGCAATAAACAAAGTTTAATAAAATAAAGATGGTAGGGATCTGGAATCCCCCTTGACGATATTGCATCCAAGAAATAAGCTCTATGGTTCTTGATTAAAAATGAATGGTAGGATAGATCTAATCATGGTATATGTTTCACGAACATATGAACTCAATTTCTAAGCATTCGTCGTGCTTTCTACGTCTACGACGAATTAAATACTAAAGCAATCCATATATCAATAATCATAATCCATTAATGAGCTATCCACGAAATAACTATGCATGGATCAAAAACATATCAATAAATATAATTCATTCAAGGCAAAAGTTTAGAGTTTACTTCAAAGAGCAATACATCAAGATTCCTCCATCTCCCTTCCTAAGAAATCAGCCACTCATTTTAAAAATGAGTCCCCCTTTCATTCTCCCCTTTTCCTTTCTTTCTTTTCTTTTCGAAAACAGGGGAGGCCCTGTTTCCCTTTCTTTTTTTTTCTTTTGACAGAGGGCCTCCTCTATTTTTCGAATGAGGGATTGAGGCTCTGTTCTTTTTACAAACCCCCCTCCCTCCAGCCGATAAGAGAGCTCCTTATATCTCCCAGTGGACCCCCTGATCACAAGGGATGCTCCTCTCGTGTTGGCTGCCGAGTATCCCGGACGCGGAGAGGCTCAACCAAGATTGGAGAGGCAGAAGAAGCGGGCGGACGCATGTGACACGGGCTCGGCTGAAGCACGGATGGACGCGTGGACTGCGAGGAAGATGCTGGGGCTGGATCGTTAGGGATCCGAGAGGAGCTGGAACGTGGAAGCTTTGGAATGCATCATGGGATTTGCTGTGAACGCGAACGAGATGTGATCGCGAACGGAAGGATGAACGCGTGGATCCGGAAGAATCGGATGCGGGAAGGCTTCACGGACGGCTGGGCTTTGCTCGTGTGGACGCTGGTGATGTTGTGATGCTGGGAGACGATGTGGCTGGAAGAAGCTGGATCGTTGGAGATCCGAGAGGAGTCAGAATGCGGACGATTAGATCATGGATCCTGGGAGGCGGGCGGATCGGAAGGAGGCACGGACGGATCGTTGGAAGGCTGATCGCATGAGGCCGCTAAGATGCTCTGTGAACGTGGAAGCTTGGAACGCGTGGGATCTAGTAGAAGGGCCTTGGATGCATGGGAGATGAACCGTGGATGGCTGAACTTGACCTCCTTCTAGTGTGCAACTGGGGTTGACACATGCAGTTGGCTGGTAACCTGCAGTGATGCATATTTTTGGACCCAATGTGCATTTTAGCTTTGATTTCCGATCACCTGCACCCCACAAAAATATAATATTAATGCAGCACATTTATCATTTTTTTGTTAGCAATAATACTAATTTAAGTGATGTGTAGATCGCACTTTTGTGCTCTCATCAAGGATGTGGCTCCCTTGCTCAGTCTAGTGTGTTTGATGACCATGCTTAACCCCTCATTGATGTTCCCCAGTTGTTCAAGAATCTCCGAGGTGGTTCTAGACTGAGTCGAAGAAATGTTGTTCACACTCTCCTGGAGGGTGTCAAGTTTGAAGATCAGTACATTGGCTAGTCTCTCTGCACCCTGACTCTGGTTGCCTAGCTCATGTTTGATGCTATCTCGCATCTCCCTTGTGTCATCCTTGACGTCACTTATGTTCCAGTATTGACCTTGAACTAGGCTTCGAATGTTGAATATCTCCTCCTTCAGATTTGCAACCATCTCTGTCACGACTGTTAAGGAGAGAACTAGCTCGGTGGAGGGAGCACTCTGAGGACCTCGGAGCTCCCTCAGTAAGTCATCTCTCAGATCCCTCACTATCTCCTACCGCAACTCTCGGAGCTGCTCAAAAGATATGCGGACCTCCAGTGGCTGCTGCTGAGTAGATGGGGCAGTGGAGGTGGAGGGCTCTATATGTGCAGGACCAGAGGTAGAAGGATGGGTGGGTAGATCTGTATGGTGGTCCTGGTCATGGTCAGAGGCAGGAGCGTGATGAGTGGTTGGGTCAGATGAAGTGGATGGTCTCCGTACCCAGACTCCCTCTACTCTATGAAATCCCATCCGATGAAGAGTCTCCTCACCCATGCGATCTGTGTGACGCAGTGAGCGAGAGGGTTCCCCCTCAGGAATAGGTACATCTAACTGTTAGAAAACCCCGATCATGCCGCTGAAATTTTAAAAAAAATTCAAACGCAGCGGAAGAGGCATGCGCGGGATCAACCGTTCATCGCATGAACGTTGTTCAAAAACCGTTCGTAGATAGATAAGGATTAAAAACTTTTAAAACCTTTAGAAGATCAGATCTTCACCTTGTGCGGGTAGATGATCACCGCAAACTGAAGTTCGTGGTTTAGGATGAAGGTTCGCTTGAAGCCGTTCAAGTGCCCGGCCTCTACGGGTATCCACACGAAGCAGAGGACCAATCTAAGCTTTCTATCTCCCCGGGGTGCTAGCTCCCTTGCAGAGATAACTTTTGATGGCTGATCTCCTCTCTTTCAATCAACCCTTGATTGTGCTTGAGAGGAGGAAGAAGAAGGATGAAGAGAGGAAGAAGATCAAAGCCCCTGCAGCCTTCTTTCTTTTCCTTGCGTTGGAAGGGAGAAGGGAGGAGGAAGAGGCCACCAAACAAAACTTCCCTTGCTTTCCTTTGCTTGCGGCTGAAGATGGAGAAGGAGGAGAGGGAGGCCACGGCTGCAAGGAGGAGAGCATCAATTCTAGGGCGCCGCCCCCTTTTCACCTCCTTTTAAAGTACCTAGGGCTCCTACAAATTAGGAGCCTAAATCTTTTCCAAGAGGGGCGCCGGCGCCTCTTGTGTTGCCGCACCCATGAAGATGAGAGGGGCTCATGCCCCTCTTACTTGGTTAACCTAATCGTCCTCCAAGGAGGATTAGGTGTCCCTCTCATGGTTTAGCCCTAATCTAATTAGGGTTTAACCAAATCATGAATCAATCGGGTTCAATCTTTGTTAGTTCTAATCCAATTAGAACTTGAATGAACCATGACTCAATTGAACTCTTCAATCCTAACCCAATTAGAAGTCATGTTGATTCATGAGATTAATAATTAATTAGGACTTAAGAAACCCTAATCCAATTAGGACTTATTTAATTTTAGTCCTAATCCAATTAGGACTCTAATTTGAATCCGAAGTCCTAATCCGATTAGGACTCTAGGAATCCTACTCCAAGTAGGAATCCAATTAGAATTCAAAACTTCTAATCTAATTAGGATTGTAGGAATCCTATTCCAAGTAGGAATCCCAGTCCTACTCCAACTAGAATTTCCAGTCCTAATCCAATTAGGACTCTAGGAATCCTACTCGAAGTAGGATTTGTGTTTAAGTCCAATTAATTCCCTTTGTTCCTTCTTCAACTGAATATCAATCGAATTGATTACTTGTGATTCCTAATCACGATTCAACCATCGGATCGGTCAATACTTCTAGTGTGTGTGACCCAATAGGTTCTATTCTGACTGGTAGTGAGATATATCATGATCTCTATCACAATATCATTGAAAACTCCTTTCAATGGATTGGAACGATTCCAACTCTACTCATTAGGGTTTATCGATCATCGAGATAATCCCTGTGAGTCCCACCATCCACCAGTGACACCTAGCAGCATGTAGTGGCTACCCAGTAGAATAGAATGATGAAGCTCTAGGTGCAGTTATCATGTGATACAGTCCTACTATCGTGGATCCCTACAGGACGGAGGTCATGGATAACTCGTCAAACCCCTTCGTCTGTCATATGTCAAGATTTATTTGACTCGAGTTCGATAGTGGAAAACTCTTTCTCCACTTTATATTACTGCCCTGGCCAAGATCTTAGAACTCAGTCTAACAAATCACATAGGATCACTCCTCTTCTATCAAGGTCGATAGATTCCATGTAAGTGCATACCCTACTCCTACAATGAACTTAATGCAGCCAATCTACACTACAAGGATCCATATGACTAGAGACCATGTATACGTGTAGTCAAACTACAATAACCTCACTGTGAGTAGCTGAAGCACTGCAGGTCAAAGGACCAGTCATACTACTGCAACATCAAGCAAGTCACTGACGAGTGGATAGACATCCAAGTGACTTCTTGTCTTGGTCACGCTCAGTACCCTTGTTTTCTAACAAGCACCTACACTATCACTTCAGTGTCCCTACACTATGGACTCAAGTCTCGTCCATCCTATAAGAAAGTGATCTGTGCACTGATCGGATTGATCACCATCCTCGTGATGATCCATTGATCAGGAGCATTTAGAAATTAATCACCAATGATACATGGCTCAAATTCTCAACTCTTGAGAATATGCATCATCATCTTATTAATTTCTTGGACGATTCATAGACACATAAATAATATGAATGAAAAGATGCCTTTTATTTATTCAATAATAAATAGTCAAGTACAAAATTATGTCCCTAGAATTAACAATGTGTCAGCCAGATTGGCTTCTAGGGCATACATCTAACAATCTTCCACTTGCACTAAAGCCAATCAGTCATATATCTAAGCCCCATCTTCTTAAGGTGGGCTTCAGTCTTTTGCTGACTTAGCTGCTTAGTGAACGGGTCTGCCACGTTATCCGCGGAGTCTACTCTCTGCACCTCTACATATTTCTTCTCAACATAGTCGCGTATGAGGTGGAAGTGCCGCTCTATGTGCTTGGACTTCTGATGAGACCTTGGCTCCTTAGCAAGAGCTATGGCGCCATTATTATCGCAGTAGAGTGTTATGGCATCTGATGACATTACACGTAACTCTGCAATGAACTTTTAACCAGAAGGTTTCCACTGCACCCTTAGATACGGCTTAACATTCAGCTTCTAAGGTAGAATCTATAATGATCGGTTGTTTGGAACTCTTCCAATTTATTGAACCACCATTGCACATATTCTGATGTAGACTTTCTATCATCAATATGTGTGCATCCTTCTACCTTCAACTCTGATTTTCTCTCAAAGACCAAGTACATGTCCTTAGTTATTCTCAAGTACTTAAGACTGTTCTTCACAGCTATCCAGTGCTTTTTGCCTGGATCTGATTGACGTATGCTCGTGACATTCACAGCATGTACTATATCAAGTCATGTACATAGCATGGCATACATGAGGCTCCCTATTGCTGATGCATAGGGGATCTTGCTCATGCGATGAATCTCTTCAGATGTGTTGGTGCACATCTTCTTGTAGAGATTAATTCCATGCCTTAGGGGTAAGAGACCCCTATTAGAGTTTTCCATGCTGAACCTTTTCAGCACTTCCTCTATATATATTTTCTGTGATAGGCCAAGCATCCTTTTAGATCTATCTCTATAGACCTTTATTCCCAAAATATAGGATGCTTCCCCAAGGTCTTTCATGGAGAACCTTTTTGACAACCAGACCTTGACCGAGGTTAGCATGGGAATATCATTCCTTATCAGGAGGATGTCGTACAGTACGAGAAATACGACAGCACTCCCACTAACCTTTTTGTAAACACACGGTTCCTCTTCGTTTTTGATGAAATCAAACGTTTTGATTGCGTCATCGAAACGAGTGTTCCAACTCCGAGATGCTTGCTTTAGTCCATAGATGGATTTTTGCAGCTTGCGGACCTTGTGATCTCCATCACTGGAAGTGAAACCCAAAGGCTGTTCCATATAGATATATTCATCAAGATATCCATTCAGGAAAGCAGTTTTCACATCCATCTACCAGATTTCATAATCATGAAATGCTGCAATGGCAAGCTATGTTCGGATGGATTTCAGCATGGCTACATGTGAAAAGGTCTCCTGATAGTCAATGCCCTCGCGCTGACTATACCCTTTCGCCACAAGCCTTGCCTTATAGGTCTCTACCTCTCCATCCAAACCTATCTTTCTTTTGTAGATCCATTTGCATCCAATAGGTACAATACCTTGTGGTGGATCTACTAAGGTCCAGACTTGGTTGGAATGCAAGGAGTCTAACTCTGACTTCATAGCTTCCAACCATTTCTCGGAATCGATATCAGATATCGCCTCGTCGTAGGTTTTGGAATCCTGCATGTGATCCCTATCTCCCACTAGGAACATTTTCTCGGTATCCTCTTCTAGTATACCTAAGTATCTATCGGGAGGATGGGAGACCCTACTAGATCTGCGAGGTGGTTGAGGGACATCGTGTACTGGCTCTGTATGAATGGGTTCGATAGGATCCATGACTCGTTGCTTTTCAGAGACTTTCTCTTCAAGCTCAATTTTCCTCCTACTGCCTCTATCAAGGATAAACTGGTTTTTCCAAGAAGATGGCGTGACGGCTCACAAACACATTGTGATCCTCTGAGACGTAAAAATTGTATCCTAATAACTCTTTAGGATATCCTATAAAACGAGCACTTATGGTCCTAGCCTCTAACTTGTCTGCCTGTAGTCTCTTGACGTGGGCCGGACATCCCCAAATCTTGAGATGACCAAGACTTGGTTTCTTACCATGCCATATCTCATACGGTGTGGTAGGAACGGATTTAGAGGGAACTCTATTCAGTAGGTATACTGCGGTAAGTAAGGCATCTCCCCAAAGAAACATCGGTAAATCAGTGAAGCTCATCATGGACCGGACCATATCCAATAGAGTCCGATTTTTTCTCTCTGACACCCCGTTGAGTTGAGGTGTACCTGGAGGAGTCCATTGAGAGACTATGCCATTGTCCTTGAGATAGTCTCGGAATTCTCCACTAAGGTATTCTCCTCCTCGATCTGATCGAAGAGCCTTAAGGGGTTTTCCAGTTTGTTTTTCTACTTCTTTTCTGAACTCTTTGAACTTTTTGAAAAATTTAGATGTGTCTCAGAAGATACACATACCCATACCGTGAATAATCATCGGTAAAGGTAATGAAGTATGAATAACGTCCCCTGGCTAGCACATCGAATGGGCCACATACCAGGGTAAGTATTTTAGTGGTCCTCTCCCCATGTCCTACAAAGGGCAATCTGGCCATTTTTCCTTGAAGACAGGATTCGCAAACTGGATATGACTCGGAAGTCAATGAGCCGAGAAGCCCATCTTTATCCATTTTGTTCATTCTGTCCTCTCCAATATGGCCAAGCCTGAGGTGCCACAAATATTTTTTGGTTTATCTCATCCCTGGATCTCTTGGATCCTTTGGCATTCACTTCCTGCTCAGTAACATTTACAGATGCATCCATATGCAAATGATAGAGACTGTCAATCATAAAACCACGTGCGACTATTTTATTTCTGAAATAAATAGAACAACAGTCTTTGTCAAATGTAAAAACATGACTTTTCTATGCTAGACATGAAACAGAAATCAAATTTCTGCTAGCAGCAGATACATAATAGCAGTCTCTAAGTAATAAACTAAAACCAGACGGTAGTCGCAGATGGTAGGTGCCCACAGCCACAGCAGCAACTTTTGCCCCGTTGCCTACCCGAAGGGTTACTGCACCTTCCGCCAGCTTTCTACTTTCCTTTAGACCCTGCATGGTAGTGCATAGATGAGCACTAGAACCAGAATCTATAACCCAACTAGAGGTAGAAGAAACCGTTAGATTAGTTTCAATTATGAGCAAGTCTATACCTTCTAAAGGTGAGTCACCTTTTTTGTTCTTCAAGCTCTCGAGGTATGAAGGACAGTTCCTCTTCCAGTGGCCGTCGACATTGCAGTGGAAACATTTTTCTTTGTCATTAGCCTTTTTCTTTTGAACTTCCTTCTTTGGCTTCTTGTCTTTCTTCTGCTTCTTAGCAGGCTTCTTTTTCTTCCAAGTAGACTTTCTCTTGGAACCAGAAGTCAACTCAGCAGCAAAGATATTGCCCCTTGAACCTTTCAAGGCTCCCTCAGCAGTTACCAACATATTTATCAGTTCAGTCTTAGTGCATTCAATCTTATTCATGTGGTAGTTTACTATAAACTGACCAAATGAATCAGGAAGTGACTGTAGGATCAAATCCACTTGCAATTTCTTGTGCATGTTCATTTCGAGCTTCTCAAGCTCCTTTAAGTCCTTGATTATAGTCAGACCGTGATCATGGACAGACTGCCCTTCGCGCATCTTTGTCTTGAAGAGCCTCTTTGACACTTCAAAACGAGCTGTGCGACTCTGCTCACCATACAACTCTTGCAGGTGTGCTAGTATATCCCTAGCAGTCTTGAGATTCTCATGCTGGCATTGGAGTTCATTGGACATGGATGCCATCATATAGCACTTGACTCTAATGTCATCATCCATCCACTTTTGATGCATCTATTGTTGAACATCAGTAGGACGTGTTGGTAGTGTGGGGATATCTGAATCGAGTATATAGCCTATTTTCTCACAGCTCAAAATAATTTTGAGGTTTCTAAGCCAGTCCTTGTAATTGGTTCCGGTCAATCGGTTGGTCTCAAGAATACGGGTCAAAGGATTTGAGGCTGACATTGTATCTGCAGAGAGTAAAGATTCTAGTTAGACTTTTGTACTTGATCCTAATCTGTTCTAAGGTCTTTTAGAACAAATATAACTCCCACTATTTTCTCGAATTCCTTACACTCTCCTGGTAAGTAAACGGAAATCCTACGCGACTAGGGTTTCTAGTAGGTACTGCGGTCTCACCAATCTACATGGCACCTCACCTAACAGTTATTGATGACACATAAATTGATGAATGTACAACTCTTGTACAATGCTTTTCAAGCATGTTGCAGTGCTACTTGGTCTCTAAGCCATGAAGACCTCACCTAACAGTTATTGGTCCCATTTCTTAGTTAAGTCAGACCCACCGTATAACCGTAGAAATAAAGTCGTCATTGGGTCCTCACCTAACAGTTATTGGTGCCCAACCCCACCTTTACCCTACAACATCTCATGTCTATAGAGAGGTCCAGCCCCCCGATGCAACTTGACCACTGTATCCAGCCGAGACAAATCAACATCAGAAAGGCTTTAGCAGCTCTACTACAGTGGAAGACCTATTGACTTAATATTGGTTAATCAGGTCTTTAGTGTTTGCAACTTGAGCTCTTCATAAGAGGTAATCGAACAATTGGCCAGGTAAGCAGGTGGGAGGCTCCCCTTACTCAGAGAGTAAGGTCCTAATTAAGTAACAACCTTTCATGCTTTTCTAGACACCAATTAGATCAATTAATCTAATATGACTTGCTCATGTCGGTTCACTCTCGACTTGATTGAGGATATTTTAGTTTAGGTCTCATTAGGTTTGCTACATCACATGTAAACCTATCTACCCGACTCTCATTCACATCACATGCAAACGGCACATTGCAGGCAGTTATAATCGCAGCAATAACTAAAGCTAAACTTTAAATAGGTGATGATCATGGATTCTAGTTAGGTCGTATTACAAGCACATGCACGTCAATCGATCAACTGGTCTTCAACTCTTGAATTGGTTCCAAGCCTCCTTGATTCGATCCTTGACCAACTCTTGATCCAATCGCCAACAACCGCTTAGACCCCTGCTCATCTCATGCATCATCTTCGACTTGATCGTTGACGTACATCACATCACAGAAATACAACCAGATATAAAATAAAAATAAAAATAAATTACATCTCCCTTTTAGGAGGCACGCAGGCCTCTCAAAATATTAAATAAGATGCATGCAAGCATCTGAAAAATTACATGACATTACAAATCACATCGCAGGTCATTACATTTGATACCAAAAGGGTTTGAATCCTATGATCATCACCACATGCAGCAATTATAATTTTCAGATCTGAAAACTAATTGATTATCTTATGACATAGGTTGTTGATCATGCTAATCATGATTCTAAACTTTGTAATCCCATTAACAATGCAATTAGAATCATCATCTTATCACATAAAAATCAGCATGCAAAAATCAGCACCCTAGAAAAATCTGCATGCAGAAAATTTTCAGCATGCATAATCTTTCAATTTTCAGATCTAATAAGCCTATTAATAATTAATTCTTACCTTAATCTACGAAGCCTAGGCTCTAATACCACTGTTAGAAAACCCCGATCATGCCGCTGAAATTTTAAAAAAATTCAAATGCAGCGGAAGAGGCATGCGCGGGATCAACCGTTCATCGCATGAACGTTGTTCAAAAACCGTTCGTAGATAGATAAGGATTAAAAACTTTTAAAATCTTTAGAAGATCAGATCTTCACCTTGTGCGGGTAGATGATCACCGCAAACTGAAGTTCGTGGTTTAGGATGAAGGTTCGCTTGAAGCCGTTCAAGTGCCCGGCCTCTACGAGTATCCACACGAAGCAGAGGACCAATCCAAGCTTTCTATCTCCCCGGAGTGCCAGCTCCCTTGCAGAGATAACTTTTGATGGCTGATCTCCTCTCTTTCAATCAACCCTTGATTGTGCTTGAGAGAAGGAAGAAGAAGGATGAAGAGAGGAAGAAGATCAAAGCCCCTGTAGCCTTCTTTCTTTTCCTTGCGTTGGAAGGGAGAAGGGAGGAGGAAGAGGCCACCAAACAAAACTTCCCTTACTTTCCTTTGCTTGCGGCTGAAGACGGAGAAGGAGGAGAGGGAGGCCATGGCTGCAAGGAGGAGAGCATCAATTCTAGGGCGCCGCCCCCTTTTCACCTCCTTTTAAAGTACCTAGGGCTCCTACAAATTAGGAGCCCTAAATCTTTTCCAAGAGGGGCGCTGGCCCCTCTTGTGTTGCCGCACCCATGAAGATGAGAGGGGCTCATGCCCCTCTTACTTGGTTAACCTAATCCTCCTCCAAGGAGGATTAGGTGTCCCTCTCATGGTTTAGCCCTAATCTAATTAGGGTTTAACCAAATCATGAATCAATCGGGTTTGAGGATGATAGTGTTATTTTGATGATTAACAAGCAATTATCGAGAGTATGTTATAAGTTAAATCGATACTTCATTTATAAGTCTGTTACTCTCAGTATATTTGTATAAATTGATAAAGATATATTTCATTGTTTATATGGATGAATCTAACCTTGAGTTGCAGCAAAGTATGGATTGAGTCGACCCAAAGGATGATTGAATCGACCCGGCACATCAAGAAAGCATTTGGCACACTTCTGCAAAAATGGCACAAATGAACAGTGAGTTGGGTCGACCCAAGGAAAGCATGAGTCGACCCAAACATCAAGATCCTCAACAACTCAGAAAATGGTTCTCTGGAAATACTGAGAGGGTCGACCCAAGATGAAGTTGAGTCGACCTAAGCTTGAGTCGACCCAAACCCTGAGTGGGTCGACCCAAAGGCAAGATAGAACAGAAGACAGAAAAGGTCCTCTGGAAACCCTGTTAGGGTCGACCCAAGAAGAAGTTGAGTCGACCCAACTGAACCTTGAGTCGACCCAAAGAAAGATTGAGTCGACCCAAGTGAAGAAAGGCTGAAATTCAAGGTTCTGAATTTTCTGAGAGGGCCGACCCAAGAAAAGCTTGAGCTGACCCAAGCCTGATGAACAGTGGTTTGGGTCGACCCAAGAAAAGTTTGGGTCGACCCAAGCACGGGCAGAAGCATAACGGCTAGTTGTGCAGAAGTGCTTTTTGGACTCCCAACGGCTATAAACGGCTAGTTTCTTCAATCCAACGGTCAGGAAGGACTATTTGGAGGTTGGAGAAGTATTTAAGAGGGAGTATTCATCAGAGGAAGCAAGCTTTGGAAAAAACATCAAGTGCATTCAAGAGAGAACCCTAGCAAGGCAAGCTTCATTCAATTGCTTCATTCAAAGAGCCAAAAGAAAGTGGTTGAGCAGATTTCAAGAGACATTAAGAGCTCCACCAACCCTTGAGGAGTGAAGCAATCGTGACAAAGAAGAGAAGAGCTTTATTAAAGGGATAACTATATTCTAAACTCTTCTTTGTAGATTATATTGTTATATTTGCTCATTTAGGAGTTTAAATCTTTCTCTTTGTTTATTAAACTACTTGTAAAGGTTGGTTGATTAGCCCGCAAAACCAACGGGATAGGTTTTTGGTGAGCCCGGAAAACCAAAGTGTAAAGGTTCGTTGGTGAGCCCGTAAAACCAACAAAGATTTTTGGTGAGCCCGGAAAACCAAAGTGTATAGGTTTTTGGTGAGCCCGGAAAACCAAAGTGTAAAGGTTTTTGGATTGTGAGCCCGGAAAACAATCCAACTGTAATCCGCGGGATTATAGTGAATTCCCAAGGGGTCGCTTGGGGAGTGGACGTAGGTGCTAAGGAGAGCACCGAACCACTATACTTCTTGTTGTTTGTATTGTGATTTGTTTAAGTTCACTAACTCATCATTTAACACAAGTAAGATAGTTAAAATTAAAAGAAATCAATTCACCCCCCCTCCTCTTGGCTTGTCACCTTGGGCAACAAGTGGTATCAGAGCAAGGTGCTCCAATAGTACTCATTGATCTCACAATCAAGAGTTAAAGATCATGACAACCCAAGTAGGATGTTCTATGAGTGAGGGGCAATCCACAAATAGACCACCTCTATTTAATGGCACAAACTACACATACTGGAAAGCTAGGATGAGGATATTCATTCAAGCTTTAGACTATGAATTATGGTACATTATTACTAGAGGCCCTCACTCACTCTCTCATACTATTAATGAAAAAGACTTAGCACAATTGAATGCTAATGCTATGAACATACTATATTGTGCTATCCATGAAACTGAATTTAATAAAATCTTTGCATGCTTATCTGCTAAGGAAATCTGGGATACTTTAGAAAATATTTATGACAAAATTCAGATTAGCTCACATGTGCTTCAATTACACACTAACAGTGAGCCTGCAGAAAAAGATGTTGAATCTCCCAATCCGGAAGAAAGAACAACAAATGAAGAATTTGGTGATGAAAACAAGGACCCATACCCAAACACCAAAAAATTCAAAAGCTTCCTAAAGACAAAGAAAAAGAGGAAGCAAGAAGAAAGGAAGAAAGAGATAAAAAGCAAGAAAGCCTTGACCAAGGAAGAGTCAAGCAAGAAAATGAAAGTGAGGAGCAACAATAATGATACTAGCTCCAAAGAACTACAAGAGGTAACTAACTTATGCCTTATGGCACAAGAAATAAGGTAAAATCTGAATCTGATTTCACACCTAATGAATTTCAGAAAGAATTCTCTTATGATGAACTATTAAATGCTTTTCATGATTTGTATGGTGAATGTAGAAAATTAGCTACGAAAAATAAAAATCTTAAAAAGCTAAATCTGAAAATGTCAGAAGAAAGAAATTCTTCCGCTGAAATGAAAGACAAATTAAATTCTGAGAATGAACGCTTAAGATTAAATTCGGAAGAATTGATTCAGAAAAATCAGAATTTAATTAAAGAAAATCAAAACTTAAGTGAAGAAGTTAACCAATTGAAATCTTTTATTAACAAATTCACTGTAAGTTCAGAAAGATTAAAAATGATGTTTGAAAGCCAACATGCTGTTTTTGATAAATCAAGACTTGGCTGGATTCCTTTGCTCAATAATAAACTCCTAAAGAAAAAGGTTATCAATTCGCCAAGCAAACCATCAAATAAGATAACTTATTTCAAACATAAAAAAATTGGGCATAAAAACTTTACCTATGGTTCTAATACGAATAAATTAAATGGTAAAGTTATTACGATTAAACAGATTTGGATTCCAAAAGGAACCATATGCACTAACCCTCAAGGACTCAAGCAAGCTTGGGTACCCAAAATGAAAATATGAGGGTGTAGATGTAGGTGTGCCAAGCTACCCATGGAATAAATGAAATTTTCATACAAATGGGTGCGTTGATACATAATTAAAGATAAGTCTCAATTTATTCATTAAATCTAGTATAAGGTTTAACATTCTACTTCATGTATTGAAATTATCTTTTTATGAAATTACGATACTCTCTGCATCAAAGTTTTTAAATGCCTCATATGTTAAATCTTATCTCAACGATTTTAGCATGAAACTTTCTAGTGCTTGCATCATGATAAGAAAACAATGAATGGATATATATATATAACCTTCTTCTTCAAGTTTACAAAATCTAAATTCCCTCTCTAGTATAAACACTTGATGCTGATTTCATACCTTCATGTTAAAACTTTATTGAGCATAATACTTATGAAATCTTATTTCATTATTTGTGAAGGTATGAGTATAATTTATCATTATATCACTCATTCCTTATGTGATTATTTGAAATATATTATGATTTACTCTATAAGTCGCATGTATGCATCATATGTTTCAATCATAAATGATTAATGTGTCGTGATCATAATGGGAATTCTACTAAAAAGTTTTATAACAATGGATTGTTTTTTCTTTATAAGTAATTCTCAAGACTATTCTAAAAAGATCTAAGATTAATAAATCTGATCTTTAAAGTGTTTCATTTAGTATAATCATTGTATCCTTGATTGAATGATTAATATCCTTACATAAAATTATCTCAAATTCTACTGATTAATGTTAACACGTCATGTTTAATCTGAGCATAAAAATATTCTAAAAGTATGAATATTAATTCCTTTGAACCATCTCCCATAAGTCAAATGTAAAATCTTAATTAATCTAAAAGAAAATTGTCTATCTCTCTGAAACAAGATTATTTGTATTGAAAGCCGAATCATAACCAGAATTTTGATAGAAACAACTATTTAAGATAATCTGATTAAAACTTAACTGGTATATCTTATTGATAATTATCTTAAGCAAATAGAATCTAAGCTAAATTGCTTCTGAAAATAAGAAATTGGTTTGACTTTGATAAATCTTCCTATTGCCTCACATGGGTGTCCTTGAACCATATTATTTAATAAAATTATCTCTTTAGTTCAAGTGACTTGTGCTTGCTTATATTTAGGCAATCTCTTGAGTAGAGTGACTCAAATTCAATCATTGTCATATCTTATGTCAAGTCATATAGTTATGAAATATGTTGTATGAATATTCTTGTATCTTGGACAACCTAATGACTTGCCTTCAAGAAAGAAAAAAGATTCTACTAATGATGCAGGATCTATAAGCAAGAAATGAGAGATTTCAACTTGAAGGACACCTCCACGTAAGGTACAATAAACATTCATATGCAAACAAAAGAGAGAACTTTCTTCAGCCAAAAGTTTATACATGAGAAGTCTATTAAGTATTTGACTTAAAGAATGCAGAATGAATCGGTAATTTCATATATCTCTCTTATAAATCAGTTGAGCAAAGTCATATTGTGGCATGATTAAAGTCCTTAATTACTAATTTCTTGATATCATGTCTACATATATTTTGACTAACTTATGCTTTTGAAATTTGTTTCATGGTTTGCCTAAATTGAAATATACTCTTGCGTGTATAATGCATAACCATGAAATACACAAGTGTATGCCTCAAATCTCTAATTCAGAATAACTTGTGATAAGCTATGAATTATTGGGCATAATGAAATGCTGTTTACATGATATATATTTATATGCAGCATATTAGATTTTTTTTTTTTATTATTCTGCTCTTTCATGTAATTACTTGAAAATAACAAAAAGAGAGAGATATAAAGAAAAAGAAAATGAACATTGTTCGGGAGAAGTAAAAGCTAAATAAATACTTTAATCTTAAGAAAAAGCAGAGCAAGCATAATATATTCAGCATATTTGTGAGACTTGTGTGAGCATTCTTTTGGAAGAAATAAAATTCGTAATTTATTATATTTAAATAGGGAGAGTTTGGAGTGAATATCTTGTTGTTAAAGAAAACAGTTTAACCTTTCTATTTTGCTCATCATAGGGATGGTGCCAATAGGGAGGCTAGTGGTAGTACCCGGCACTATTTGACCCAACTATTCGGTGTAGGGCATATTAGGGACGGCACAAGAGGGAGGCTAGTGGTAGTACCTCATGCCCCTTCCAACTCCACCGGATAGGGAGCAAATAGAATATAGAGCATAGAAAAGTAAAACCGAAAAATAAATGAAGATAATCAAAATGTTCATTGAATGGTTAAAGAAAGAAATTAAAAATTTGGGGAATGAATGATAAATAAATGAAAATATATAAGAAGGTTGTGAAAAATCAAATGAAGTTTCAATCACTTGAAAACACACCTTAAGGATAAAATCAGTGCTAAATTATATTTAAATAAAGGAAATTTTATTTGAAAAGAATTGATTTTGATCCATGACATGCTTGTTATGTTTTGCATACTTTGAATTATATATTTTCAATATTCAGTTTGAAACGCTCCATGCTTGAATAATTTCATTGAAACATATTTCTACCAACAGCAAATTTATTTTTCTTTTTATGACGCTCATAATTTGGAATAGACTTTAACTTTGTATACAAGTTTTTGCTTCACCTTTGACTTCGAAATAACTTGTGTTCCAAAGCCTAATGAAAATTGTTTTTACTTGTATTCTATACTCATCAATGATATTTTGGATTTCTTTTGTACTCTCTTGATCAAAAACAAAATTTCTTATTAAATTGGTTCCAATGCTTGAATGTTTGAAAAAAAATTACATAAGAATTTTTCTAAAAATATTTTTGAAAGAAATTTTAGATTTGTCGTTCATGATTATCTTTGAAATCTGAAAGTTGAATATATTTATAAAAAGAAGAAGAAAAGGATACTTCTATTTTAATAAATATCATCTGAAAAATAAAAGAAAAGAATAATCCGAATTTGCAAATTAGGCAGAATATATTGATGCTAATTTATCTTTCAATTTGCCTAATATTAATACATAATGTCCTCTAATTTGTACCAAAATTCAATATGAATTACAAAGATTCTGGATGTGCTCTAATATTTTTGAAATATGTGTTTTCAATCTTATTAATTTAAGATGAGCTACAACGTAGAAGATGCATATCTCAAATTATAATCTTGAAAGCTTCTTTGAAAATTTTTATGAAATTCAGAATCTGATTTTGTAATGAAGGCTTAAACTTAATTTAAAATATTTCTACTGTCGTATTTTTGTAACTTTCATTATATGCTTCAATGATTGCATCATTTTGGGGAATAACTCAATATGATTTCTAGATGAAAACTACGGTTTAAGAAAAATAGAATTACTTTGGATACCTTGGTTGTTTGCTCCGATACGCATCTGAAATATATCATTTTTTATCTTATAAGTGTACTGAAATTGGTCTAAATGATGTATTTTTCAATGATCTTGATTGCAAATAAATGGTTCTAAACATATGATATTATTTTGATATTAAAAAGATTTATGGTGCTTCATATATACATTGCTGAAAAACTATGACTAAGAAATTAATATTTTGAATATACACTCCTGCATAATTAAATGCTTCTATCATTAAAAAAAAAACTATTCTTAAGAAGAGAGTTAATGATCCTAAAGCTTAAAATATTTCAACTCACTTCAATAATTCTTATAGGAAAGAAAATGTAATTACTTTTGAAAAAAAATTTGAGCTTCAAAAGAATTATTTTCTGATTAATATTTCCATACATATTCAAAAGAAAATCAGAGAAAATATAATTTATTCTTGAAAGATTAAAAAGAGTGATTGCTATAAATTTTGAAAAATTCTGGATCATTCTACATTCTTGATATTATAGAAGAACAAAAAAAAAAATTGAAAGAAAATGCATCTTTTTAGGGGGAGCTTTAAATACTCAATCTCTTTATTGAAAATTATCCTCAAACTCTAAACTCTCAAATGGAATGATTAATTAAGAGGGTGAAAGAAAATTTTAGAGTGAGAGATCATATAGAACTTAATCGTATAAATTCGCATCTAAAGATGAGACAAAGAATACTAAATGTAAAGTGGTATTAAACTTTGTGCTTCATTGAATATCTTTTGAAAGTTGGATTTCCATCTGTATTCATCGGTAAATCATTTATTTCTGAAAATTTAATTGAAAAGAATTCCATCTGTCTTAGTTTCGAAAATTTATCTTAGAATCTACTTATGAGTTCTTATTGGCTTGCACTTTCGTGTTTCAATCCTGAGCCAATTCATTTTAATTGATTTTGATGCTATGATCTTTAAAGGAGTAAAAGAAAGTCTTTAAGAGAGCTTTAAAAGAACTTTCAAAGCCCTGAATTTTATGTATCCTACATTGCATAAATTCATATTTTGGTATCTATGCTCCAATACTTTTATATCATGAAAGAACTTTGAAGTCATTAAGAATTAAGGATTCAATATAATCTTATGTTTTTCGAGTATATAAGTTTTGATCTTTATCTACTCTTATACTATACTCTAAAAATTAATTAGATTGCTCTTATGTTGCTATATACTTAATATATTAAAAAAAAAGGGTATTGGATTTTCATTCGTGCTTTCTTTGAATATTATTCTTGATACTCCTTGAAATAACTTGAAAAAGATTCCATCTACACTTGATTTCAAAACTATCTTTGGAATCTACATTTAGAGATCACTTCTGGCTTACATCCTTAATATCTCATTCCTAAAGCCAAACACATAGAAATAAGATATCATTTTATTAGGGATCGTGTGCAAAATGGAAACATATGTATTGAGCATATATGCACTGAAAAATAATTAGCCGACATATTCACAAAACCCTTGAGTGAAGATAGATTCTGCACGCTAAGGAGGGAATTAGGCATATGTGATCCTTTTTATTGAAGAGAT
The DNA here is from genome assembly GCF_051530095.1 of Phoenix dactylifera. Classification (NCBI taxonomy): domain Eukaryota; kingdom Viridiplantae; phylum Streptophyta; class Magnoliopsida; order Arecales; family Arecaceae; genus Phoenix; species Phoenix dactylifera. The sequence continues at coordinate 20,099,512 of NC_143199.1, read as the reverse complement.
ATAAAAGGGAGCAAGCAGTCTCATGATACATTCCTCCCATTTCTAAAAAACCTATGAAACATGAGTCAAACTTGTAATCTATAGATTCCTTACTCATGTATCATTGTCCCAGAAAGAATTTGTAAAGATTGGAAGCAAGGAAAATTTTTAGAAGCGAAAAGGAAGAGAAAGGAAAAATTTCTGAACTTGGGTCGACCCAACCCAGAATAGGGTCGACCCAACGTTGAGTCGACCCAAGAAAATTCTTGAGTCGACCTAACGTCGGGACCCCACTGTTAAAAGGGGGACCCGTGAGCTATCTACGGCACTGTTTACCCTTTGTCCTCTTCCAAAAACCCTATTCTCCACTCTCAAATCTTCTCCAATCATCTCCAAACAGTAGATTACTTCAATATCTTGGAGAAATGGGACCCAACAGAGCCGTAGCCAAGCGATCCGGGAGAGTCTCACGATCTTGTTTAGAGCCTAGGATATGTATCTAGTTCTCATATGTATTTTGTGTTGATCATGTATTTTGAACCTTGATTAAGGAACATTGTATTTGCTTTTGTTTTTGGCATGATTGTACTAAAATGTTCCTATTTTGATCAATGAAGTTTGAATGGTTGTTATTGTGTCTTTTCCCATGTACCTATTTGATGATAACAAAAAGGGGGAGAAGTAAAGAAAGAGTAATAGGGGAGAAGTAAAGATAGAGTAAATAGAGTAACAAAAAGGGGGAGAAGTAAAGAAAGAGTAATAGGGGAGAAGTAAAGATAGAGTAATAAGAGGAGAAGTAAAGAAAGAAAGAGAAATAATTTGTAAAACAAATTGAAAATCATATAGGAAAGCATATACATCCAAGGGGGAGCAATTTGCAACAATGAAAATGATCAAGTCAAAAATTTATATCAAATTTCAGAATTTGGCACATATAATTTCAGAATTTGGCACGCACCTTTCACACCTCGATACTTAATCTGAAACTCATGTTTTATCTCAAATTTTTGGAGTTTCATCTTTAATGAATTATAAATGAAAGGGGGAGTAATTCAAAAAGTCAAATTGGCAACATTTGAATGATATAGGGGAAGACTTCACTCTTATATTTTGAAAAGCTGAAGTTAAGCCCTTTTAAAACTAATTTTAAGATAAGTATCAATTGGCTCATACTCTTTATTTTGTAATCATCAAAAAGAGGGAGATTGAGGATGATAGTGTTATTTTGATGATTAACAAGCAATTATCGAGAGTATGTTATAAGTTAAATCGATACTTCATTTATAAGTCTGTTACTCTCAGTATATTTATATAAATTGATAAAGATACATTTCATTGTTTATATGGATGAATCTAACCTTGAGTTGCAGCAAAGTATGGATTGAGTCGACCCAAAGGATGATTGAGTCGACCCCGGCACATCAAGAAAGCATTTGGCACACTTCTGCAAAAATGGCACAGATGAACAGTGAGTTGGGTCGACCCAAGGAAAGCATGAGTCGACCCAAACATTAAGATCCTCAACAACTCAGAAAATGGTTCTCTGGAAATACTGAGAGGGTCGACCCAAGATGAAGTTGAGTTGACCCAAGCTTGAGTCGACCCAAACCCTGAGTGGGTCGACCCAAAGGCAAGACAGAACAGAAGACAGAAAAGGTTCTCTGGAAACCCTGTTAGGGTCGACCCAAGAAGAAGTTGAGTCGACCCAACTGAACCTTAAGTCGACCCAAAGAAAGGTTGAGTCGACCCAAGTGAAAAAAGGCTGAAATTCAAGATTCTGAATTTTCTGAGAGGGCCGACCCAAGAAAAGCTTGAGCTGACCCAAGCCTGGTGCACAGTGGTTTGGGTCGACCCAAGAAAAGTTTGGGTCGACCCAAGCACGGGCAGAAGCATAACGGCTAGTTGTGCAGAAGTGCTTTTTGGACTCCCAACGGCTATAAACGGCTAGTTTCTTCAATCCAACGGTCAGGAAGGACTATTTGGAGGTTGGAGAAGTATTTAAGAGGGAGTATTCATCAGAGGAAGCAAGCTTTGAAAAAAACATCAAGTGCATTCAAGAGAGAACCCTAGCAAGGCAAGCTTCATTCAATTGCTTCATTCAAAGAGCCAAAAGGAAGTGGTTGAGCAGATTCCAAGAGACATTAAGAGCTCCACCAACCCTTGAGGAGTGAAGCAATCGTGACAAAGAAGAGAAGAGCTTTATTAAAGGGATAACTATATTCTAAACTCTTCTTTGTAGATTATATTGTTATATTTGCTTATTTAGGAGTTTAAATCTTTCTCTTTGTTTATTAAACTACTTGTAAAGGTTGGTTGGTTAGCCCGCAAAACCAACGGGATAGGTTTTTGGTGAGCCCGAAAAACCAAAGTGTAAAGGTTCGTTGGTGAGCCCGTAAAACCAACAAAGGTTTTTGGTGAGCCCGGAAAACCAAAGTGTATAGGTTTTTGGTGAACCCGGAAAACCAAAGTGTAAAGGTTTTTGGATTGTGAGCCCGGAAAACAATCCAACTGTAATCCGCGGGATTATAGTGAATTCCCAAGGGGTCGCTTGGGGAGTGGACGTAGGTGCTAAGGAGAGCACCAAACCACTATACTTCTTGTTGTTTGTATTGTGATTTGTTTAAGTTCACTAACTCATCATTTAACACAAGTAAGATAGTTAAAATTAAAAGAAACCAATTCACCCCCCCCCCCCCCTCTTGGCTTGTCACCTTGGGCAACAGGGTTCAATCTTTGTTAGTCCTAATCCAATTAGAACTTGAATGAACCATGACTCAATTGAACTCTTCAATCCTAACCCAATTAGAAGTCATGTTGATTCATGAGATTAATAATTAATTAGGACTTAAGAAACCCTAATCCAATTAGGACTTATTTAATTTTAGTCCTAATCCAATTAGGACTCTAATTTGAATCCGAAGTCCTAATCCGATTAGGACTCTAGGAATCCTACTCCAAGTAGGAATCCAATTAGAATTCAAAACTCCTAATCTAATTAGGATTGTAGGAATCCTATTCCAAGTAGGAATTCCAGTCCTACTCCAACTAGGATTTCCAGTCCTAATCCAATTAGGACTCTAGGAATCCTACTCGAAGTAGGATTTGTGTTTAAGTCCAATTAATTTCCTTTGTTCCTTCTTCAACTGAATATCAATCGAATTGATTACTTGTGATTTCTAATCACGATTCAACCATCGGATCGGTCAATACTTCTAGTGTGTGTGACCCCATAGGTTCTATTCTGACTGGTAGTGAGATATATCATGATCTCTATCACCATATCATTGAAAACTCCTTTCAATGGATTGGAACGATTCCAACTCTACTCATTAGGGTTTATCGATCATCGAGATAATCCCTGTGAGTCCCACCATCCACCAGTGACACCTAGCAGCATGTAGTGGCTACCCAGTAGAATAGAATGATGAACCTCTAGGTGCAGTTATCATGTGATACAGTCCTACTATCGTGGATCCCTACAGGACGGAGGTCATGAATAACTCGTCAAACCCCTTTGTCTGTCATATGTCAAGATTTATTTGACTCGAGTTCGATAGTGGAAAACTCTTTCTCCACTTTATATTACTGCCCTGGCCAAGGCCTTAGAACTCAGTCTAACAAATCACATAGGATCACTCTTCTTCTATCAAGGTCGATAGATTCCATATAAGTGCATACCCTACTCCTACAGTGAACTTAATGCAGCCAATCTACACTACAAGGACCCATATGACTAGAGACCATGTATACGTGTAGTCAAACTACAATAACCTCACTGTGAGTAGCTGAAGCACCGCAGGTCAAAGGACCAGTCATACTACTGCAACATCAAGCAAGTCACTGACGAGTGGATAGACATCCAAGTGACTTCTTGTCTTGGTCACGCTCAGTACCCTTGTTTTCTAACAAGCACCTGCACTATCACTTCAGTGTCCCTACACTATGGACTCAAGTCTCGTCCATCCTATAAGAAAGTGATCTATGCACTGATCGGATTGATCACCGTCCTCGTGATGATCCATTGATCAGGAGCATTTAGAAATTAATCACCAATGATACATAGCTCAAATTCTCAACTCTTGAGAATATGCATCATCATCTTATTAATTTCTTGGACGATTCATAGACACATAAATAATATGAATGAAAAGATGCCTTTTATTTATTCAATAATAAATAGTCAAGTACAAAATTATGTCCCTAGAATTAACAATGTGTCAGCCAGATTGGCTTCTAGGGCATACATCTAACACTAACTCCCTAAAGATGAGAGTGAAAAGCATACCGTAGGGGAGACTCAACCTCGGCTTATCTAGGGGTTCACAGATATATTTGTAGATAAGTTTAGGGAAGTTGATAGGAGTGTCCTGGAGTATATGGTACATCAGGGCTAGGTCCCTCTCGGAGATAAAGTCAAACCTCCCAGTCTTTGGGAAGAGAGTCCTAGAGATAACACTAAGGAGAAGCCGCATTTCAGCCGACAGCTGATTTGCGAACACCTCCTCTATGGGGGACTGTGGAGGACTCCCTAAGACTGCTGTAAGGGCCTCAGTCCTATCAAGAGGGTGACTGGGAGAGATCCCTTCTTGGGAAAGATGGAGGACTTGAGCAATGAAGTCCTCCGAGATGAATATAGGGACATCTGCTACGGTTCCCTGGATACCACCACTACCCCGGGCCACAGTCCCATAAAATTTCCTAACTAACCCCGGGTAAGTTGGGAGGTCTAAGAAACAGAAAAACTCTAGCCCTTGTGCCCTAAGACGATGCCCTAGGGTGAAGCCTTCCCGAGAGAGGAAGTCAAAGTTGACTTTCCTCCCGGTGGAGACCGCCCTCCCGGCGCACGGACGCGAGGGAACCGGCCTAGGCGGGGAAGAAACCGGAGGTGGTGGCCTCGCGGGTTTGTTCCGAGCCTTTGACCGTCGCTCGGCCCCGCTCGCAGAGATAGGTCTCTTCCGGCTTGGAACAACTGCTTTCCTAGGCATTTTTGACCTAAAACACGGGAGAAGAACTAAGAAAATGGAGGAAAAACTCGATGGAGAAGACTTAGAATGGGTCGGAGACGAGGTCGGAGACGGCTCTAGGGTTTTGAAACAATGTCGGCTGTGAATAGAAGTGGGGATTGAACGTTTCGATTAGGGTTAAAACATCGGATTCTCGACCTCGAGTCGACTCCAGTAAGTCGCGAGTCGACTCAACCTCGAGTCGACTTCAAAATATGTGCGAGTCGACTCCCCCATGAGCCGACTCTAAAATGTATCCGAGTCGACTCAAACTCTGGCACACACCCAAAAATCATGTTATTTTCGTGCCACAAAAGAGAGTTATGGACTTATCCAGGATTTAGGAACCGATTTGATGATCATAGATAAGAAGTCCTACGTCCACCATAGACTAATCCTCAAAATCTATGAACTAGAGGAGAGTATCACGAGAATGGATCAATCACTCCTAACCCTCTTCTAAGTATGCAAAATCGATCCTCACTTAGAGGTTTTGTGAAGATATCAGCAAGTTGATCATCAGTACACACAAATTGAAGTGTCACATCACCATTCAGTACATGATCTCTTATGAAATGATGTCTTATCTCAATGAGTTTAGTTCTTGAGTGCTGAATTAGATTTTTAGTTAGATTAATGGCACTTGTATTATCACAGTTAATGGGAATTTTATCTTGTTTAATGCCATAATCTTCAAGCTGTTGTTTAATCCACAAGCTTTGAGCACAACAACTCCCGGCAGCAACATATTCGGCTTCCGCCATAGATAGTGCAACCGAGTTTTGTTTCTTGCTAAACCAAGAGATTAAATTTTCTTCTAAGAATTGACATGACCCGCTGGTGCTTTTTCTATCAAGTTTACAACCAGCAAAGTCTGAATCTGTATACCCTATTAAGTTTATGCTAGATTCTTTAGAGTACCATAAACCTATATTTTTTGTTCCTATTAGGTATTTAAAAATTCTCTTAACTGCGATTAAATGTGATTCCTTAGGATTAGATTGCCACATGCATACACTAAACATGATATCAGGTCTACTTGCAGTGAGATATAATAAAGATCCTATCATACCTCTATACATCTTTTGATCTACTGATTTACCTGATTCATCTTGGTCTAGTTTGCATGATGAACTCTTGGGTGTGCTGATTGACTTGTTTCCTTCCATATCAAACTTCTTAAGCATCTCCTTGATGTATTTAGCTTGATTGATGAAGATCCCTTCTTCAGATTGTTTGATTTGGAGCCCGAGAAAATAGTTCAGCTCTCCCATCATGCTCATTTCAAATTCACTCTGCACTAGGTCAGCAAATTCTTCGCAGAGGCGATTGTTAGTAGCACCGAAAATAATATCATCTACATAAATCTGAACTACTAACATATCTTTGTTTTTCCTTTTTAAAAACAATGTTGTATCAACGTTCCCTCTAGAGAATTGATGGTCTAACAGAAATTTGCTAAGTCTTTCATACCATGCTCTAGGTGCTTGTTTTAAACCATAAAGTGCTTTGTTTAATTTATACACATGATTGGGGTATTGATGATTTTCAAAACTAGGAGGTTGTTCTACATACACCTCCTCATTAATATACCCATTCAAAAAGGCACTTTTTACATCTATTTGAAATAATTTGAAGTCTTTAGAGCATGCAAATGCTAGTAACAATCTAATTGCTTCAAGTCTAGCTACAGGAGCAAAAGTTTCATCAAAATCTATACCTTCTTCTTGATTATAGCCCTTTGCTACTAGTCTAGCCTTGTTCCTAATCACGATTCCATGTTCATCAAGTTTATTTTTATATATCCATTTGGTTCCTATTATTGAGTATTCAGAGGGTCGTTCAACTAGGTTCCATACCTTGTTTCTAGTGAATTGGTTTAGTTCTTCTTGCATTGCATTTATCCAATTTACATCATTTTCAGCTTCTTCTATGTTTTTAGGTTCTAAGTGTGAGACAAATGCTAGATGATTATTTAAGTTCCTAAGAGATGCTCTAGTTCTAACAGGTTGAGATGGATCATCTAAAATTAATTCCTTAGGATGCCCATGAGCATACTTCCAAGCCTTAGTCAGCCCATGATCCACAATTGCCTCTTGGCTTGTTGATGCATTTCCAATTAGCTTTTGTTCATCTTCTTGTAATGTCATCTCATCAATCTTTTCTTCAAGAATTTCTGCATCATCATCAGGAGCAACTCTCTTGCTAGAAGAGATATCATTAGTATCATCAAAAACAACATGTATAGACTCTTCAATAACAAGGTTTCTTTTGTTAAATACTCTATATGCTTTACTTGATGTAGAATATCCCAAAAAGATACCTTCATCAGATTTAGAATCAAATTTATCTAAGTTATCCTTGCCATTATTATGAATGAAACACCTTCATCCAAAAACATGAAAATAGTTTACTTTGGGCTTTCTATTTTTCCAAAGTTCATAGGGTGTTTTCTTTATAATGGGTCTCAATAAAACTCTATTTAGTATATGACATGATGTATTAATGGCTTCTCCCCAAAAATACTTAGGGAGATTACTTTCACATAACATGGTTCTAGCCATTTCCTCTAGGGTTCTATTCTTTCTTTCTACAACTCCATTTTGTTGTGGTGTCCTAGGTGCAGAGAAATTATGAGTTTTTCCCTTTTTACTACAAAATTCGTCAAATAGATGATTTTCAAATTCCGTTCCATGATCACTCCTAATAGCTATAACTGAAGCACTTCTTGAATTAGTAACTTCCTTATGAAATTTCTTAAACATAGAAAATGCTTCATCTTTATGAGCTAAGAACATGACCCATGTGTATCTAGAAAAATCATCTACAATGACAAGGCCATACTTGTTTCCACCAAGACTTGTAGTTCTAGTTGGTCCAAATAGATCCATGTGTAGTAGTTCAAGGGGTCTAGTAGTAGTGGCACAATTTATGGATTTAAAAGAGCTCCTAGATTGTTTGCCATATTGACACGCTTCACAAATTTTATTTTTCTCAAATTTTAGTTTTGGCAAACCTATTACAGAATCTCTTTTAACTAGTTTTGATATTGTATCGATACTTGCATGACCTAACTTACGGTGCCATAGCCAACTTATATCATTAGCCTTAATATCACTAGCTACTAAGCAAGGGTTATTTTTGGCAAAATCTTCAAGATCTACTACGTACACATTTCCACGTCTTATTCCTTTGAATACTAAGCTATTGTCAATTGAGTTGGTTATGATGCATAGGATTGGCTTAAACAGAACATCAAAACCCCTATCACATAATTGACTTATGCTAAGTAAGTTATGCTTAAGACCATCTACAAATCGTACATTATCAACAAAGGTTGAGGAGGTGATTTGTACTTTACCTACACCAACGATGTGACCTTAGTTATTGTCTCCAAATGTCACTGCACCTCCCTTTTTAGGCTCAAGGGTGAAGAATTGGTCTTTGTCACCCGTCATGTGTCTTGAGCAGCCACTATCCAAGTACCAACAGTTTTTGTCAACCTTGGCTGCAAGACACTCCTACACAAGGAAATCATACAATTTTAGGTACCCAAGTTTTCTTGGGTCCTTCATGGTTAGTAATGTTGGTTCCTTTTGGAACCCAAACCTTTTTAATTTTTCTTTTAGCTTTTCTTTTTCTATGGTCACACACATTAGCTTTATGTCCTGTTTTTCCACAGCAAAAACAGGTTATATTCTTAATTTTGCTTTCCCCTGCTTTCACAAAAAAATTACTAAGGAGCTTTTGCTTATTCTTAGGTTTATACCCTAAACCAGTTCTATTAAACACAGCTCGTTGATTATTAAGTATCATTTCCAATTTTTCAGAACTATATGTAAACTTTTCTACAAAAGGTTTGTATTTTTCAAGTTCTTGTGCCAACTTTTGTTTTTCTGTTTTTAGTATGGTTAAGTCTTTTGTGAGATTATCTCTTATAGTTTGTTTATCGTTTTTAAGTTCTGAAATTTTTTTGGTTAGTTTTTCGTTATCTTTAATTAAGGTATTAGTTTTTTGAATTAACATTTGCTTGCTTGTTTTAAGTTCTAAATTTTCTTTAATGATAAAATCCTTATTCTTAACTAATTTATCGTATTTATGGAAGTGAGATTGATTGGTTAGTTTTAGCTCTTTATTCTTAAGATTTATTGTCTTATATTCATCCATTAATTCATTAAACGCATCATACAATTCATCAAAGGTAAAATCTAAATGCGTTTCAGATGTTACCTCATTTTCGTTTGCCATAAAACAGAAGTTGGCATTTTCCTCTTGTTCCTCATCCGATGATGATGATGATGAATCGGAATCCGATAAAGTGGAGACGAGGACTTTCTTTTTCTTATATTTGCTAGCCTTCTTGAGCAAAGGACAGTCAGCTCTGAAATGTCCCGGCATCTTGCATTCATAGCATCCGATTCCTTCATTTTTTCTTTCCTTACCTTTATCCTTGTAGTAGGAACTTGAGGGACCTCTCCTCTGATGAAAGGACTTCTTTCGGTTGATGAATTTTCTGAACTTTCGCACGAGAAGAGCCTCATCATCATCTCCCTCATGATCTTCTTCTTCACTGCTGCTACTGCAAGATAAATCCTTGTTAGAAGAAGTAGATTTGAGAGCTATTACCTTTTTCTTATGAGAGGATTCTTCTTCGCTGTGTTGTTTCATTGTGAGCTCGTGCGTCATTAGGGATCCAAGAAGCTCCTCAAGTGGAAGCTTGTTCAAGTCCTTGGCTTCTTGAATTGCCATTACCTTGGCCTCCCATGATCTTGGCAAACATCGAAGAATCTTCCTGACAAGATCACTATTAGTATAATTTTTGCCAAGGCTTTTTAGGCCATTGACAATATCAGTAAATCTAGTAAACATGCAAGTGATAGTTTCATTAGATTCCATCTTAAATAGTTCATATTTATGAACTAGTATATTTATTTTAGATTCTTTTACTTGATTCGTGCCTTCGTGGGTCACTTCAAGCCTATCCCATATTTCTTTTGCAGAATTACAAGTTGAGACTCTATTGAATTCATTACGGTCTAAGGCACAATAAAGCACATTCATTGCTTTGGCGTTTAGTTGTGCCTTCCTAATATCATTGTCATCCCAATCTTTTTCAAGTTTGGGTATAGTAACACGCTCTACAAAAATAGATGGGATGTATGGTCCATTAACTATAGTACTCCAAATCTCATAGTCTTGAGCTTGGATAAATATCATCATCCTAGCCTTCCAATAGGAGTAGTCGGTTCCATTAAAGAATGGAGGTCTATGGGTGGATTGCCCCTCAATATGAGAAGATCCAAATGGGGTTGTCATTTTGATCTTTTACTCTTTTGATAGAAGAGTTCCGGCTCTGATACCACTTGTTGCCCAAAAAGACAACTCAAGAGGGGGGGTGAATTGGGTTTTAAGTAATTATTGCAATTAAAAAAACTTTGTGAGTAACTAATTAAAACTTATTTCAAGTGGATTAATTAGTTACTATATGCAGTGAATGAAGGGAATGGAAGAGACAATGAAACAATCACAAACACAAGAGATTTTATAGTGGTTCGGAGCTAATCCTTGCTCCTACGTCCACTCCCCAAGCTTCACTTGGGAGTTCACTATAATCCCTCAGATTACAGCCGGTTGTTTTACAAGCTCACAACCCAACTTGTTGTTTTACGAGATCACAACGAACTCGGTCGGTTTTCACAGGCTCACCGACTAGAACCACCCGATTGTTTTTCCGGGATCACAATCGAACCCTTACACGTTGGTTTTACCCTGGGTTAACCAACCAACCTTAACACCCTTGATTCAATCCCCTGATTGAATCAAGTAAGAAAAAAACAGTTTGAAACAAGTAAAAAGATAGCTTCTTGAAAAGCGTATTTAAACAATATAAACAAAAAAGAGTTAGAAGCCCTCAAACAGATTTTTGGAGGTGGAGAAAGGGGCTTCTCAAACTCTTCAACTCCTCTTGAATGTGTTGAAGATTTGCTGTCAGAAGGGGAGCTTTGAATGCGAAGGAGAACGTTGGTTGGATGGAGTTGAATGCGCTTTTTCCTTCTTTCTCTTGTATTTACTCTTCAGAGCCTTTGGTAGGTGGAAATCCCTTTTTGTTTGAATGGAATAGCTTTCTTAGTGTCTATTACTGTTCAATCTGGCTATTTAAGCAATCCCCATTGAAAACTAGCCGTTAGACTCACTTTTAGGGCCGTTCTGCACAATCTGCAACTCCTGACACAGTGTCCGTTGGGATCGGAGTCGACTCGCTCGATCTGGAGTCGACTCGGCTGTTGCTGGAGTCGACTCATGCTTTACTGGAGACGACTCGCCCACTGTTCAGGATTTGAATTAAAGTGCCGTCCCATTCTGGAGTCGACTCGGCCACACTTGGAGTCGACTCGCCAATATTTGGAGACGACTCTGCCTTCTGGAGATGACTCGTTTTCAGGGATCCAAAGATCTTTCTTTCGTGTTTATTTCCTCGAGTCGACTCGGATTCTTTTGGAGTCGACTCGGCTCTCAGAGCCTGAAAACTGGTCTTCGGTCTTTGGAGTTGAACTGCCTCGGAGTCGACTCGGACTTTGCGGAAGTCGACTCGGCTCTCAGAGACCGAAGTTGGCTCTCTGACTTTTAGTCTTGCATTCCTCTGAGAGTCGACTCTTGCTTTCTTTGGAGTCGACTCGCCAACCGTTGGAGTCGACTCGTTTTCTTCTGGAGTCGACTCGGTTCTCAGAATCCAAAAACAACTTCTCTGTCTTTCTGTTTGTTACTCCTTGGAGTCGACTCGGAACTATCGGGGGTCGACTCGGCAAGCATCGGAGTCGACTCGAATTCTTCAGGAGTCGACTCGGTGACAGGGTCTGAGATTCATCCTTCTGTCCTGTTGTCAGTTCTCAGTCGGAGTCGACTCGTGGTGTGCCGGAGTCGACTCGAGTCTGTGCCAGAACGTCTGAAACACTTGGAGTCGACTCGAAATCTTCCGGAGTCGACTTGCGTTCCAGACTTTGGTTCAAACTGAATTCCATACTTAGCCAAAATGTATTGAACCAAGGCTAGAGATAATTAAACATAAATTCACAAATATTTGGCTGAAACACTAGATTGACTTCATTAGTATAACATAAGATATACTCAAATGCTTTGAGCTCATCAAAATCAAATAGAGTTATAATCAATCACTCCACAAATTCTAATAACATAATATTTCTTTCTACCTATTTATCTATATAGATATTTTTTTTTAGTATTTTTGTCGGTGATAACGGAGGAATTATCCATCAGGTAATTGATTAGAAGATAGTAAATACGTAAAGAGAGATGAGAAGATAAGGATGAAGAAGGGTCCCACCCCTTCACCAAATCAAAATGACAAGACAAATAGCTTTCTACTATGCGCGTGTGAGTGAGAGAGAGAGAGGGATATGGAGAAGAGCAGGATTCTTGTGGTGGGGGGAACTGGATACTTGGGGAGGAGGATTGTGAGAGCAAGCTTGGATGATGGACATCCTACCTATGTACTCTATCGGCGGGAGATTGGTGTGGATATCGACAAGGTCCAAATTCTCATGTCGTTCAAGAAGCAAGGTGCTCACCTCGTCGAGGGCTCCTTCTCTGATCACCAAAGCCTTGTGGATGCCGTAAAACAAGTAGATGCAGTCATATGTGCCATCGCTGGCGCGCACATCAGGAGCCACCAACTTCTCCTTCAGCTCAAGCTTGTGGACGCAATAAAAGAGGCCGGAAACATCAAGGTATGATCCCTGAAAGTGTTTTAGGGATAAAAGGTATCACCATGCTTGTGGATGCACATCTGTTGTCATCACTTTTTTCTATATATTTCAAGAAAAAACAATTTGTTTATTCAGCCCAAGTGATCTTTTTATTATAATGGTGGTGGCGATGAAGATAACGGCTCCTCATGATGGTCATAAGTTCTCATTCTCTGCATTTTCTTATGTTTGTTAAAGAAAAGGAAAAAAAAAAAGCTAACAAATCAGCTGGTTAATTTCTTTCTTGATGAGTGATGTGAATTCAACCAAACCTAATTGCAAATTATCTATTTAATATAAAAATTGCAATTATATATATGTAATTGTAAAACAAGAAGGAGAAACATTTTACTTTATCTTGTGTTACCTGGATGCTCTCAGCTGGTTCTGAAAATCTGTGTTGAATATATGTTTAAGCTAGATATGTATCGGGTATTTGGATACATACAATGTTTTGCAGATGCGCTTTTTAAAGACTAATGGAGAGTTGGCTCTTCCAATAATAAGTCTGACCCTTCATTTTGATGGTACAAGTAACATTCCTTTTAATGACTGCCAAAAATGTAGGTATTAAAATTGGAAATTTTAAAAATATAGGTATTAAGAAGATACTTAAGTTATTTTAAAATTTTGAATGAGAAATATTTATATGGAAATATCTTAATAAATAATATCTTCTTAATATTTCTTTTCTAAATTTAAATAAATAATACATAAATATATAAATTATGTTAATGATAATTATCCTAAGTATCTCCATGTCTTCTTTTTAGTCGAACCAGATACTTGGATACATATCTGAATCTAATTTTCATATCCATATCTTTGCAAGACTGCTTAAATTAGGGATGTATGCATGACTTATCAAGATCGATGTGTATGTGTATGTATATGTATATAGCAATTATATAGATTCATATATATGTTACCTAGGCATTTTCTGGTAAGCAAAAGCTAAGCTTTGCCTGTCAACATTGCTACATTTTTTTCTGATGAGAAGGAAGGCTTACCCACCCAGATTTATTAATAGGAAAACTATATACATAAGTAAAAGGTTCCAGTGGGGACTGGCTAGGCCCTTGCTGAGGGAGCCTGCTGAGTCTTGCCCAGCCCTGAAGGAAAGATAGCATTAAGAGAGAGAGCGAGGGAGAGGGAGCCATTCGATAGAAGATGAGTCTCATACATGTCTTTGACTTGAAGACTACGTGACGTTAGGTTTTGTGGTTTTGGTTTGCTGGGAGCATTTCTATTTGAAGATGCTGAAACTCTGCTTCTTCTACGTTGTTGAGCACTCTGTTGTGTTCCACTTTCAACTTGAGGGCCCTCACCAGCTTTGAAATCAAATTTGCTTAAATTGGGTTCTAAAACATGACATGACACCTATATTATCTTGAGAAATCATACAATTACTCAAATATAACCTTAATCTTGCTTCTATATATGAATTTATATAATGGCGTGGTGGAGGAATTTTGAAGAGTAAAATTCCAAGTTACAGTTGCATCACCGGCTTCTTTAAATATTTCTCAAAGAGAGCACCATGCCACACAAACTTATACTCCAAATTATGAATCCATTCTGAGCTCAATTTAGATTTTAGACACATATATTTGTAAGACAACATATTTTGCAGCGCTTCTTGCCTTCAGAGTTTGGGATGGATCCTGCAAGGATGGGTCATGCACTAGCCCCTGGAAGAGTGCCGTTTGATGACAAAATGGTGGTGAGAAAGGCCATAGGGGATGCTGGAATCCCCTTCACCTACGTCTCTGCTAATTGTTTTGCAGGTTACTTTGTTGGAGGCCTGAGCCAACTAGGGAAGATTGTTCCATCAAGAGACAGTGTCTACTTGGAGACGCAAATGTGAAAGGTACGGTGGTTGGTCCCCCACCTTTATTTTTATTTTCTAAGGCGTGTTCTCTTATAGGAAGGCAAACGGCCGCAGATTGAGTGGCTTCATACGTGGCTGATCATGATGGAGGCTCTATGGATTAAAAAAAAGAGCTACTTAGAGCACTCAAATTTGTTATTTTTTAATCTTTTTGGGCGCATCCATATTAGATGTGTATGAGTCATCTGCTCTAGAAAAAAGAGAGAGAGAGAAATAGGTGTGTCCTCTTATGCATAAAGATCTAGAATCCTTTGTGGTCCGAGTCTAATGCAGCACTTGATGGCTACCATCAGAAAATGAACGGCCATCAAACAAGGCACACCGTATACGACATGTAAGGGCATGTTGTTTAATGGCCGTTCATTTATTGATGGCGACCATCGAGCGCTGCACTAAACTCTATAGTACAAACTGCATACTGTAGAGGATCCATGCTTCATGCATAACGAGGGGTATACCATTTCTTTTAATATCCTTATTTCAATATAGAAGTTGCGTGTTTTCACTGAGATAAAAGGCCTATAAAACAAACCTCAAAATGTATTTTTCTATTTGAGGATTCTTTAATATCCATTTGATTTTGTGGCAGCAATTTTTGTCGGCGAGGATGACATAGCGATGTACACCATCAAGACGATCGACGACCCTCGCATGCTCAACAAAACGCTATACATCCGGCCACCGGAAAACATCCTCTCACAAAGGGAGGTAGTCGAGGCATGGGAGGAGCTCATTGGCAAAGAACTAAGCAAGAGCAGTATTTCAGTGGAAGACTTTCTCGCTAACCTCAAAGGTAGGATTAGGATTAATTAACAGAAATCAGGAGTTGCTATAATGCTATGATTTTACTGATGACAATATAGTAATGGAAAAAAAACGACTTTAGTGATTTAAGCCATCAAATCATCAGCACAATAAGCGACTGGACTCTAAGATATACTGAAACTCATAGCCAATAGGATTCAATAGACAATCAGACCGGGGTTGGAATAAAATTCTGTATCATGCACTTTTACGTGGTAAAAATTCCGTCAATACCAATATTCTCATTTTGATTTATATCTTCATCATTAAGGAGGGGGAGGACCATAAGAAATTGACCATATAGAAACAGTTCATGAAAAATACTTAGAAATTGAAGGAATGCTGGAAGAAGTGGGCATCGCAATTAGGCATCAGTAATAGTAATTATTCGACATGGACCTCATATGATTACCCATCTGCAGTGCGATAACAATTCCTAAATTAGAGCAACGGAGTTTGTACTACTTTGTTGCAGGCTTGCACCTGTGGTATTTGATTACTAGCATCATTCTTGTGCCTTGTATAAATTATAGCTTGCCCACCTTTTCAGGTCAAGACCTTGCTACACAGGAAGGACTTGCGCATTTCTACCATATTTTCTATGAAGGTTGCTTGACAAATTTTGAGATAGGAGATGGAGGGGAAGAGGCTTCTCAGTTGTACCCAGAGGTCACCTACACTCGAGTGAAAGATTACCTTAAACAATATGTGTAATATAAGTACCATATAAAAAAGATATATATATATATATATATATATATATATATATATATATGTATGTATATATGTATGTATGTTATATAGATATATATGTGTGTGTGTGTATATATATATATATATATGTATGTATGTATATGTATATATGTGTGTATATATATTAACGGTTGGGAGCTCAGATGTTGCCAAAGTGGATGTCGGTGTTTGATTGACAGAAAAGAGAAGAAGCAAATTTGAACCAGAAAAAGACAACAAAGAGGGGCAATAATTGGGAGTTCAGGTGTTCAGTGTCGGGGAAGAAAGCCACAAAAGAAAGCAAAAGATTTGGTGTGACTTAACACCCATCATGAATTCACTAGCTAGACTAACGATGTTACATGTCTGGAGTTGAAAATTCGAATCCCTAGTAAAATATTTTTTATATTTGATTTTTGTCCACATGTTCTGATTATAAATCCTTTCTCCACCCGAACGAGGGCCCAAACAAATATTGAATTCGATCGTAGAGGGAAAAGGAAAAATATGTGTCCTTTGAGCAATAATACCTAGCAACCATCCAAATTTAAGATGCCTAGCAGCTTCGATTATTGAATATATGATAAACTAGAAATAGCTCAAGATTGAGATCGTTCAGATTGAGATCGAAAGAGAGAGTTTCGCTATAATACTTCTTTATAATATTTTATAAAAAATTAAGAATATATGAGCCATCTAATGGAATAGAATTTTTTTGTATTAATATCCTTCTAAATATCAAATTTTTTATAAGTACCTTTTCAATATTGATATTTGCATATATATATACTCTCGTAAAATACTATTCTATTCTTTTTTATCTCTTTTTTTTTTATATATGTATCAATGTCATCTAATGCTGTTAAAAAATTAACGGTTTCAAATTAAAATGATCAAAATATTTCTAATAAGTAGATGTTCAAAAGAAAACATTTACAAGATTATCGCGATGAAGGAGAAAAAAATAATTTCAAAATTTTATTTTATTTTTTATTAAAATAAATATGGTTTTTATTAACGATGTTAGAAGAACCTAATATTTTGTGTAAAAATAGTATTTTATGAAGATACAAAAATAAATATAAATTTTAAAAAAGTATACACAAATACTTTATGCGGCGGCAGGCCTTGGAGGGATTGGCACTGGCAAGGGAGAAGGCGGCAGAGGATGAGGCAGGCAAGAGGAGGGTCTTTTCGGAGAAGAAGATGGAGTGGAGGTGGGTGAGGCCGTGAGGGTGCGGGTGGAGCGGGGAGAGGATGGTGCTGAAAATCCTAATGTCGTCCTTCATTCACCAGCTCCTCGAGAGCTCACCGATGAGTGGAATCACCAAACAAAAAGCTAAGGTCAAATCTAGCAAGGCCTTGAAGCGCTCCACCATCGGCAAGAAGAAGCCTGCTCATGGCGGCCCCGCTGCTTCCAGCGTTAGTGGGCATGCCTGTAACAAGGCCATTGAGCGCCCCAACCGCATGGTCAACTCTTGCCTCAATGCCCAAACCCTGCTCTGCCACCTCACCTCCAAGCAGGGACGGCACAATGCATTTAAAGGCTTAAGGCGAACTAGCTAAGAAAGGCCTTTTTTTTTTTAATAATAAAATATTTTAATAAGTGCAAAATGCTTTAAAAATTTATTTAAATAATAAAATACTTTTCAGAATTTAAACAAATGAAGAGTAAGGAGAAAAACACAAATAGCCCATATATATACAACTAAATATGGTCTTACAAGCCAAAACTCCAAAGCCAACCTAGGTTTTGGATTAGCTCCAAGCAAAACCAAGAAGTTCAACTTTTCAGATTCAGAGCCCTGGATGGAACTTAAAACTGTGTTTATAAATGTTGCTGGAAATTGGACCCGGGGGCGGCCGTCGGCTGAGGAGGTGGAGCTTCGGCGAATTCTGGCGAGCGGCGTCCTCCGTGGAGGGGGAAACCTGCAAGAAGCCGGTGGCCGGGACTTTCGGCGCCGGCCCTCCGTTGTTTAAGTTAGAGAGGGCTTAAATTTAGGAGAGAGGAAGAGGGGAGAAGCGTTCTGCTCCCTTTTTTCTGAGTCCAACCCCCCATTGAGGAGGAGGGGTTCCTCTTTATAGGAAAGTCGGATTACCTGTGATGTGATGGGGCGAGGTCGCCGTATGACTTAGCACGTCGCTCGAGTCGGTGCGCGATCAGGTGAATTAATGCTTCGATGTCGGAGGTGAGGCCGGGATCAGAGAGTTGTCACGGCTGACCGAACACTGCCGAGCCGGCTTGCCGTGGAGGACTGAGGATCCGTAGATAACAGGAGCCATGCGCATTGATTGTTGAGTGAGCCGGAGATATGCATTGATTGTTGAGTGAGTCGGAGACATGCATTAATTGTTGAGTGAGTCGGAGACATACATTAATTGTTGAGTGAGTCGAGGGTTTGCAGAGGTCATGCGCATTAAATGCTGGAGGCGGTGGCAGGGTATGGCCCCTGACCAGACTTCGGCAGGATGCAAACGCGGTAGGTGGGCGGCGAGGGCGGACTTTCGAGGCCGGGAGCTCTTCGGGTCAGATGTTCCGGGGTCGGGCACCGAGCTCGGCTGCCCGAGGTCGGCCGTCATCGGTTCTTTGATGGCAGAGTTTTCATGCACTCGGGGGGGAGGGTGCGTTCCCCCAACACTACCCCCCGACTTCCGAGTTCGAGCCGCTTGCGAGCTCGGACACGGGAAGTAGAAGTCTTTATTATGGTAACTGAGATCGAGGGGAGTTGAATTATGCTGGCGCCCTCACGCGTCCCGAAGCGTTTATAACGGAAGGGAGGCGGGGGGTTGCGCCTCTTGTCCCTTCATTGCCGTCTCGTATAGTGAGCTTATGATGGAGTCTTGGGACCTGGTGGGGCGGTGTCCTGATTCCGTATTCGAGGCGTCCTTCTTGAATGAGTACGCTGCCTTGATCTTCGAGGCGGACACGTGGCGTGATCTGGGCGGAGGACATTTATTGAACCGGACGCCTTGAGGTCGGACGCTAGATCAGCCGCTCGGGATTTAAAGCCGAGCTGGTAGTCCGGGATCGAGGATTAAGCTGATTAGTCGAGGTCGGACGTATCTAATCTTCATATCGGCCGAACGGGGATTTGGGAGGCTGCAATTATGTCGGCGCTCCGCGCGTCCCGGGGCTCCTTTAATGAGGGGAGCGGGGGCGGCACTCGCTCGCCTTTCGAGGTGATCCGGTATAGCAGGTCCATGATGAGGCCGCGAGATCCGATGGGACGGCACCTCGGTTCTACGGCCGAGGCATCGGTCCGGAATGAATGCGGCACTTTGGCTTCCGAGGCCGACATGTGGCGTAATCCAGACGGGGGGGTGCAAATCAAACCCGCCGATCTGGGCTGTAAGGGGGGTCTATATAAACCCCCCAAACCAGCCCTAAGAGGAGTCCTGTTCGGTTGCCTTCTCTTTTTCGCCGTTTCTACCTTCGTCTTCTTTCTCAACAGAATCTCGCCGGCGGCGCTCGGAGCGATTTTCGGCGACTCCCCCCATAGGTTTCTTCCTTGTGTTAGCTTGGGGGTTCTCCTTCTTCCTCCTTTTTCCATCTCTTTTGTCTTTAGGTTACTTCGGTTTTCTCCAAAATGGGTTTTGGTCCGGAGGAGGTCGGGTCTAGTCTGTCGGGGGAGGAGCTGGAGTTAATCCGCTCCCGGTTCTTTTTCCAGCCTGGGTTTCGTCTTGAAACCGCAGGACCGGAGGATAGGGTGACGCGGCCGCCCCCAGGTCGGATCGCGATTCATCGTGAAACGCTCTGGGCCGGCTTGCGGTTCCCCTTACACGAGTTCGTGAACAGCTTGCTGGTGGAGTACCAACTCGTCCCAGCACAGCTCGCTCCGAACTCGTGGAGGACCATAGTCGGGTTTTTGTCCATTTGTCTTGCGCATGGGATCCTGACTTCGGTGAGCGTTTTCCACCGGTGTTTCTTGCTGAAGACAAACCCGACGGATGGAGGGTGGCTATACTTCGCCTTTCGGGGTGGTATGTCGCTTTTCCAGGGTGCCCCTTCCTCTATTCATGAGTGGAAGGGGAAGTTTTTCTTTCTTGGGTCCGAGGTGCCATGGGGGTTTGACCCGAGGTGGGGGCACCCCCGGCTGA
This sequence comes from Phoenix dactylifera, assembly GCF_051530095.1. Classification (NCBI taxonomy): domain Eukaryota; kingdom Viridiplantae; phylum Streptophyta; class Magnoliopsida; order Arecales; family Arecaceae; genus Phoenix; species Phoenix dactylifera. The sequence continues at coordinate 20,079,242 of NC_143199.1, read as the reverse complement.
AGGCCCTTAACAGACTCTCCGAGCCCTCGGGGAGGGACCAGAGGGTCCTTAACGCTTTGCGGGGTCTCAGAAAGGGGTTCAACCTGACCGAGCTCCTAAGTGAGGGCGCCTTGGCGAGCATTGGCTTGAGTTCGGCGCGTCCCGAGGGTAAGAGTAGTTGCATTGCTTCGTCTTTGCTTTATCTATTTTTTCCTCTTGTTCTTTTGACGTAGGTCTAACACTCAAAAGGGTTTCTTTGTTTCAGACATTCCTCACATGCCGACTAGCAACACATCCCTCTTCTCTCGGTTGAAGAGGCGAGAGGCCGAGGCCGGCGGGGCCATTCCTCAGCCCCGGAAGAATTCCAGGTCGGCCGCCACTTCTACCCCTGCCGGGATAAGAGGCCCGGAGGCGGGGACCTCGGCGGCCGTTCGAGGGCGAGCGTCGGCCGCCGGGGATACGGGCTCGAGCTGCGCGAGGACATCTGACTTGGCGGCCCTACCCCGCCCTGCCCCTGTCTACCAGCGGGAGGGGCAGACGGCCATCCAGCTACAGCGCTCGGAGCCCGGGCCGAGCAGGGGCCCCGAGGCTCCAAGTTCGGGCGGGCCAAGCTCTTCGCGGGGCCCGGTGGGAGAGTCGGGCGAGCCGGGGTCCCCACTCGTCGAGGGGAGCTCGGCCTTTCATGACGCCGACGTTGCGCGCACGGTCTTTCGGCGCGCCATGCTTCCGGTGGACCGGGCCGAGTTCTAGAACTTGTCGCTGGAAGAAATTGTCGACAATACTTACTGCAATACTGTTCGGGTAAGCCATTCTCTTAATTTTCCTTCGACGACTAGTGTATATATATCTTTTACTTACGATTGTTTTTTCTTAATTTTTTGCAGCATATTCACGAGGTCGACACCCTGGTATTCATCGCCCAGGGATGTCAGGAGGAGACTCGGCGACTGAGCCGGCAGTTGGAGCTGGCCAAGAGGAGGGTCGCCGAGCTGGAGGCCGCGCTGGCTGAGGCCGAGGCACGGAGGGAAGCGACGGAGGCTGGGCAACTGGCCATCGTTGAGGAGCTCGAGGAGGAAAGGGCTGCTCGTTCCCTGGCCAAGTCGGCCCTGCGCGCTTCGGAGGCGCGTCTGGCGGAGACTCAGTCCGAGGTCGCGGGCCTCAAATACGAGGGCGGGGTCCTGCGGCTGAAGGTCGAGCAACTGGAGGCTCGGGAAAGGAGGGCACTCGAGCGAGCCGAGCATGCCGTGGAGCTCTTCAAGGACTCGGATGAGTTCCGCGACATGCTGGAGGAGGAGACTGTGAATGGGTTTCTCCGCGGCTTCGACAACTTTCGGAGGCAGATGGCTCGGTTCTGCCCCCAGTTCGATCTCTCTACGGTTCGTCCGAGGATAGGATTGGGTACCGACTCCGACGACGAAGTTTCCGCTGCCCTCGCATCCGAGGAGGAGTTCGCCAAGGCTGAGGCAGACGTGGCCGGGCCGATGGTGACGGAGGCCCCTCACGAAATCACCGAGGACGCTCCCGAGGCGCCGACCGAGGTCCCCGCCGCAGACCCCGAGCCCGTGTCCGCCGAAGGCCCCCAAGTCATCGCCATAGATGACCCCGAGGGTGACGCCAACGCAACCGCCGTCCCTTAGGACTTAGATTTTTATCTTTCTTTTGTTGTAAATGAGGTCGGTCTTCAAATTTGTTGAATGGCCGACCTCCAATTTTGTACTTAGCCTTCCGGCACTTTACTAATGAAAAGATTTTTCTTCGCCCTCCTGCACTCATTTTTCCCTATTATTTTCTTCAGTTGTAAGCGAGACCGGTACTTCAACTTATTGTCTTACCGACCCCCGACTTTGTATCCTAGCCTTTGGTCTGCTTGCCAACGAAGGCATGCTCCTTGGCTGTGTTTTGCTTTCCTTTCCCCTAACTTGTTTAAGTGTCTAAGTTCCGGTTACGCTGATTAGGGGAGGCTCTGAGTTTGGATTCTGAGAAACTTCGCCAAGTCTTGGAGCTCGGATTTGAAGCTCGCAGAGGTCATCGAGTTTGATTTTTGGATTTCTGGGGCACCAGGCTCGGGCCTCGGACCCCCGAGAGGGGGCCTTGTTAGATTTGCATAGGTCGCTATCGGGGTATTTGGCCAAGCTTTTGAGTTTGGCTTTTTGGAGCGTAGGTCCGAAAAAATGTTAGGGCCGTTCCCAGAAGGGGAGCATGAGCCAATAGTCGAACTGTCATCGGGGCTTTCATGGTTATTGCCTTTGGGCTCTGCCGAGGCTCCGGCAAGCGGAGTCGGAACCTATGAAGGGTACCTCGGCCCTCTTGATCTCGATCAACACGCCCGTGATCGAAGTCATCTTCATAGGTCGACCTCGATGTCTCAACGTACGGTGGCCGAATCAGGCCCTTATTCAAAAAAGTTTACATGAGTTGTCATGGGGGTCACCGGTAGAGGAAGCGTGCACGAGGTCGGTGGGACCTCGTTCTTGGGTCGACTTGTAGGGGCGACCTGGCCTTGGCCGAGATGAGGTCCCGATCTCAATCAGGATTTTGTTGGCAATAGATAAGTAGATGAATATAACAAGGCGGATGTCAAGTAGGATGTACCTCTTGCACCTCCGAGATTGCGCACTTCGTAGTGGAGTAGATCACCTTGTTTTCTGGCTGGCCTTCGGAGTCATCCTTTAGCTTGGGGTCCATTTCGGGAATACCAATTGAACCAGGGGGGATTGCCGTTGTCGAAAGCTTCTGCGAGCGTTGCTCCGTGGTTGCTGTTGAATGTTCGGAGGATTGTCAAAGCATTATCCCCGATTTTCTCGGATTGAGGGGAGGGCGTGAGCTCGTCGTCAGCCTGGCAGTACTTTCCGAGGTCGAGGGAGTTTGGAACTCTACGGTCGACTCACGGGGCATCCCGACCTTGGTCGGGGTATCGAGCGCGAGGTCAGGGAGCTTGGGTTTGCTATCAACCTGGCGTCGCTTTCCGAGGTCGAGGGAGTTTGGATCTCTACGGTCGACTCACGGAGCATCCCGACCTTGGTCGGGGTATCGAGCGCGAGGTCGAGGGAGCTTGGGTTTGCTATCAACCTGGCATCGCTTCTCGAGGTCGAGGGAGTTTGGATCTCTACGGTCGACACTCGGGGCATCTCAAACTTAGTTGAGAAATCATACACGAGATCGAGGTTCTGGGGCCGCACTCTCGACCCGTGACGCTTCCCGAGATCGAGGGAGTTTGGGACTCTACGGCCGACACTCGGGGCATCCCGACCTTAGTCGAGGGATCGTGCGCTAGGTCGAGGGGTCTGGGAACGCTCTGTCGACCTGCGACGCTTTCCGAGATCGAGGGAGTTTGGGACTCTACGGTCGACCTTCGGGGCATCCCGACCTTAGTCGAGAAATCGTACGCCAGATCGAGGGGTTTGGAAACGCTCTGTCGACCCGCGACGCTTTTCGAGGTCGAGGGAGCTTGGGACTCTACGGTCGACCTTCGGGGCATCCCGACCTTAGTCGAGGAATCGTGCGCCAGGCCGAGGGGTCTGGGAACGCCCTGTCGACCTGCGACGCTTTCCGAGGTCGAGGGAGTTTGGGACTCTACGGTCGACCTTCGGGGCATCCCGAACTTAGTCGGGGTCTCGAATATGGGGCCGAGGGAGCTTGGGCTCATCGTCGACCTGGTGGCGTTTCCTGAGGTCGAGGGAGTTTGAGACTCTACGGTCGACGCACGGGACATCCTGACCTTAGTCGGGGTATCTGAGGATCACAAACGACCCAATATTAGAGAAGACATAATCAGAATTGTTGCGAGGAGGCAAATCATTATAAAGAGGAGACAAGATCCATGCTCCTGATCGTCCGGAACCCCTTGGGGTTTTATTGATAATACATCCGTAGATTCTCGGAATTTCAGCTTCGCGGGATAGGGGTTCCCTCAAGAGATTTCAACTTGTACGCCCCGGGTCGTTGCACTCGAGCGATTTGATACGGTCCTTCCCAGTTCGGGGTGAGCTTTCCTTGCTCGGTGGGCTGAGAAGCTTCGGCTCTCCTGAGGACGAGGTCCCCCACTTTGAAGAGCTTGGGCTTGACTCTGGAGTTGTAGTACTGGGCCGTTTTCTGCTAGTACCTTGCCATGCGGACTCGGGCGACCTCTCGCGTCTCTTCGACGAGGTCTAAGTTATTCTTGAGCCGGAAAGAGTTGGAGTCTGCGTCGTAGTGCTCCACCCTTGAGGAGGGGAGGCCGATTTCCAGCGGGATAACGGCCTCCGTGCCGTATGCCAGGTTGAAAGGGGTCTCACCGGTGGGTAGTCGGAACGTAGTCTGGTAAGCCCAGAGGACGTTGTACAGGTCCTCGACCCACTGTCCTTTGGACCGGTCAAGCCTAGCCTTGAGCCCCTGCAAAATGGTACGATTAGTTACCTCAGTTTCTCCGTTTGTCTGCGGATGGGCGACCGAGGTGAAGCGGTGGTCAATGCCGAGTTCGGAGCAAAATTTTCTGAAGTGGACGTTGTCGAACTGGCGGCCGTTATCTAATATGAGGATACGGGGGAGTCCGAATCTGCATATTATGGACTTCCAAACGAAGTCCCGCATTTTTTACTCGGTGATCCGGGCCACAGGTTCAACTTCGACCCACTTGGTGAAGTAGTCGATGGAGACGATTAGAAATTTTCTTTGCCCGGTGGCCAAAGGGAAGGGCCCCAGAATATCAATTCCCCACTGGGCGAATGACCAGAGGGCGATAATTGAGGTCAGCGGGGCCGAAGGTCGGCGCTGGATGTTGGCGTTCCGTTGACACCGGTCACACTTCCGGACGAAGTCCGTTGCGTCTTTCTGAAGCGTGGGCCAAAAGTATCCTTGCCGCAGGATCTTATGGGCTAGTGCCCGGCCTCCCAGGTGGTTTCCACAAATCCCTTCATGGACCTCTCGGAGGGCATAGTCCGCCTCCGAGGGGCGGAGACATCTAAGGAGAGGAGAAGTAAATGACCGACGATAGAGCTTGTTTTCATATAGGACGTACCGGGAAGCTTGACGCCTGATCCGGCGGGCCTCCAGCTCGTCGTGAGGGAGGGTCCCATCCTAGAGATAGCGGACGAACCCGTCGATCCAGCTTGGCTCGAAGTCGATGCACATGGTTGGTTCAGATTCCTCTGTGCTGGGTGTTCGGAGATACTCGAGCACCGTTGCCTTGGAGAGCTCACTCATGCGGGAGGTCGCCAGCTTAGACAATTGGTCCGCCCTAAGGTTCTCCACTCTGGGAATGTGCTGGATGGTGAAGGAACCTAGGGTGGACGTAAGTTCCCGCACCTTTTGGAGATATTTCCGCATCGATGGCTCCTTTGCTTCGAAGTCTCCCTGGACCTGGCTTACTATTAGCTGGGAGTCACTGAAGGCTTTTAGGTCTTCCACCTTCAGCTCCTTCGCCAATTTGAGTCCGGCAATGAGCGCCTCGTATTCTTCCTCGTTATTTGAGGCCGGAAACTCGAGGCGTAGGGCTTGCTCAGCCACCACCCCATCCGGGCTGGTGAGGATGAGTCCCGCTCCGCTACCCCCCGAGGTCGAGGAGCCATCCGCATATAGGACCCATGGCGGCCTCGGGGTCTCCTCCACGGGTGTGAGTGGCAGCTCGGGGTCGTCTGGCAGGGTGCACTCCACGATGAAATCGGCGAGTACTTGAGCTTTAATGGCTAGCTTGGGCCGATATTCAAGGTCGAACTCTCCGAGCTCAACCGCCCATTTGGCGATCCTTCCGGCATGATCCGACCTTTGCAGTATTTGTTTCACAGGCTGGTCGGTCAGTATGGCTATGGTATGTGCTTGAAAATAAGGCCGGAGTCTCCGAGCTGAAATGATCAGGGCAAAAATTGTCTTCTCAAGCTTAGAATATCGGGTCTCAGCATCCCTGAGGACCCGGCTGGCATAGTAGACTGGCTTCTGGAGCTTGTCCTCTTTCCGGACCAGGACTGAGCTTACTGCGACCGGAGAGACGGCCAAATATAAATACAGAACCTCGCCCTGCCGAGGCTTAGTGAGCAGTGGGGGAGAGGCCAGAAGGTGCCTGAGTTCTTCAAAGGCTTGCTGGCATTCCTCCGACCACAGGAAGTTCTTTGGCCGCTTAAGGATCATGAAGAATGGGAGGCAGCGCTCGGCCGACCGGAAGACAAATCTCCCCAAGGCGGCGACCCGCCCGGTGAGCCGCTGCACTTCTTTAACTGTCCTTGGAGGTGTCATCTCTTGCAGCGCCCGGATTTTCTCGGGGTTGGCTTCGACTCCGCGCTGGGTTACTGTAAAGCCCAGGAATTTACCCGAGGTAACTCCGAATGCGCACTTTGCGGGGTTGAGCTTCATTTGATATTTTCGGAGCTTAGAGAAAGTTTCATTGAGGTCAGCCACATGGTGTTCCGCCGCTCGGCTCTTCACCAGCATGTCATCCACATAGACTTCCATATTTCGACCGATCTGGTCTTCAAAGATTTCGTTGACCAACCTCTGATATGTGGCTCCGGCGTTCTTCAGCCCGAATGGCATTACCTTGTAACAAAAGGTACCTTTGTCAGTGATGAAGGCCGTCTTCTCCTCATCTTCAGGCGCCATTCGAATTTGATTGTATCCTGAGAAGGCGTCCATGAAGGTAAGCAGCTGGTGTCCTGAGGTGGAGTCGACGAGTTGGTCGATGCTAGGAAGAGGGAAACTATCCTTCGGGCAGGCCTTGTTCAGGTCGGTGTAGTCCACACACATGCGCCACTTCCCGTTGGCCTTCTTTACGAGGACCACGTTGGCAAGCCAATCTGGGTAGGAGACCTCTCGGATGAAGCCGGCCTCAAGGAGCTTATCCACTTCCTCGGCCGCCGCTTGCTGCCGTTTCGGGGCAGAGCCTCGTTTCTTTTGTTTTACAGGCCTGCAGGTCGGCTTCACCTGGAGTCAGTGGATCATGACCTCTGGATCAATTCCCGGCATGTCGGCGGGCGACCAAACAAAGACGTCAATGTTGGCCCGGAGGAATTCGGTCAGGCGCCTTCTTTCGCAGGGGCTTAGGCCGGAGCCGATCTGCACAGTTAGCTCTGGGCAATTTTCTGGTAAAGGGATTCGATTAAGAAGCTCACCGGGCTTTACTTGCTTCTTCCACAGGTCATCCCTTGCGTCCAAGATTTCTATGGGCAGCGCGCGGCCCATCGCCTGAGTTGGCGCCTCGGCTGATAGCTCTTGCCGACTCGACGCTTCAGTTGGTTGTTTTGCTTTGCGGGTTGCCATGTAGCATTGTTTGGCCATCAGTTGGTTCCCGCGGACTTCACCTACCCCTTGGTCGGTAGGGAATCGCATGAGTAGGTGGCAGGTCGAGACCACAGCCTGAAGGGCATTTAGCCCTGGTCGTCCGAGGATGGCGTTGTAGACTGAGGGTAGGTGGACCACAAGAAAGTCCGTCCTCATAGTACTTTCTCGGGGGGCGAGGCCAACCGTAACAAGAAAGCTGGCCTCGCCCTCGACCGGGACCGAGTCCCCGGTGAATCCGACGAGTGGGGCATTAATTCTCCAAAGCTGGCTCCCCATTGACCCCATTTTTTGGTAGGCGTGGTAGTACAGAACATTAGCCGAGCTTCCATTGTCAACTAAGACACGTTTTATATCAAATTAATTTACAATCATGGAGATGACCACAGCATCATCGTGAGGGGTCTCAACCCCTTCCAAATCCTCATCCGTGAACGAGATGGCTTCAGAAGTGCGCGGGCGCTTTGGGGGGATTCCTTCTTGGGCTGAATCTCCAGCCGAGGTTCCTCCAATTACATTGATGGTGCCGGCGATAGGCCTGTTGCTATTCAGATTTTCGGGTGGGGTGGCATTTTCCACTGGCCTTCTTTCCTCACGTCGGTTCCTTACGAACCGATTGAGTACTCCACGGCGGATAAGCGCCTCAATCTCGTCTCGGAGCTGAAAACAGTCCTCCGTGTCATGCCCGTGGTCTCGGTGGAAGCGACAGTACTTCTTGGGATTGCGCGGGACTCCCGTGTCCCGCATAGGAGGCGGGGGTCGGAAAAAATTCCGGCCTTCGATCTCCATCAGAATCTCGGCCCGGGGTGCGTTGATGGGAGTGTAGTTTTCGTACCTCCCCGGGTGCATCCGAGGTCGTAGTGGGGACCCCGGCTGAGGCGGGGACCTCGGTCGAAACTGTCCTCGCTGTCGAGGTCGGCTCCTCAGCCGGGGGAGGTTCTTCTCTCGGCGGGGGGACCGGCTTCTTTGACGGCCGCGCTCCTCGCGGCGTTTCTTCTACTTCTTTGAAGCTTGTTCAGTTGTACCCCGCCTGGAGGCAATAGCCTCCTCGGCCTTAGCATACTTCCGAGCTCGGGCCAGCATCTCGGTGAAGTCGGCAGGGAAGCTCTTCTCGATGAGAAGAGGAATTTGTAGGAACGAGCCCCAGTTTTTAGTGCCGACATGGCTACTGACTGGTCGAGCTCGCGAACTTCCCACGTGGCGGCGGTAAAGCGGTCAAGATACTCCTTGAGAGATTCCCCCTCCTTCTGCTTGATATCTAGGAGGGAGTCTGACATCCGCCGCTGGCGTCGGCTGGTAGCAAAGTTGGTGGCGAATTGCCTGCCGAGCTGCTCGAAAGAGGATACCGTGCTTGGCTTTAGCACGGAAAACCAGAGCCGAGCTGTCCCTCGGAGGGTCGCTGGGAAGGCCTTGCAGAGCACGGCCTCCGAGGAACCCTGCAGTGCCATGAGAGCCCGGTAGCTTTCCAGGTGGTCGAGGGGGTCGGTGGTTCCGCTGTAAGGCTCCACTTGAGGCATCTTGAACCTCAAGGGGATCGGCTCGTCCTCAATCTGACGGGAAAAGGGAGACTTGGTGGTGAATTCAAAGTCTCCCTCATGCCTTGCCTTCCTGCTGCGGAGCGCTTCAATCTGGCGCTCCAGGTTTTCGACTTTCCTGTCGAGCTCCCCAGCCTGGGGAGTTGTCGCCGCAGTTTGCTCCGGCTCGCGGTGGTCCGTTGCCGACTCAGCTTCGGAGAGCTGGGGCCTTCTGTCTAAGGATCCCCCCAGCAGTTCTCTCCGGGGAGACACTCGCTCTTCGTTGTTGGCCCTAGAAGAACCGTGAAGGTTCTGGCCTTGGAGAATCGGGCCGTTCGGAGGAAGCACCGGCGGGACCTGGGCCTGCGGGGTGAGCGTAGGTAGAGCTTCCTCGCGCCGCAGGCCTTGGACGGTGGCGGCCAGAGCCTGGACTTGTTGTACTAGAGCGTTGAACTGTTCCGGCTGAACTTGGAGAACCGGATCAACCGGAGAAGGCGAATTTTGGACAGAGTGTCCAGGACTATGCGGGGGACGCCGGAAAGCATTGGAGGCTCTCTTACTTCTCAACTTCATGACTGCGACTCAGGCCCTTCCTCTAGCGCCAACTGTTGCTGGAAATTGGACCCCGGGGCGGCAGTCGGCTGAGGAGGTGGAGCTTCGGCGAATTCTGGCGAGCGGCGTCCTTCGTGGAGGGGGAAACCTGCAAGAAGCCGGTGGCCGGGGCTTACGGCGCCGGCCCTCCGTTGCTTAAGTTAAAGGGGGCTTAAATTTAGGAGAGAGGAAGAGGGGAGAAGCGTTCTGCTCCCTTTTTTCTGAGTCCAACCCCCCATTGAGGAGGAGGAGTTCCTCTTTATAGGAGGGTCGGATTACCTGTGATGTGATGGGGCGAGGTCGCCGTATGACTTAGCACGTCGTTCGAGTCGGTGCGCGATCAGGTGAATTAATGCTTCGATGTCGGAGGTGAGGCCGGGATCAGAGAGTTGTCACGGCTGACAGAACACTGCCGAGCCGGCTTGCCGTGGAGGACTGAGGATCCGTAGATAACAGGAGCCATGTGCATTGATTGTTGAGTGAGCCGGAGATATGCATTGATTGTTGAGTGAGTCGGAGACATGCATTAATTGTTGAGTGAGTCGGAGACATGCATTAATTGTTGAGTGAGTCGGGGGTTTGCAGAGGTCATGCACATTAAATGCTGGAGGCGGTGGCAGGGTATGGCCCCTGACCAGACTTCGGCAGGATGCAAACGCGGTAGGTGGGCGGCGAGGGCGGACTTCCGAGGCCGAGAGCTCTTCGGGTCAGATGTTCCGGGGTCGGGCACCGAGCTCGGCCGCCCAAGGTCGGCCGTCATCGGTTCTCTGATGACAGAGTTTTCATGCACTCGGGGGGGGGGGGGGGGGGAGGGTGCGTTCCCCCAACAATAAATATATTGCAAACCAGACTGAGATGTTCAATGTATGCTACAATTACTAAGTAGTTCTTTATAATGGATGTTTATTAGGAAGCTTCACCAGAAAAAGAAACAAACATACACTAGGTGATAACTAAAAGCAATAACAAAAGTAACATCGGCATAGCAGGAAATAAGCAAAGAAAACTGAATCTTAATCTGAATATGTGAATGGTACAAAGGAAATGATACATGCTGCATTTAACCTTTTAATGATACTGATACTTCCAAAACAGTAGGACGAAGCAATGAATTATGTACACAACCAATATGTTCAACAACAATATCACAATTACGTGATTTCCTTGTTCAACCAAAACATAGGTTAGAATTAAGCCCAATGACTTTACCTGAATATTATTGCATTGGACTCCAAAGCCTTTTTTCAATCAACATAGATTGGCAATGTCAAGAGATAGTCATTGTTTGTGGAGTGATTGATTATAACCCTATTTGATTTTGATGAGCTCAAAGCATTTGAGTATATCTTATGTTTACTAATGAATTCAATCTAGTGTTTCAGTGAAATTCTTGTAAATTTATGGTTAAGTGTCTCTAGATTTGGTTCAAGATATTTTGGATAAGTTAAGAAGTCAATTTGAACCAAAGTATGAGACTCGAGTCGACTCCGGGATATTACGAGTCGACTCCAAGCGTATTAGAAGCACTGGCACAGGCTCGAGTCGACTCCTGAACATTACGAGTCGACTCCGACTGAGAACAAACAGACAGACAGAAAGATCCATCTCAAAATCTGTCAACGAGTCGACTCCTTAAGAGCGCGAGTCGACTCCGATGCTTGCCGAGTCGACTCCAGAGTAGTATGAGTCGACTCCAGGGAGTTACAGACAGAAAGACAGAGAAGTTATTTTGGACCCTGAGAGCCGAGTCGACTCCTGAGGAACGCGAGTCGACTCCGATGGTTGACAGGTCGACTCCAAAGGAAGCGAGAGTCGACTCCCAGTGTAATACAAGGCAAAAGTCAGAGAGCAACTTTCGGACACTGAGAGCCGAGTCGACTCCTGCAAAGCCCGAGTCGACTCCGAGACAGCGCGACCCCAAAAAGACAGAAGACAGTATTGTCGTCTCTGAGAGGCGAGTCGACTCCAAGACAGTTCAAGTCGACTCCAAGGCAGCGCTACCCCAAAAAGACAGAAGACTGTTTTTTCGGATACTGAGAGCCGAGTCGACTCCGAAATAGTCCGAGTCGACTCCAAGACGGCACGAGCCAAAAGACAGAAGATCGGGAGTTCGGACTCTGAGCGTCGAGTCGACTCCCAGAATTTTCGAGTCGACTCGAGTGAGCAAAGTTGAAGAATACATCTATGGATTCCTTGGAATGAGTCGACTCCAAAAGTGCCAGGTCAGCTCCAGACTTTGGGGAGTCGACTCCAGGTTAAGTCGAGTCGACTCCCAGTCGAGAAGAGCACTTTAATTCAAATCCAGAACAGTTGCCGAGCCGACTCCAGAAAAGCATGAGTCGACTCCTGCTGCAGCCGAGTCGACTCCAGATCGCGCGAGTCGACTCCGATCCCAACGGAAATATTGTCTGGATGTGCAGAATGTGCAGAACGGCTAGAAGATTGTGTCTAACGGCTAGTTTCCGTGGGAAATGGCTTAAATAGCCATAGAGAACTGTAGCAAGGTAGAGAAGTCATATTCCTTTCAAAGAAAACACGAAATCTTCATCTGCCAAAGGATTTCAACGGAAAAGAAGGAAGAGGGCCATTAACTCCATTCAACCAACTCTTTCCGGCATTAAAGAAGTCTCCTTCAGCCTTCAAGTCTTCAAGACATTCAAGAGGAGACCCAGAGTTCGAGAAGCCCTCCTCTACATCATCATAAACTTGTTTGAGGGCTCTTAACTTCTCTCCTATTTATATTGCTGAATATCTGCTTGTTTAGAAGCTGTATTTTTCTATTTGTTTTTCTATCCATTTGGTCCTTACTTGATTCAATCAGGGGATTGAATCAAGGGTGTAAAGGTTTGTTGGTGAGCCTAGGTTGAAACCAACGTGTAAGGGTTTGATTGTGATCCCGGGAAAACAATCGGGTGGTTCTAGTCGGTGAGCCTAGAAAAACCGACCGAGTTCGTTGTGATCTCGTAAAACAACAAGTTAGGTTGTGAGCTTGTAAAACAACCGGTTGTAATCCGAGGGGTTATAGTGAATTCCCAAGTGAGGCTTGGGGAGTGGACGTAGGAGCAAGGGTTAGCTCCGAACCACTATAAAATCATTGTGTTTGTGATTGCCTTGTCGTCTTTAACTTTCATTTCATTCACTGCACATAGCATCTAATTAATCAACTTGCAAAAAGTATTAATTAGTATTTCACAAACCATTTAATTGCAATAATTATTTTAAATCCCAATTCACCCCTCCTCTTGGGTTGTCTATCTGGGCAACAAGTGGTATCAGAGCAGGAACTCTATTACCCAAAGAGTAAAAGATCAAAATGACAACCCCATTTGGATCTTCTCACATTGAGGGCCAGTCCACACATAGACCTCCATTCTTTAATGGATCCGACTACTCACATTGGAAGGCTAGGATGAGAATATTTATCCAAGTCCAAGACTATGAGATGTGGACCACCATTCTAAATGGACCATACATCCCATCCATTTATGTAGAGAGTGTCACCATACCCAAGCTTGAAAAGGATTGGGATGACAATGACATTAGGAAGGCACAACTAAATGCCAAAGTAATGAATGTGCTTTATTGTGCATTAGATAGAAATGAATTCAATAGAGTCTCTACTTGCAATTCTGCAAAAGAGATTTGGGATAGACTTGAAGTGACCCACGAGGGCACAAATCAAGTAAAAGAATCCAAAATAAATATATTAGTTCATAAATATGAATTATTTAAGATGGATTCTAATGAAACAATCACTTGCATGTTCACTAGATTTACTAACATTGTCAATGGCCTAAAAAGCCTTGGCAAAAATTATACTAACAGTGAGCTTGTCAGGAAGATTCTTCGTTGTCTACCAAGGTCATGGGAAGCCAAGGTGACGGCAATCCAAGAGGCTAAGGATTTAAACAAGCTGCCACTCGAGGAGCTACTTGGATCCCTCATGACGCATGAGCTAACGATGAAACAACACAATGAAGAAGAGTCCTCTCACAAGAAAAAGGTAATAGCACTAAAATCTGTTTCCACTAACAAAGATGTGTCTTGCAGCAGTAGCAGTGAAGAGGAAGACAATGAGGGAGATGATGATGAGGCACTCCTTCCGAAGATTCATCAACCGGAAGAAGTCCTCTCATCAAAGGAGAGGCCCCTCAAATTTCTATCACAAGGATAAAGGTAAGGAAAGAGAAAATGAGGGGATTGGATGTTATGAGTGTAAGAAGCCGGGGCACTTCAGAGCAGAGTGTCCTTTGCTGAAGAAGGGGAGCAAGTACAAGAAAAAAAAAAGTCCTTGTCTCCACCCTATCGGACTCCGACACATCATCATCATCATCGGATGAGGAACAAGAAGAAAAGGCCAACCTTTGTTTTATGGTTAACGACAATGAGGTAACATCTGGAACACATTTAGACTTTACTTTCTATGAGTTATATGATGCCTTCAATGAATTAATGGACGAGTATAAGACAATAAACCTTAAAAACAAAGAATTAAAACTAACTAACCAAACTCACCTCCGTAAGTATGATACATTAGTTAAGGATAAAGATGTTATTATTAAAGAAAATTCAGAACTTAAGACAAGCAACCAAATCTTAATTCAAAAGACTAATACCTTAACTAAAGATAACGAAAGGCTGACCAAAGAAATATTAGAACTTAAAAACAATAAACAAATCTTAAAAGAGAGTCTCACAAAAGACCTAAATGGACTAAAAACAGAAAAACAAAAATTGACACTAGAACTTGAAAAGTACAAGCCTTTTGTAGAAAAATTTACATATAGCTCAGAAAAATTAGAAATGATACTTAATAGTCAACGAGCTGTGTTCAATAGAGCTGGTTTAGGGTATAAACCTAAAAATAAGCAAAAAATCCTTAGTAATTTCTTTGTTAAAGCAGGAGAAAGTAAAACTAAGAAAATAACATGTTTTTGCTGTGGAACATTAGGACATAAAGCAAATATGTGTGATTATAGAAAAGAAAAAACTAAAAGAAAAATTAAAAGGGTTTGGGTTCCAAAAGGAACCAACATTACTAACCATGAAGGATTCAAGAAAACTTGGGTACCTAAAATTGTATGATTTGCTTGTGTAGGAGTGTCTTGTAGCCAAGGTCGACAAAAATTGTTGGTACTTGGATAGTGGCTGCTCAAGACACATGACGGGTGACAAAGACCAATACTTCACCCTTGAGGCTAAGAAGGAAGGTGCTGTGACTTTTGGAGACAATAACCAAGGTCACATCATTGGTATAGGTAAAGTACAAATTACCCCTTCAACCTTTATTGATAATGTTCGATATGTTGATGGTCTTAAACATAATCTACTTAGCATTAGTCAATTGTGTGATAGAGGTTTTGATATTTTGTTCAAACCATCCTTATGCATCATAACCAACTCAAAAGACAATAGTTTAGTTTTTAAAGGAATAAGACGTGGGAATGTGTATGTAGTAGACCTTGAGGATCTTGCCAAACATAATCCATGTTTAGTTGTAAATGAAACTAAGGATAATGATGCTAGTTGGTTATGGCACCGTAAGTTAGGTCATGCAAGTATGGACACAATTTCAAAACTAGTTAAAAGAGATTCCATGATAGGTTTGCCAAAACTAAAGTTTGAAAAGAATAAAATATGTGAAGCTTGTCAATATGGCAAACAATCAAGGAACTCCTTTAAATCCGTAAATTGTGTCTCTACCTCTAGACCTCTAGAACTACTACACATGGATCTATTCGGACCAACTAGAACCACAAGTTTAGGAGGAAATAAATATGGTCTAGTTATTGTAGATGACTTTTCTAGATATACTTGGGTTATGTTCTTAGCTCATAAAGATCAAGCATTTTCAGTTTTTAAGAAATTTCATAAGGAAGTAACAAATGCTAAAGATACTTCAGTCATAGCTATTAGAAGTGACCATAGAACCGAATTTGAAAATCATTTATTTGATGAGTTTTGTAGTAAAAAGGGAATAACTCATAATTTTTCTGCACCTAGGACACCACAACAAAATGGAGTTGTATAAAGAAAAAATAGAACCCTAGAGGAAATGGCTAGAACCAAGCTATGTGAAAGTAACCTCCCTAAGTACTTTTGGGGAGAAGCCATTAATACCTCATGTCATATATTAAATAGAGTTTTATTGAGACCCATTATAAAGAAAACACCTTATGAACTTTGGAAAAACAGAAAACCAAAAGTAAACTATTTTCATGTCTTTGGATGTAGGTGTTTTGTTCATAATAATGGGAAAGACAATCTAGGTAAATTTGACTCTAAATCTGATGAAGGTATATTTTTGGGGTATTCTACAACTAGTAAAGCCTATAGAGTTTTTTAATAAAAGAACCCTAGTTATAGAAGAATCTATACATGTTGTTTTTGATGATTCTAGTGATATCTCTTCTAGCAAGAGATTTGATCTTGATGATGATGCTGAAATTCTTGAAGAAAAGGTTGATGAGATGACATTACAAGATGATGAACAAAAATTAATTGGAAATGCATCATCAAGCCAAGAGGCTATTGTGGATCATGGGCTGACTAAGGCTTGGAGGTATGCTCATGGGCATCCTAAGGAATTAATTTTAGATGATCCATCTCAACCTGTTAGGACTAGAGCATCTCTTAGGAACTTAAATAACCATCTAGCTTTTGTCTCACATTTTGAACCCAAACACATAGAAGAAGCTGAAAAAGATGTAAATTGGATAAATGCAATGCAAGAAGAACTAATCCAATTTACTAGAAACAAGGTATGGAACCTAGTTGAACGACCCTCTGAATATTCAATTATAGGTACCAAATGGATATATAAAAATAAACTTGATGAAAATGGAATTGTAATTAGGAATAAGGCTAGACTAGTAGCAAAGGGGTATAATCAAGAAGAAGGTATAGATTTTGATGAAACCTTTGCTCCTGTAGCTAGACTTGAGGCAATTAGACTGTTACTAGCATTTGCATGCTCTAAGGATTTCAAATTATTTCAAATGGATGTAAAAAGTGCATTTTTAAATGGGTATATTAATGAGGAGGTGTATGTAGAACAACCTCCTGGTTTTGAAAATCATCAATACCCTAATCATGTGTATAAGTTGAACAAAGCACTTTATGGTTTGAAACAAGCACCTAGAGCATGGTATGAAAGACTTAGCAAATTTCTACTAGATCATGAGTTCTCTAGAGGAAATGTAGATACAACACTGTTTCTAAAGAAGAAAAACAAAGATATATTAGTAGTGCAGATTTATGTTGATGATATTATTTTCGGTGCTACTAACAATCGCCTCTGCAAAGAATTTGCTGACTTGATGCAGAGTGAGTTTGAAATGAGCATGATGGGAGAGCTGAACTATTTTCTTGGGCTTCAAATCAAACAATCTGAAGAAGGGATCTTCATCAATCAAGCTAAATACATCAAGGAGATGCTTAAGAAGTTTGATATGGAGGGAAACAAGTCAATCAGCACACCCATGAGCTCATCATGCAAACTAGACCAAGATGAATCAGGTAAATCTGTAGATCAAAAGATGTATAGAGGTATGATAGGATCTTTATTATATCTCACTGCAAGTAGACCTGATATCATGTTTAGTATATGCATGTGTGCTAGATATCAGTCTAATCCTAAGGAATCTCATCTAATTGCAGTCAAGAGAATCTTTAAATATCTAATAGGAACAAAAAATATATGTTTATGGTATTCTAAAGAATCTAGCCTGAACTTAATAGGATACACAGATTCAGACTTTGCTGGTTGTAAACTTGATAGAAAAAGCACCAGCGGGTCATGTCAATTCTTAGGAGAAAACTTAATCTCATGGTTTAGCAAGAAACAAAACTCGGTTGCATTATCTACTGCTGAAGCTGAGTATGTTGCTGCCGGAAGTTGTTGTGCTCAAATCATGTGGATCAAACAACAACTGGAAGATTATGGAATTAAACAAGATAAAATTCTCATTAATTGTGACAATACAAGTGCTATTAACTTAACTAAGAATCCAATTCAGCACTCAAGAACCAAACACATTGAAATAAGACATCACTTCATAAGAGATCATATACTGAATGGCGATGTTACACTTCAATTTATTTGCACTGATGATCAACTAGCTGATATCTTTACAAAACCCTTGAGTGAAGAGAGATTTAGTGTGCTTAGGAGAGGATTAGGAGTGATTGATCCATCCTAGTGATGTTCTCCTCTAGTTCATTGATTTTGATGATTAGCTTGTGTTAAAGATAGAGTTTATCATCTATGATCATCAAATCAGATCATAAACTTAGTGATTATCCCTTGTTTGGCACGAAAATAGCATGATTTTTAGGTGCGTGCCAGAGTTCGAGTCAACTCGGATACGTTTCAGAGTCAGCTCATGAGGGGGAGTCGACTCGCACACAGACGGGAGTCGACTCGAGGTCGATGGCAACATAGGGGGAGTCGACTCGCGCATATTTTGGAGTCGACTCGAGGTCGAGTCGACTTGCGACTTACTGGAGTCGACTCACGATCGGGCATACGATGTTTTAACCCTAATCGAAGCGTTTAATCAACACTTCTATTCACCGCCTCCACTGCTCACAAACCCTAGAGCCGTCTCCGACCTCGTCTCCGACCTCCATTAGGGTTTTTCCGTCGAGCTTCTTCCATCCATTTGGGTTTTTCCCCCTCTCTAGGTCTAGAATGCCTCGTAAGGTAGTTGTCCCAAGCCGGAAGAGGCCCCAATCCGCAAGCGGCGCCGAGCGACTGTCCAAGGCTCGGAATGATCCCGTGAGGCCACAACCTCCGGTTCGTTCCCCGCCGAGGCCGGTTCCCTCGCGTCCGTGCGCCGGAAAGGCGGTCTCCACCAGGAGATATGTCAACTTCGACTATCTCTCCCAGGAAGGCTTCCCTATAGGGGATAGGTTGAGGGCCCAAGGACTAGAGTTCTTTTGCTCCCTAGATCTCCCCACTTACCCAGGGCTAGTTAGGGAGTTTTATGGGACAGTGTCTAGGGGCAATGGTGGAATACAGGGAACCGTAGCGGGTGTCCCTTTATTCATTTCTGAGGATTTTATAGCACAAATCCTACATCTTCCCCAAGTAGGGGTATTTCCTACTCACCCGGCCGATAGGACTGAGGCCCTTACGGCCATATTAGGGAGTCCACCCCAGTCCCCACTAGATGAGGTGTCCGCTAGTTCACTATCTGTTGAAATGCGGCTCCTCTTGAGTATTATTTCAAGGACCCTGTTTCCTAAGACCGGCCGCTTTGACTTTGTATCCGAGAGGGACCTAGCCCTCATGTATTACATTCTCCAAGATACTCCAATTAACTTCCCTAAGCTGATCTACAAATACCTATATGAGCCACTAGACAAACCTAGGCTCACCCTTCCATATGGGATGATGTATACCCTGATTTTTAGGGAGTCCGAGATCCCCATTCCTGAGGGGGAACCCTCTCGCGCACTGCGATACACAGATCGCATGGGTGAGGGAACCCTTCATAGGATGGGATTTGATAAGGTAGAGGGAGTCTGGGTCAGGAAATCATCCTCTTCCACACCTACCACTCAACACTCCCCCAGTCCTGATCATGATTCTGACTTTTCCACCTATCCCTCCACCTCAGCACCATCCTCCTCAGCCGGACCCTCCTCTTCAGTACCACCCACTCAGCCGATAGAGGTCCGGATCTCTCCTGAGCAGCTCCGGAAGTTGCGGCAGGAGATTGTACGGGATCTTCGGGACGACCTACTGAGGGAGCTCCGAGGTCCAGCCACTGCCCCCTCTTCTGCACTGGTTCCCTCATTATCAGCCGTGACCGAGATGACGGCTCATCTGAGGGAGGAGATCTACAATGTCAGAAGCCTGATACAAGTCCAATTCTCAAACATGAGCGATGTCACAAGCAACACACGAAAGATGCAAAATGACATCCGACACGACATGGGCAGCCAGAGTCAGGGGGCCGAGCGTCTGGCGAATGTGTTGATCTCCACGTTGGATACCCTTCAGGCGAGTCTGACTGAGCTCTCCTCGATCCACAGTAGGGCCACCTCGGCGATCATCACGCAGCTAGGGAACGTCACAGATGGGGTCAGTCTACTTATGGAACAATCAAGACTGGGCAAAGGAGCCACATCCTCCTCGAAGAAACCCTAGCCTGCTTTTTCATTTTGACATGTATTTAGTGCTTTACTCTTTGTACCTACATCTACAATCAATACAATGAGTAGACAGTTTTCTTCAATATTGTGCAAATTTAATCTCTAATTGCTTGTGTGATGTGCTTTCTTCCTTTTTGCTATGATGACAAAAAGGGGGAGAAAATATATTGAATAGACATGTAAAGGGACTCAATGAAAATCAACAAAAAGCAAACTTTTAAAACACACAATAATTTGTTCTTAGTGGATTCGATACCGCGAGGCTCATTATCTCTCTGTTGGGGCTCCTAACGGAGTAATCTCCAGAATCTATTCAAGGGATATTCGGAGATTAGTTGAATCATACTCAAGAACAAATTGGCAGATTTTTCCTCTAAAAACTAAAAATTTAAGTTCAAAAGCTTCAATGTGTTGCCCAGATAGACAACCCAAGAGGGGGGGTGAATTGGGTTTTAAAATAATTTAGATAATTAAAACGATGTGGTTGATTAATTAAAAACTATTGCAAGTTATTTAATTAATGCTAAGTGTTGTGAGTGATGTGAGGGAAAGAAGAAGAGAGACAATCCAATGCAAACACAAAGTTTTATAGTGGTTCGGAGCTACCCCTTGCTCCTACGTCCACTCCCCAAGTCTCTCTTGGGAATTCACTATAACCCCCTTGGATTACAGCCGGTTGTTTTGCAAGCTCACAACCAAACTTGTTGTTTTACGAGCTCACAACGAACTCGGTCGGTTTTCCCAGGCTCACCGACTAGAACCAACCCCGATTGTTTTTCCGGGCTCACAATCAAACCCTTACACGCGTTGGTTTTTAACTTGGCTCACCAACCAACCTTAGTCCCCTTGATTCAATCCCCCGATTGAACCAAGTAAATACAAGTTATAGAAAGAAAGAAAAATAAGCTTCTCAAAAGCAGATGTAAAACAATATAATCAAAAGAGGAGTTTAGAAGCCCTCAAACGCTTTTAAGCTGAAGTAGAGGAATGGCTTCTTGAACTCCGGTCTCCTCTCGAATGTGTAGTCGACTTGAATGCTGGAGGAGAAGGCTTTTAATTGCTGGGAAGATGTAGGTGGAGCTGTAAATGCAGATCTTCCCTTTTTCGTTGAAGAGCACGTTGCAGAGCTTGAATCCTTGATTAGTTGGAGTGGAATGACTGTTCTCTGCCTTGCTACAGTCTTCTGTGGCTATTTAAGCCAACCCCCACGGAAACTAGCCGTTATACTGCTTTTTCTGCCCGTTCTGCACACTCTGCGCAGCCTGACAATATGACCGTTGGTGGGTTGGAGTCGACTCGCGCGATCAGGAGTCGACTCGGCTGTAGCGGGAGTCGACTCAAGCTTTTCCGGAGTCGACTCGGCAACTGTTCCAAATTTGAATTAAAGTTGCCGTCACGACTGGGAGTCGACTCGTCTGGACCCGGAGTCGACTCGCCAACTTCTGGAGCTGACCTGGCAATTTTGGAGTCGGCTCATCCACTGAAGTCCGTGGATCCAATTTTGAATTTTGTCCACTCGAGTCGACTCGACTGTCCTTGGAGTCGACTCGAATCTCAGAGCCCGAACTCCCGATTCTCTGTCTTTTGGCTCATCCAGTCTTGGAGTCGACTCGAACTTCCTTGGAGTCGACTCGGCTCTCAGTTTTCGAAAGTTGGTCTTCTGCCTTTTGACGTGAAGCTTGTCTTGGAGTCGACTCGAGCTGTCTGGAAGTCGACTCGAATCTCAGACTCGAAAACTGCTCTCTGACTTTTCTTTGTGTACCTCTTGGAGTCGACTCTTACTACCCTGGAGTCGACTCGTTGAACATTGGAGTCGACTCGCGCACTTCAGGAGTCGACTCGTTGACAGGTTCTGAGATGAGGCTTTCTGTTCTTCTTTCTGTTCTCAGTCGGAGTCGACTCGTACTAGTCTGGAGTCGACTCGAGCTCGTGCCAGTGAACTTGATACGCTTGGAGTCGACTCGTGATACTCGGAAGTCGACTCGAGTCTCAGACTTTGGTTCAGCAGACTTCTTAACTTATCCAAAATACTATGAACCAAATCTAGAGACACTTGGACAGGATTTTCACTGAAACACTCAATTGAATTCATTAGTAATCACAAGATATACTCAAATGCTTTGAGCTCATCAAAATCAAATGGGGTTTTAATCAATCACTCCACAATCTCCCCCTTTTTGATGATGACAAAACTTTGAGTATATGTAAAATGACTTGCTCAATAAATAATGAAATAAAATCCATAAATGAATTCAAATGTCTGATAATTTAATTTATCCAAGTTTGAAAGGAGTGAAACAGCAAATTTCGGAGTTAAAGCTCCCCCTTTCATTTGGAATTATATAAGCCTTCATATTATGCAATCAATTGTTTGGCTTATATGTCATTAATGATTTAGCTTGATTAAAATTCAGATTCTCCCCCTCAACATATGCATTCAACTATGTTTTGATTCTCTGAATTTCCTTTTAATGCTATGAAGTTTTTGAACTGAATTTTTTGTTTTTAGAGGGAAAATCTGTCAATTTGTTCTTGAGTAGGATTCAGCTAATCTCCGAATATCCCTTGAATAGATTCTGGAGATTACTCCATTAGGAGCCCCAAAAGAGAGATAATGAGCCTCGAGGTACCGAATCCACTTAGAACAAATTCGTGTGTCTTTTTATTGATTTCCATTGATTTCTTTTACATATTTCATCCATATTTCTCCCCTTTTACATATTGTATACATATTTCTCCCCCTTTTTGTCATCATACGAAAAAGGAGGTAATCACACACAATCAATGGCACAACCAATCATCAAATGGCACAGAAATGAAGATAAGATGTCTACTCATTATATTGATATGAATGTGAATACATTTGAGCATACAATACGTAAAGCAAAGCAATACAAAACAAAGCAAAAAGAACATCTATGGTCTCCTCGAGGATGAAGATCCCCCCCTCGAGGATGTATCTCCGCCTCTCGATGATGCATCTCCTCCTCTGGAGGATGTGGCTCCTCCTCTCAATCGGCTCTGCTCCATGAGGAGGGTGACTGCATCTGTGACATGGCCAAGCTGTGTGATGATAGACGTGGTGGCTCTGCTATGTGTAGTGGAGAGCTCTGTCACCGACGCCTGAAGCCCAGTCACCGATGTCTGAAGTGCGTCCAGCTTGTCGATGAGTACATTCGCCAAGCGCTCGGCCCCCTCGGTGGTGGTGTGCATGTCACGACCTATCTCCTCTCGCATCTGTTGAGTGGAGCTCGTGACCTCACTCATGCTGTGGAACTGGGCCTGGACCAAACTCCGGACATTGTAGATCTCTTCCCGTACATGAGCCGTCATGTCAGTCACGGCTGTCAAGGAAGGGACCAACTGAGAAGAGACGGGTGCAGGAGTGGGAGCAGGCACCGCACCTCGGAGCTCCCGAAGCAGCTCATCCCTCACCTCTCTGACTATCTCCTGTCGCAGCTCCCGGAGCTGCTCAGGATCAATCCGGACCGCCATAGAGGGTGGTGCCGAGGAGGAAGGTCCGGCGGAGGTGGTAGGAGCAGGAGGAGTGGATGGAAGGTCTGGATGGTCTGGAAGGTCTGGGTAGTCTGAATCGGGCTCAGGACTGGGTGAAGGTCTGGTGGTCTGAGCGGTGAGGGTAGACTTCCTAACCCATACCCCCTCTCTCTTCCGAAACCCCATCCTGTGCATGGTCCCCGTACACAAGCGATCTGTCCATCGCAATGCACGAGAAGGTTCCCTCTCAGGAATGGAAATCTCGTACTCCCTAAAGAGAAGAGTAAAAATCATGCCGTATGGGAGGGTGAGCCTAGGTCTATCTAGGGGCTCACACATATACCTATATATGAGTTTGGGGAAGTTGACCGGGGTGTCCTGAAGAATGTAAGACATAATAGCTAGGTCCCTCTCATTTACAAAATCAAATCTTCCTGTCTTAGGGAAGACAGACTTGGACAGAAGACTCAAAAGGATTCTCACTTCAATAGGAAGTGAGCTAGCAGATACCTCGTCTAGGAGGGACTGAGGTGGATGCCCTAAGACGACCGTAAGGGCCTCAACTCTATCCTCAGGGTGTGCGGGAGCCACCCCTACTAGTGGAAGGTGGAGGATGTGGCCAATAAGATCCTCCGTGACAAACACAGGGACACCGGCTACTGTGCCCTCGATACCCCCATCTCCCCGATGGACGGTACCGTAAAACTCTCTAACGAGCCCTGGATATGTGGGGAGGTCCAATGTAAGGAAGAACTCTAAGCCCTGGGCTCTAAGCCTATCACCTATGGTGAACCCTTTCCGGGAGAGGAAGTCGAAATCGACATACCTCCCGGTGGAGACGACCTTCCCGGCCAATGGCCTCGCGGGAACCGCCCTAGGCGGGGAACGAGCCGGAGGTGGTTGCCTCGCGGGATCGTGCCGCGCCTTGGAGCGCCGCTCGGGACCGGCCTCGGAACGGGACCTCTTCCTAACCACGGTCTTACGAGGCATCTTGACCTAAACGGGAAGAAACACCTAAAGGACGGAGAAAGGTCGACGGAGGAGACTCGGGACGGACCGGAGACGACCTAGGAACGGACAAAAACCCTAAGAACCGGTGAAAAATCGACCGAACAGAGGTTGGAGACGATCGGGGAAGACCTAGGAGTCGGCTCTAGGGCTTTTTGAACAGTGGCGGCTTGAAAGAAAAGTGTTTGCGAAACGACAAACCTAGGGTTAAAAAGTTGGATCCCGACTGCGAGTCGACTCCCCTGAGTCGCGAGTCGACTCGACCTCGAGTCGACTCCAGAATATGTGCGAGTCGACTCTCCTTATGCGCCTGTAGACTTCGAGTCGACTCCCGACAATGTGCGAGTCGACTCCCCCTTAGCTGCCATCTTTGCGAGTCGACTCCCGCAAATGCGCGAGTCGACTCCCCCTTAGGAGCCGGCTCTGAAACTTACTCGAGTCGTCTCTAACCTTGGCACGCACCTAAAAGTCATGCTATAACCGTGCCAAATGAGGGAAAATCACCTAATTGGGATCTGATTTGATGATCATTGAATGTAAACTCTATTTTAACCGCATTCTAATCATCAAAATCAATTAATCTAGTGGAAACTCCCACTAGGATGGATCAATCACTCCTAATCCCCTCCTAAGCACGCTAAACCTCTCTTCACTTAGGGGTTTTGTAAAAATATCTGCTAATTGATTATCAGTACAAACAAATTGGAGTGACACATCACCATTCAATACATGATCTCTTATGAAGTGATGTCTTATCTCAATGTGTTTAGTTCTTGAATGTTGAATTGGATTTTTAGTTAGATTTATGGCACTTGTATTATCACAATTAATGGGGATTTTGTCTTGTTTAATGCCATAATCTTCTAATTGTTGTTTAATCCACAAGATTTGAGCACAACAACTCCCGGCTGCCACATATTCAGCTTCTGCAGTGGATAATGCAACCGAGTTTTGTTTCTTGCTAAACCATGAGATTAGGTTTTCTCCTAGAAACTGACATGACCCGCTGGTACTTTTTCTATCAAGCTTACATCCAGCGAAGTCTGAATCTGTGTACCCTATTAAGTTTAGGCTAGATTCTTTAGAGTACCATAGCCCTATGTTCTTAGTTCCTATTAAGTATTTAAAAATTCTCTTAACTGCAGCTAGGTGTGATTCTTTAGGATTAGCCTGATATCTAGCACACATGCAAACACTAAACATAATATCAGGTCTACTTGCAGTAAGATATAGTAAAGATCCTATCATACCTCTATAAAGTTTTTGATCTACAGATTTACCTGATTCATCTTGATCTAATTTGCATGATGAGCTCATGGGGGTGCTGATTGATTTGTTTCCTTCCATATCAAACTTCTTGAGCATCTCCTTGACATATTTTGCTTGATTGATGAAGATGCCTCCTTCAGATTGTTTGATTTGAAGCCCGAGGAAGTAGTTCAGCTCTCCCATCATGCTCATCTCAAACTCACTCTGCATCAAATCAGCAAACTCTTCGCAGAGGCGATTGTTAGTAGCACCGAAAATGATATCATCAACATAAATCTGTACTAATAGCATCTCCTTATTTTGCTTTTTCAGAAATAATGTTGTGTCTACATTTTCCCTAGAGAATTCATGTTCTAATAGAAATTTACTAAGTCTCTCATACCATGCTCTAGGTGCTTGTTTTAATCCATAAAGTGCTTTGTTCAGTTTATACACATGATTAGGGTATTGATGATTTTCAAAACCAGGAGGTTATTCTACATACACTTCCTCATTAATATACCCATTTAAAAATGCACTTTTTACATCCATTTGAAATAGTTTGAAATCCTTAGAGCATGCATATGCTAATAATAGTCTAATAGCCTCAAGTCTAGCTACGGGAGCAAAGGTTTCATCAAAATCTATGCCTTCTTCTTGATTATAACCCTTTGCCACTAGTCTAGCCTTATTCCTTATAACAATTCCATTTTCATCTAGCTTATTTTTATATATCCATTTTGTACCTATAATTGGATATCTAGAAGGTCTCTCTACTAGATCCCACACTTTGTTTCTAGTAAATTGGTTTAGTTCTTCTTGCATTGCATTTATCCAATTTACATCATTTTTGGCTTCTTCTATATGTTTGGGCTCAAAGTGTGAAACAAAAGCTAGATGGTTATTTAGATTTCTAAGTGAAGCTCTAGTCCTAACCGGTTGAGATGGATCATCTAGAATGAGTTCCTTAGGATGCCCGTGAGCATACCTCCAAGCTTTTGTTAGCCCATGATCCACAATAGCCTCTTGGCTTGATGATTCTCCGTCAATCAACTTTTGATTATCATCTTGTAATCCCATCTCATCTATCTTTTCCTCAAGTATTTCAACATCATCATCAAAATTAACTTTCTTACTAGAGGAGATGTCACTAGAGTTATCAAATACTACATGTATAGATTCTTCTATGACTAAGGTTCTTTTATTAAATACTCTATAGGCTTTACTAGTTGTAGAATAACCTAAGAATATTCCTTCATCAGATTTAGGGTCAAATTTTCCTAGATTATCTTTCCCATTATTATGCACAAAACACCTACATCCAAAAACATGAAAATAATTAACCTTTGGTTTTCTGTTTTTCCACAGTTCATAAGGTGTTTTCTTTATAATGGGTCTCAATAGAACTCTATTTAATATGTGACAAGAGGTATTAATGGCTTCTCCCCAAAAGTACTTAGGGAGGTTACTTTCACATAACATAGTTCTAGCCATTTTCTCTAGTGTTCTATTCTTCCTTTCCACAACTCCATTTTGTTGTGGTGTCCTAGGTGCTGAGAAATTATGGGTTATCCCCTTTTTACTGCAAAATTCATCAAATGATTGATTTTCGAATTCGGTACCATGGTCACTTCTAATGGCTATGACTGAAGACTCTCTAGCATTTGTTACTTCCTTATGGAACTTCTTAAAAACAGAAAATGCTTGATCCTTATGTGCTAGAAACATGACCCATGTGTACCTAGAGTAATCATCTACTATAACTAGACCATATTTATTTCCACCTAGGCTTGTTGTTCTAGTTGGACCAAATAGGTCCATGTGTAGTAATTCTAGAGGCCTAGAAGTAGAGACACATTTTATGAATTTAAAAGAGTTCCTAGATTGTTTGCCAAATTGACATGCTTCACATATTTTGTTCTTTTCAAATTTTAATTTTGGCAAACCTATCACGGAGTCTCTTTTAACTAGTTTAGTTATTGTGTCCATGCTTGCATGACCTAACTTACGGTGCCATAACCAACTAGCATCATTATCTTTAGTTTCATTTACAACTAGACATTGGTTATGTTTTGCAAGATCTTCTAGGTCTACAACATATACATTTCCACGTCTAATTCCTTTAAAAACTAAACTATTATCATTAGGATTTGTTATAATGCATAGTGATGGTTTAAACATAACATCATATCCTATATCACATAATTGACTAATGCTTAACAAGTTATGCTTAAGACCATCAACATATCTAACATTATCTATAAAAGTAGAAGGGGTGTTTGAACTTTACCAATACCAATGATATGACCTTGGTTGTTGTCTCCAAAAGTCACAGCACCTCCCTTCTTAGCTTCAAGGGTGAAAAATTGATCTTTATCACCCGTCATGTGCCTTGAGCAGCCACTATCCAAATACCAGCGGTTTTTGTTGACCTTGGCTGCAAGACACTCCTACACAAGCAAATCATGTCATCTTAGGTACCCAAGTTTTCTTGGGTCCTTCATGGTTAGTCAAGTTGGTTCCTTTTGGAACCCATACCCTTTTAATTTTCCTTTTTGTTTTACTTTTCCTATAGTCACATGCATTTGCCTTATGTCCTATAGTTCCACAACAAAAGCAGGTTATTTTCTTAGTTTTAGTTTCTCCAGCTTTAACAAAAAAGTTACTAAGAAGTTTTTGTTTATTTCTTGGTTTATACCCTAAACCCGCTTTATTAAATACTGCTCGTTGACTATTTAGTATCATGTTTAATTTTTCAGAACTATATGTAAATTTTTCAACTAAGGGTTTGTATTTGTTAAGTTCTTTAGTTAGTGTTTGATTTTCTGCTTTTAGATCATTAAGTTCTTTTGTAAGATCCTTATCTAAGGTTTGTTTATATTTTTTAAGTTCTGAAAATTTCTTAGTTAGTTTTTCATTATCTTTAGTTAAGGTGTTAGTCTTTTGAGTTAAAAGTTGGTTGTTTGTTTTAAGTTCAATATTTTCTTTGGTGATTAAGTCCTTATCCTTAACTAATTTATCGTATTTATGTAGGTATGATTGCTTAGCTATTTTCAGTTCTTTATTCTTAAGATTTATAGCCTTATATTCTACCATTAACTCATTAAATGCATCATAAAGTTCATCAAAAGAAAAATCAAGATGCGTATCGGAAGTTACCTCGTTTTCGTTGGCCATGAAGCAGAAATTGGCCTTCTCTTCTTGTTCATCATCTGATGAGGAGGATGATGAGTCGGAGTCGGATAGTGTAGTGACAAGAGCTTTCTTCTTCTTGTACTTACTCCCCTTCTTCAGTAAGGGGCACTCTGCTCTTATGTGATCCGGCTTCTTGCACTCGTAACACCCAATCCCCTCGTTTTCCCTTTCCTTACCTTTGTCCTTGCGGTAGAAATTTGAGGGGCCTCTCCTTTGATGATAGGACTTCTTGTGGTTGATGAATCTCTTGAACTTGCGCACAAGAAGAGCCTCACCATCATCTTCCTCATGTTCTTCTTCTTCACTGCTGCTACTGCAGGACAAGTCCTTGTTAGATGAAGTAGATTTAAGTGCTATTACCTTTTTCTTATGGGAGGACTCTTCTTCGCTGTGTTGCTTCATGGTTAGCTCGTGAGTCATTAGGGATCCAAGGAGCTCTTCGAGTGGAAGCTTGTTCAAGTCTTTAGCTTCTTGGATTGCCGTCACCTTGGCTTTCCATGACCTTGGTAGACAGCGAAGTATTTTCCTGACAAGATCACTGTTAGTATAGCTCTTGCCAAGGCTTTTTAGGCCATTGACAATGTCAGTAAACCTAGTGAACATGCTAGTGATTGTCTCATTAGAATCCATTTTAAATAGTTCATACTTATGAACCAATATATTAATTTTGGATTCTTTAACTTGATTCGTGCCCTCATGGGTCACTTCAAGTCTATCCCAGATCTCTTTTGCAGAGTTGCAAGTAGAGACCCTATTGAATTCATTTCTATCTAAGGCACAATAAAACACATTCATAGCTTTAGAGTTTAATTGTGCCTTCCTCATGTCATGTTCATCCCAATCCTTTTCTAATTTGGGTACCTTAACACCCTCTACATATGTGGATGGGATGTATGGGCCATTCACTACAATGGTCCACATCTCATAGTCTTGGGCTTGGACGAATATTCTCATCCTAGCCTTCCAGTATGAGTAGTCGGATCCATTGAAGAAAGGGGGTCTTTGGGTGGACTGACCCTCAATGTGAGAAGATCCAAATGGGGTTGTCATTTTGATCTTTTAACTCTTGAGTGGAAGAGTTTTTGGCTCTGATACCACTTGTTGCCCAGATAGACAACCCAAGAGGGGGGGGTGAATTGGGTTTTAAAATAATTTAGATAATTAAAACGATGTGGTTGATTAATTAAAAACTATTGCAAGTTATTTAATTAATGCTAAGTGCTGTGAGTGATGTGAGGGGAAGAAGAAGAGAGACAATCCAATGCAAACACAGAGTTTTATAGTGGTTCGGAGCTGCCCCTTGCTCCTACGTCCACTCCCCAAGTCTCTCTTGGGAATTCACTATAACCCCCTTGGATTACAGCCGGTTGTTTTGCAAGCTCACAACCAAACTTGTTGTTTTACGAGCTCACAACGAACTCGGTCGGTTTTTCCAGGCTCACCGACTAGAACCAACCCCGATTATTTTTCCGGGCTCACAATCAAACCCTTACACGCGTTGGTTTTTAACTTGGCTCACCAACCAACCTTAGTCCCCTTGATTCAATCCCCCGATTGAACCAAGTAAATACAAGTTATAGAAAGAAAGGAAAATAAGCTTCTCAAAAGCAGATGTAAAACAATATAATCAAAAACAAACGCTTTTAAGCTGAAGTAGAGGAATGGCTTCTTGAACTCCGGTCTCCTCTCGAATGTGTAGTCGACTTGAATGCTGGAGGAGAAGGCTTTTAATTGCTGGGAAGATGTAGGTGGAGCTGTAAATGCAGATCTTCCCTTTTTCGTTGAAGAGCACGTTGCAGAGCTTGAATCCTTGATTAGTTGGAGTGGAATGACTGTTCTCTGCCTTGCTACAGTCTTCTGTGGCTATTTAAGCCAACCCCCATGGAAACTAGCCGTTACACTGCTTTTTCTGCCCGTTCTGCACACTCTGCGCAGCCTGACAATATGACCGTTGGTGGGTTGGAGTCGACTCGCGCGATCAGGAGTCGACTCGGCTGTAGCGGGAGTCGACTCAAGCTTTTCCGGAGTCGACTCGGCAACTGTTCCAAATTTGAATTAAAGTTGCCGTCACGACTGGGAGTCGACTCGTCTTGACCCGGAGTCGACTCGCCAACTTCTGGAGCTGACCTGGCAATTTTGGAGTCGGCTCATCCACTGAAGTCCGTGATCCAATTTTGAATTTTGTCCACTCGAGTCGACTCGACTGTCCTTGGAGTCGACTCGAATCTCAGAGCCCGAACTCCCGATTCTCTGTCTTTTGGCTCATCCAGTCTTGGAGTCGACTCGAACTTCCTTGGAGTCGACTCGGCTCTCAGTTTCCGAAAGTTGGTCTTCTGCCTTTTGACGTGAAGCTTGTCTTGGAGTCGACTCGAGCTGTCTGGGAGTCGACTCGAATCTCAGACTCGAAAACTGCTCTCTGACTTTTCTTTGTGTACCTCTTGGAGTCGACTCTTACTACCCTGGAGTCGACTCGTTGAACATTGGAGTCGACTCGCGCACTTCAGGAGTCGACTCGTTGACAGGTTCTGAGATGAGGCTTTCTGTTCTTCTTTCTGTTCTCAGTCGGAGTCGACTCGTACTAGTCTGGAGTCGACTCGAGCTCGTGCCAGTGAACTTGATACGCTTGGAGTCGACTCGTGATACTCGGGAGTCGACTCGAGTCTCAGACTTTGGTTCAGCAGACTTCTTAACTTATCTAAAATACTATGAACCAAATCTAGAGACACTTGGACAGGATTTTCACTGAAACACTCAATTGAATTCATTAGTAATCACAAGATATACTCAAATGCTTTGAGCTCATCAAAATCAAATGGGGTTTTAATCAATCACTCCACACAATGCACTAAAAGAAAATTCAGAGAATCAAAACAAAGTTGAATGCATGTGTTGAGGGGGAGAATCTGAATTTTTTAAGAAAGCAAAATCATTAAATATATATAAGCCAAACAATTGATTGCATGACATGAAGGCTTATATAATTCCAAAAGAAAGGGGGAGCTTTAACTTCAAAATTTATTGTTTCACACCTTTCAGGTTTGGATAAATTAAATAACCAGACACTTGAATTCATTTTAAAATTTTACTATAAATCTCCTTGTTTGTTGAGCAATTCACTTTACATATACTCAATATTTTGTCATCATCAAAAAGGGGGAGATTGTGGAGTGATTGATTATAACCCTATTTGATTTTGATGAGCTCAAAGCATTTGAGTATATCTTATGTTTACTAATAAATTCAATCTAGTGTTTCAGTGAAATTCTTGTAAATTTATGGTTAAGTGTCTCTAGATTTGGTTCAAGACATTTTGGATAAGTTAAGAAGTCAATTTGAACCAAAGTCTGAGACTCGAGTCGACTCCGGGATATTACGAGTCGACTCCAAGCGTATCAGAAGCACTGGCACGGGCTCGAGTCGACTCCTGAACATTACGAGTCGACTCCGACTGAGAACAGACAGACAGACAGAAAGATCCAACTCAAAATCTGTCAACGAGTCGACTCCTGAAGAGTGCGAGTCGACTCCGATGCTTGCCGAGTCGACTCCAGAGTAGTATGAGTCGACTCCAGAGAGTTACAGACAGAAAGACAGAGAAGTTATTTTGGACCCTGAGAGCCGAGTCGACTCCTGAGGAACGCGAGTCGACTCCGATGGTTGACAGGTCGACTCCAAAGGAAGCGAGAGTCGACTCCCAGTATAATACAAGGCAAAAGTCAGAGAGCAACTTTCGGACACTGAGAGCCGAGTCGACTCCCGCAAAGCCCGAGTCGACTCCGAGACAGCGCGACCCCAAAAAGACAGAAGACATTATTGTCGTCTCTGAGAGGCGAGTCGACTCCAAGACAGTTCGAGTCGACTCCAAGGCAGCGCTACCCCAAAAAGACAGAAGACTGTTTTTTCGGATACTGAGAGCCGAGTCGACTCCGAAACAGTCCGAGTCGACTCCAAGACGGCACGAGCCAAAAGACAGAAGATCGGGAGTTCGGACTCTGAGCGCCGAGTCGACTCCCAGAATTTCCGAGTCGACTCGAGTGAGCAAAGTTGAAGAATACATCTATGGATTCCTTGGAATGAGTCGACTCCAAAAGTGCCAGGTCAGCTCCAGACTTTGGGGAGTCGACTCCAGGTTAAGTCGAGTCGACTCCCAGTCGAGAAGAGCACTTTAATTCAAATCCAGAACAGTTGCCGAGCTGACTCCAGAAAAGCATGAGTCGACTCCTGCTGCAGCTGAGTCGACTCCAAATCGCGCGAGTCGACTCCGATCCCAACGGAAACATTGTCAGGATGTACAGAATGTGCAGAACGGCTAGAAGATTGTGTCTAACGGCTAGTTTTCGTGGGGAATGGCTTAAATAGCCACAGAGAACTGTAGCAAGGTAGAGAAGTCATATTCCTTTCAAAGAAAACACGAAATCTTCATCTGCCAAAGGATTTCAACGGAAAAGAAGGAAGAGGGCCATTAACTCCATTCAACCAACTCTTTCCGGCATTAAAGAAGTCTCCTTCAGCCTTCAAGTCTTCAAGACATTCAAGAGGAGACCCAGAGTTCGAGAAGCCCTCCTCTACATCATCATAAACTTGTTTGAGGGCTCTTAACTTCTCTCCTATTTATATTGCTGAATATCTGCTTGTTTAGAAGCTGTATTTTTCTGTTTGTTTTTCTATCCATTTGATCCTTACTTGATTCAATCAGGGGATTGAATCAAGGGTGTAAAGGTTTGTTGGTGAGCCTAGGTTGAAACCAACGTGTAAGGGTTTGATTGTGATCCCGGAAAAACAATCGGGTGGTTCTAGTCGATGAGCCTGGAAAAACCGACCGAGTTCGTTGTGATCTCATAAAACAACAAGTTAGGTTGTGAGCTTGTAAAACAACCGGCTGTAATCCGAGGGGTTGTAGTGAATTCCCAAGTGAGGCTTGGGGAGTGGACGTAGGAGCAAGGGTTAGCTCCGAACCACTATAAAATCATTGTGTTTGTGATTGCCTTGTCGTCTTTTACTTTCATTTCATTCACTGCACATAGCATCTAATTAATCAACTTGCAAAAAGTATTAATTAGTATTTCACAAACCATTTAATTGCAATAATTATTTTAAAACCCAATTCACCCCCCCTCTTGGGTTGTCTATCTGGGTAACATTGTTCAATGCATATGTCAACAGCAAATCTTGTGCCGATAGTTCTTCAAATTGAGCATCCCATAGAAGTTTCATAAAAGACCGTTGGAATTGAGTTGCAACAGCTACAACTCTGCATGTAAAAACCAATTATGAGTTAGGCAAAAACAACAAGCAAACACTAAATGGACAATGATGTGTATTTTACTTTGTAGAGAACTTCAAATCAGGAACAAAAAAATAACACAAGAATCCTATCTAAACGCATTGGGCACGGAAATGCATTGGACCAATGCTATATTGTCAATGAACAAATCACT
The DNA here is from genome assembly GCF_051530095.1 of Phoenix dactylifera. Classification (NCBI taxonomy): domain Eukaryota; kingdom Viridiplantae; phylum Streptophyta; class Magnoliopsida; order Arecales; family Arecaceae; genus Phoenix; species Phoenix dactylifera. The sequence goes on along the minus strand of NC_143199.1, from coordinate 20,045,368 downwards.
GCAGCAAATTAACAAACATCTGATGCGCCAACAGTAGATTGCTATATAACAATTCCAAGAGCATGGACCAGCAACAAAAAACAAGAGATGCAGCCGATCTAACCCATACAGAGAGACCAGAGAGGGAAAGGGAAGTAAAGAAGAAAACAGATAAAAGAAATCAAATAGAACGGCAGGAGAAAAAAGAGAATCAGGGTTTTCTTTTTTATATCTTGCACTTGATCACAGGAAATCAGAAAAAAGAGAAATCAAGACTTACAGGTTACAGCTCTACAGGTTGGGCAGCAACGATAAAATTGGAAGCTTCCTGTAATCCCGTTGGAACTTGGATGCTCCCGGGCCCGGCTTAGAGTTAGTGGCTGGCTAGCTGTGGAGAGATCGAGAGGAGCCGACTGCCTTCTTGTCATCAGGTTTTTGCCTTCTTGGAGCCGGAGGACGGTCGACCGTGGACCACTGACGAGATCGAGAGGAGCCGACTACCGAGGAGGATGAGACTTTAGAGCGGAACCATGGAGGCCAGAGCCTGGAGGTCGGAGGAGCCGAGGAGAGCTGGAGAGGAGATTCGGACTTTGGAGCAGGGGCAGCCCAAGAACTAAAGATTTGAGAAGCCTCAAGCTGTCGACGGTGTGACGATCGAGCCGAGAAGGGAAGGGTTGAGCCACCGAAGAACTGAAAAAGGCAAGAAGCACTGCAGTCTGGGGGGAGAGGAGAACTGAAGAAGCCGAGAAGGTTTAGCAAAAAAAAAAGCACCGGCAGAGAAGGGAGGAGAGAAGGGGGAGGGAATGTCCGTTGTTTGTCATAGCCGTCGCCCGCCTTACCTCACCTCAGCCACCTATAGCCCGTAGCCTGTCTGTCGTCGGGGACGCACTGTAGCAGCGTAGCCAGGCGGTAGCCGGTAGCTTTCGGATGTGAAGCTGTGCAGCGTTAAACAGAAAAAAGAAAAAAAACTGTGTAGTGGGTGGCAGAGCGAGGCCTTCCTTGGGCCGGGGGCCTTAGGCGACCGCCTCAGTCGCCTAAAGCTCGAGCCGGCCCTGCCTCCAAGGATCGCGCCCTTGAGGTTCTTTTGGGAAGAACCAAAAAAGAGGATCGCGATTGCAATCCCCTCCGGCTCCTCCGAGACCGACTGATGCGAAGGCGCGCGCGGGTATCCCGCGGCACCCCCCCTCCGGTCAATCCGCGGCCGCAGATTCTGCTTGACTACCACGATTTTCGCGGCAGAGAGCCGTTACAAGAGGGTGATAAAAACCCCCATTCCCTTCCCCTAATGCCACCTCCGAACCTCCTCTCTCTCTCCCTCTCCTCCACCTCCTTCCTCACATTCCTCGGCTCTTGCCTCCCGAGTGGCCGGTGCCGCCCGATCACCGTCCGAATCCCCTTCGCAAGCCTTTCCCTATTTTGAGATCCGTCCCCTCGGTTCCGAGCGCCGCCGCTGCTGCTAGCTACCGGACCGAGCCAACATCTCCCTTCCGCCGCCTCTGCCACCGCCGGTAAGCTCCCTCCAACCTTTGATTACAAGATCAATCATGTCATATTTTCTTTATTTTGGCCCCAAACCGAAATCATTCTCGATTGTTCTTTTGACGTCGGCCACCGCAGCGGCCACCGGCCACCGCAGTGGCCACCGGCCGCCACCGCGGTCAGCCGGCCGTCGATCGAGGGATGGCCTCCAGCCACCCATGCTGGCCCCCTTCCTTCCCCCCCAATTTCCCTTCTTCCTCCTCTCCCTTCCCTGACCATGGGGGTTTGGGGAGGAAGAAGGCCCCTACGGGCTGAACAGGGCCAAGCATGGACCCTGTTCACCGTGGGCCCGACTTAGGTCCGTTTCACTGTGGGCCCAACTTGGGCCCGGTTTAAAAAAAAATTTTGAAATCCGAAACCCGAAAATTTGAAACCCGGAACCCGACACCAGAAACCCGAATCCGTTTGGCCAATAAATGAAATTTTGCAGTTAAACCCTTGACAGTATATTATTTCATAAAAAGAGTCTTCTGTAATTTATGATAGATCCCTATAAGAAAGATTTATTACGTAAAAGTCCTCAAATATATTGTTTGGTCCCTTTACTCAAGTTTTATTATAGAACAGTGCCCTGTGATTAAGTATTGATCCCTGCAATGAATTTTTATTGCATAAACGATCTTTGTAGAGCCCAACTTTGGGGAGCCTACTGGGCCGGATCTATGCAGGCCATTGGGTCGTGTTCGATGTGGGCCCTATCGGGCCATGCCCATTATGGGCCAACTCTGGGCCCTGTTGGGCCGCGTCCAATAGTATTATTTTGGATTTTGCTCAGCTCTGAAATTAACACAAAGATTAACTAAATTTAAACAGGTGAACCTGATCTGTTTATCTGAAGTAGGAGTTAAGCGAGAAGAGGTAAGTAACTTAATGCTTCAAAGTGCATTTTTTAAATTATTTGGTAAAATAATTATTAGTGGATTAAATTTTGAAATATATTTTGTATTTAGTAAAATGGGTCTGGCATGTTAAATTTTATTTGAAATTTATGCTCTGAAATCCGTAAACTATAACTGGGCAATTTATGAAATCTGTTTATATATATATATATATATATACATATATATATATACATATATATATATATGCATTTTCAAAATGGCTATGATCAGTTATGTTCTGTGTTGGACATATTCTACCGCTGTGCGGGCCATACCTTGCGGGATCCCTGAGCAGCATAGGGAGGGTCACTGTCAGCATGTCCTGCCGCCTGCCAACGACGATGGCTTGGTTAGTAGGTGGGTTATACTCGAGGGTCCCTGAACCCATGGCGAAGCCAAGTCGGAGTCCGGGGTGGGCGAGGCCTGGTCGGAGTCGACTCGTGGCGCTGCCTTTGGTAGGGTTTAAGGAAATAGAGTTGCGCCTTCATTAACACCGGTCGGTTTTGGTGTAATGGTAGCGCTTGATCCTGACAACTGGTATCAGAGCTAGAGGTCTCGAGTTCGAAACCCAGGCATCGCGTTGGGGGGGAAAATGTTGGACATATTCTGCCGCTGTGCAGGCCATACCTTGCGGGTCCCTGAGCAGCATAGGGAGGGTCACTGTCAGCATGTCCTACCGCCTGCCAACGGCGATGGCTTGGTTAGTAGGTGGGTTATACCCGAGGGTCCCTGAACCCATGGCAAGGCCAGGTCGGAGTCCAGGGTGGGCGAGGCCTGGTCGGAGTCGACTCATGGCGCTGCCTTTGCTGGGGTTTAAGGAAAGAGAGTTGCGCCTTCACTAACACCGGTCGGTTTTAGTGTAATTGTAGCGTTTGCTCCTGACAACTGGCCCCGCTAATGGGGTTATATGTTGGACCTGTCGACTTGTAATCTATGAGGAACCGATTTTGACACCGCGCCACCGGTGATTATAATAGTAGATTTGGACACCGGCTGCCATCGGTGGATAAATATAGTGGATTTGGCACTTTTGTGCAACACCAGCTGCCATCGATGGATAAAAATAGTGGATTTGGCACCTTGTGCAACCCATGCCACTAGGTTACGTGGCCATAGCCTGTTTGTGTTAGGATTCTGGTATCAGAGTTTTTGTAAAAATGATAATAAGTTTCGAAAGAAAAATATGCTTACTTGTGATTTAAATTTTCAGTCATTATTTTGTGTTTTGATTTATCATCTGATATGCTCTGACCCCACTTTGGGGTATTTTGTTACTTACTGGGCTAGTATAGCTCATTATCTTGTTTTCTCTGTTTTTCAAATCCAGAGACTTGATCGCACGGGATTGGAGAGTGTGCTATTATTTCTTCACTTATTAGCATTTTAGATTAGTCTGAATATTTGATTATGTTGGCAAATGTTATTTTAAAATTTTATAAGACTGCTTTTGAACAACTTAAATAATTATGTCATCTTTAAGCATTTGTATTTTCTTTAATAGGATCTGCTACCTTGCACGCTTGTACGGTCCGCCGTGCGGGCATGCGGCATCTGCCGTGCTCCGGGCTCGGGGCGTGATAGATTTGGTGGTATCAGAGCTCAGGTTTAAGATCACTAGAAATCATAAGAGAAACAATCATATTTGAGCCTAAGTTTTAGGATTCCTAGGATTCGTCGAAAAGGTTCAGAGATGGATAGGAACTAAACAAAGGGGATAATGTTTATTTGTTTTTGCTAACTATTTCGTATTATTCTGTTTGGATGATTTTATGACATTTATATATTTTCACTGAATCAGAATGCCGCCTCGCCGTGTCCGTAGCTGAATCAGATGGTTGGGGGCTCTCGAGGAAGAGTCCCTACTAACCAAGCGGGCAAGGCATCGCAAAGCTCAGAGCCCCAGGGTCAATCAACGATAACTCCGGAAACTGTCACCGGAAATCAAACTCAGGTGCTCGAACTGATCGAGGAGGTCGTCGGGTTAGTACGCCAACAAAGGCAACAACCTCAGCAACCAATCCAGTAAGATGTTTCTCCTTCTGAGCAAAGAAGGAGTGTAGCAGAATTCAAGAGAATGGCTCCTTCGGCTTTTAAGGGCACTACTAGTCCTCAGGAGGCTGAAGCTTGGATAGATGAAATGGAGAAAGCCTTCAGGCTAATGGAGTGCACTGATGAAGAGAAGGTCAGATTTGCCATTTATATGCTTCAAGACTGAGCCCATCATTGGTGGAAGTCAGTGGAGCACACATTGGCACACGAACATGAGCCAGTTTCCTGGCAGAGGTTTCGCACAGCCTTCTACTCCAAGTATTTCCCTTCAAGTCGCCTTAGGGAGCTAGAGAGGGAATTTCTAAATCTGTCTCAAGGAACTAGGATCGTGGATGAGTATGAGGCGGAGTTTGACAGGTTAGCTTGGTTTGCTCCCACCCTCATCATAGATGCAGAGTCCCAGATGAGGAGATTTGAAGAAGGATTGAAGCCTCACTTACGTCGGAGTTTGGCCGCAGTGCATTCAACAAACTTTGATGACCTGGTAGACAGGGCCAAGAATATAAAAATTGTCTGGAAGGAAACACAAAATTCAAAAGATAGAATACAAAAGAAGAGGAGCAGAGATGATTGTTGCCTAGTAGATACAACCCAAGAGGGGGGGGTGAATTGGGTCTTTTAAAACTTTTATACTACTTCTAAAACTTTTCAATTAATTATGCTAAGTTGTATAGATGCACCGTGGAATTTAAACTTAGCAACAGTTTGATTTATTGAATGAGACTTGATTAAGTAAATTGAATATGCTTGCAACTAAAGGATGCGCGGATAAGAGTTAAGCAAGCAATTTATCTAAGTAAGTAAGTGAGCAAGTTAGATAATGACAAAAAGCATCACAAACACAACAAACATATAGTGGTTCGGTGCACCCCAGCACCTACATCCACTCTCCAAGACCTCTTGGGAATTTTACTATAATCCTTCAGATTACAGTCGGTTGTTTTACAAGCTCACAACCCAACTTGTTGTTTTGCGAGATCACAACGAACTCGGTCGGTTTTCACAGGCTCACCGACTAGAACCAACCGATTATTTTCCCGGGTTCACAATCAAACCCAGTTGGTTTTTCCAAAGGCTCACCAACCACAACCTTACAACGATTGTTTTCCGGGTTCACAATCAACCCAGTTGGTTTTTCCAAAGGCTCACCAACCATAACCTTACAACGTTGGTTTTTCCTTTGGCTCACCAACAAACCTTAGCCCCTTGATTCAATCCCTTGATTGACTCAAGTTACAAGATATTAGAACAAGAGTTTAAATCAAATACAAGCTTCTCATATAAGCAAATATAGCAAATATAAACAAGTAAAGTAAAGAGAAGAAGCCCTCAACCAAATTTGTAGATGAAGGAACTCGGCTTCTTCTTTACTTGACCCTCTTCTGATTTTGCACGAAGTAGAGGATCACCGAGGCAGCACACAGTTGGAGAAGAAGCTTTGGGATTCACTTGGATGCTCTTCTTCTCTCTCTTTTACTTTGAATGGCCCTTTTGTGCTTTTGGGAGTTTCTCTTGTAATCTCTTTGAAATCTCTTTCCTAAATATTCTCTCCCACTTCCATCACTTCTCCCCTAGCTCTCCTCTTGATTTTATAGCTTTAGATGTCGTGGAAACAAAAATCTAGCCGTTAGAGACAAAAATAGAGCCGTTGTGCACAGTCTACAACTTCTGACACAGTGTCCGTTGGGATCGGAGTCGACTCGCTCGATCAGGAGTCGACTCGAGTGTTGCTGGAGTCGACTCATGCTGTACTGGAGACGACTCGGCCACTATTCAAAATTCGAAATAAAGTGACGTCCCGTTCTGGAGTCCACTCGGCTGAACCTGGAGTCGACTCGCCAATTATCCGGAGATGACTTTCCCTTCTGGAGATGACTCGATCTTCAGGATTCCAAAATCATCCTCTCGATTTTACTTCCTCGAGTCGACTCGGCTTTCAGAGCCTGAAAGACAGGTCTTCTGTCTTTGAACTTGATCTATCTCGGAGTCGACTCAGACTTTGCGGGAGTCGACTCGGCTCTCAGACACGAAATCCCGATCTTCTGTCTTTGGAGTTGAACTGCCTCGGAGTCGACTCGAACTTTGCGGGAGTCGACTCGGCTCTCAGACACCGAAGTTGGTTCTCTGACTTTTAGCCTTGCATTTCTCTGAGAGTCGACTCTTGCATGATTAGGAGTCGACTCGCCAAACGTCGGAGTCGACTCGTAGTCTTCTGGAGTCGGCTCGGTTGCAGGGTCTAAAAATCAGGGTTCTGTCTTTCTTCTGTTACCCTTTGGAGTCGACTAGGAAATGTGGAGAGTCGACTCAGCACGCATCGAAGTCGACTCGAATTTTTCAGGAGTCGACTCGAGGACTATTCTTTTGAATTTTTCTTTGAATTTGCTCCTCCAACTTGAATCCTTTGAACTTGAAACTTGGGCCAATGAAGTGTAGCTTTCTTCCAACTCTTCTTGAGAGCTTTTGAGGCCTTCTTGTATTTTTCCAACTTGCTATGTTTCTTGCAAAACAAATTATCTTTCTTCTTGCAACACAAACATGAGTATTTATACTTCAAGGTTTTGTGATCATCAAAATCAATCTTTGGGTCATCAGTCTCTCCCTTTTTGATGATGACAAAACTTGGAGTATATGCAATATAAAATATATTGTGTTCTAGAAGTAATGCATAGCTAAGTCGTTTGAGTAGAAAATATATATCTTTAACATATACTTCATGATAATGCTTTAGATTTAATCAACTTAACATAATCAACACACAAAGCATTATGAGCATATACTTAGATATTTCTCTCCCTTTTTGACAACATCAAAAAGATAGTGAAACGTTAAGCACAAAGATAAGAAAACTCAAATATTTCTTATTGTACTCTGATTTGTATGTCAAATTATTGCAAGAATATGAATCATATAACTCAAGGCAATAATGTAAAAAAAAGATGAATGAGCATAGACCAGAGCCAATTAAGATAATTTTCAGAGCAGAACACATCGAATGTGATTCCAAAGATAGTTTTCAAATTAAGTATAGGTGGAATCTTTCTCAAGTTAATTCAAGAAGTACCACGAATGATATTCAAAGAAAGCACGAATGAAAATCTAACCTCTCTTCAATAATAAGTATGAAAACTTGTTCATTTAAGATCTTTTACCCAATATATTAAGTATTTTATCAACATGAGAACAATTTAATTAATTTTCAGAGTATAAGATCAAAACTTATATACTTGAAAAATATATCATCATGTTGGATCATTAATTCTTAATGACTTCAAAGTTCTTTTATGATAATAAGAGCATTGGGGCACAAATACCAAAATATGGATTCATGCAATTTTTGATACATCTTAGAGCTCTTTTAAAGACTTTCTTTTATTCCTTTAGAAAATAAGCACAATTTGATACATAAAAATATGAATTGGCACAAAATTGAAGTTCTAAAGAGCAAGCCAATTAGGACTCATTAGTGAATTTCAAAATAGATTTTCTAAGAGATACTCAAGAAAATTCAACACATTATTCTCCCCCTTTTTCATTAAATTAGAGGCTCTTAAGATCAACTATTTGAATTGCAATTTGGTTCATGATTGATGCATAAGATATACTAACCAAATAACAAGCCTCAAGGTGTATCGTAAAGATTTTCAGATTAAATTTCAGATGATACATATTGGAGAGTATTAGGATCACTTTTCATTTAGTATTCTTTGTCTCTCCTTTAGTTATGGATTTATACGATTAAGTTCCATATGATCTTTCCTTCTGAAATTTTCTTTCTCCCCCTTAATTGATCGTTCCTATTTAAGAGTTTAGAATTTGAAGATAATGTTCAATAAAATTGTCAATCTCGAAAATATATTTTCTATAAGTTTCAGCATATTTTCATAAGACTCAAGGTTTGAGATAAGACAACCTTTATAGAACTCATCTTAAGATATAAGCAAGTCACGCAATATAAGGAGGTTCATCAAAATCAATCCATAAAACATTCAAGATATTCATCAAATGGATGTAGCCTTTTGCATTTGGATTGAATATCTAAAGCTCCCCCTCAAAAGATGCATTCTTCTTTCAAAAGCATTTACATTTTCTTAATCATAGTTTTTCAGCAATGTATACATGAAGCACAATAAATCTTTTTAATATCAAAATAAAATCATATATTTAAAAATATTTGTTTGGAATCAAGATCATTGAAAGACACATCATTTAGACCAATATTAATACACTTTAAGGATAAGAAATGATATGTTTCAGATGCGTATCGGGGTAAGCAATCAAGGCAGCAGAATTATTCTATTTTTCTTAAATTGTAGTTTTATCTAGAAATTCATATTGAGTTTAAGCTTTTATACAAAATCAGATTCTGAATTTCATAAAGATTCTCAAGGAGGCTTTCAAAGTTGTAATTTGAGATATGTATCTTCCACATTGTAGCTCATCTTAAATCATTACGATTGAGAACCCATAATTCAAGACATCATGCCACATGCAAAATATATTATGTGTTAAGTCATGCATTAAAATATTAAGAACAAGCATGTCAATGATCAAAATCAATTCATTTCAAATAAACTCTCCCTATTTAAATATAATCTTGCACTGATTTCATCCTTAAAGTGTGTTTTCAAGTGATTAAAAATTTGACTTGATTCTTCTTATATACTTTCATTTACTTTGTCTTTTATTTTTACTTTCTTATGCTCTATACTCTATTTGCTCCCTATCCGGTGAAGTTGGAAGGGGCACGAGGTACTACCACTAGCCTCCCTCTTGTACCGTCCCTAATATACCCTACACCGAATAGTTGGGTCAAATAGTGCCGGGTACTACCACTAGCCTCTCCATTGGCACCATCCCTATGATGAGCAATATAGAAAGGTTAAAATGTTCACTTCAAACTCTTCCTGTTTAAGTGTAATTAATTACGGATTTTATTCTTTCCAAAAGAATGCTCACACAAGTCTCACAAATGTGCCGAATATATTATGCTTATTTTGCTTTTTCTTAAGATTGGAGTATTTGCCTTTACTTAGATTTTACTTCTCTTGAATAATATCCATTTTCTTTTCTTTATCTCTCTCTCTTCAAGTAATTTACATGAAAGAGCAGAATAAAGAAATAATCTTATGTATCATATAGATGTATATCATGCAAACAATATTTTCATTATGCTCAAGAATTCATAGCTTCTCACAAGTCATTTTAAATCAGTATTTTAAGCATATGCTTGTGTATTTCATGGTTATGATATAGGCAAAGGAACATTTTAGTTTGAGCAAACCATGAATCAATTTCTAAAAGCATAAGTCAATTAATACATATATATAGACATGATATCAAGAAATTAATAATTAAAGATTTTAACCATGCCACAATAAGATTTAAGTTATTGACTTTGCTCAGCTAATTTATGAGAGAGGTATCTAAAATTACCTATTCATTCTATATTCTTCAAGTCAAACTAGATTTCTTATGTGTGAACTTTTGGCTGAAAAAGGTCCTCTCTCTTGTTTGCATGTGAATGTTTATTGTATCTTATGTGGAGGTGTCTTTCAAGTTGAAATCTCTCATTTTCTTGCTCAAGAATCCTGCATTATTAACAAACTCCTTTTCTTTCTTGAAAAAGAGTCATTAGTTTCTTCAAGATACAAACCATTCATCCAACATATTTTTAACTAGATGACTCAATATAAGATATGACAATAGTTGTATGTTGAGTCACTTTACTCAACAGATTGCCTAAATATAAGCAAGCACATATCACTTGAACTAAAGAGATAGTTTCATTAACCAAGATGGTTCAAGGACAAGCATGTGAGGCAATAGGAAGATTCATCAAGGTCAAATCAATTTCTTATTTTCAAAATCAATTTAGTTTAGATTTTATTTGCTTAAGATAATTATCAATAAGACACGCTAGCTAAGTTTTAATCAACTTATCTTAAACAGTTGTTTCTATCAAAATTCACATTATGATTTATTTGTTATCAATAAAATATGATTCATTAAAGTTAGATTGAAGTCTTGCGCAAGGGCACATAATGAGCATACAATCTGGTCTACTAGCTGTATGATGAAATACTTATTCTATCATGCTTCAATACAGCTTTAAAACAATAGATCTACTTTGCTCATCCTTTTCAAATTCTACAAGATGGGGTCATAGACATACCTTCTTCATGCCAATCTTCTATAAGAGTTTTCTTGTGGACTAACTTTGGTCAATGAAGATCCCCTTTCTTGTTTGTCTTAATTTGGAGTTCGAAAGAAAATGTTAATTCATTCATTATACATATTTCAAACTCACTTTGCATGAGCATAGTAAAATCTCCATACAAATTTTCATTAGTAGAACCAAAAATGATGTCATCAATGTATGCTTTGAGCAAGCAAGATATCACAAATTCTTCTTTTTAATGTATAGATTTATTATTACTTTTTATCAAAAAGTTACTCAAACTTTTATATCATGCTTTTGATGCTTGTTCCAAATCATATATTGCTTTATCATATTTGTAATGAGTGTTTTCAAATAAGGCGGTTATTTTACATAGATCTTTTTAATGAAATAACCACATAGGAGTGCATTCTACACATTCATTTGACAGAATATAAAGCTCATAAAGCAAGCAAATGATAATGGTGATCTTTACTTCTAATCATGCAAGAATTTCATCAAGATCTATTTCATATTTTCTTGATTTAGTCTTTTAGTAGTCATCAATTTTTCTTCATTAAGTGCATTTCTGAAAAACTCAATTTGGTTCTAATTATTAACAAGTTTTCAGATTGTTATATGTAAAAGATTAACCATATATATATATAATTTGATTTTAGTATCTTGATAATAAATCATTAGTCTCATAAAGAATAAAATGAATTGATATTTCTAAAACTAGAATCTTTTCATTGAATGTTCTATATGCATTGCTTGATGAATGATATCCAATGATAGAAATATCTTTATCAAATTTGGCATTATTTTCAAGAAACCATATCAAGCATAACATATACTACTGAAAAATATGAAAGATATGCAACAGATCATTTTCTATTTTTCAGAAGATCAAATGGAATTTTCATCAAAAATAGATCTAATAGAAACCATATATATGACAAGCAATGATGATAGCTTTTAACAAAAAAAATTCATTTAAGTAGATGACGATCATACATCATTGCCTTTTTCATTTCTTCAAGGATTCTATTAATCCTATTTTACTTATGGTGTTCTTGGTGCAGAAACAATTGTATTCAATATTATTTTCTGTGCACAACTTAATAAAAAATTGGTTTTCAAGACTATGCCATGATACTTCTTTTACTTTCATAGTTTGCAAATCTTTTTCATTTGATCCCTTTTTGTGAGTTTGTGCCAATGCAGAAAATATTTCAATTTAAGTGCCAAGAACAAAGCCAATGTAAGCTTTTGAAAACTTAGTGTTGGAAACAACATCTTTAGATTTAGAAATTGATTTTTGTTTGTTTCCTTAGTTAACATGCATAGTAAACTTTGACCTTTCAGAAGATACTCTAAGTAAGCCAATGGCAAGGTCTTTTGAGATTAAGTACATACTAGCATGAGTTGATTTTATATGCCAAAGATGGTTTCTTTGATCTTGATATTCATAGTGCATATATTCAAAGGTATACCAAGTACATATTTTCATATCTATGATTGATAAACAATAATGCCATGGATAAAAACTCTCAATCAAGCATATAGAAAATTCATAGAGTTATTCTTAATAAATTGATTAATTATTTAGCAACTTATCCAATAGTGAGTAAAGTATACTATAAAATGAAGTGATTGATTATATTTCCAAAAGTATTTTCTATATCACAAAATTGATCAATACTTGCAATTCATATTTTAATCAAATACTAAAGCAAAAATAATGATGAGATGCAAGGGTTACTGATTTCATTATTATTATTTTTTAATTACTTTTCATAAGTATATTTTAAGTTTTATTTTTTTGACGCGTGTCTAGAACACCCATTTGTATGAAAGTTCTATTTGTTCCATGGGTATCTTGGCACACCTACATCTGCATCCTCATATTTTCATTTTGGGTACCCAAGCTTGCTTGGGTCTTTGAGAGTTAGGACATATGGTTCCTTTTGGAACCCAAATTTGTTTAATTGTAATAACTTTACCACTTGATTTAATTATGTTAGAATGATAAGTAAAGTTGTTATGCCCATTCTTTTCATGTTTGAAATAAGTTATCTTATTTAATGGTTTGCTTGGTGAATTGATAACCTTTTTCTCTAGAGATTTATTGTAAAGTAAAGGAGTCAAGCCAAGTTTTGATTTATCATAAGCAACATATTGGCTTTCAAACATTATTTTTAATCTTTCTGAACTTACAGTGAATTTGTTAATAAAAGATTTTAATTGGTTGATTTCTTTACTTAAGTTTTGATTTTCTTTAATTAACTTCTGATTTTTCTGAATCAATTGTTCTGAATTTAACCTTAAGCTTTTCTTTTCAGAATTTAGTTTTTCTTGTATTTCAGCACTAGAATTTCTTTCTTTTGAAATTTTTTGAGTTAGTTTCTTAAAATTTTTATTCTTCACAGCTAATTTTCTACATTCATCATACAAATCATGAAAAGCATTTAATAATTCATCATAAGAGAATTCTTCTTGAAAATTATTTGATGTAAGAGTAGATTCAGATTTTACCTTGTCTTTTTGTGCCATAAAGCACAAGTTAGTTACCTCTTGTAGTTCCTTGGAGCTAATATCATCATTGTTGCTCCTAACTTTTATTTTCTTGCTTGACTCTTTCTTGGTCAAGGCTTTCTTCCTTTTTATCTCTTTCTTCCTTTCTTCTTTCTTCCTTTTCTTCTTTGTCTTTAGGAAGCTTTTGAATCTTTCGGTGTTTGGGAATGGATCCTTGTTTTCATCACCGAATTCTTTATTTGTTGTTCTTTCTTCCTGATTTAGAGTGTTTCCTGCATGCTCAATGTTAGTCTTGCAATTATCCTCAAGTAATCTAACATGGAGTTCCTCGGGAATATCATAAGTTGCTTCAAGAGAATTCCATATTTGTTTGGCAGATGAACATATACAGATTTGGTTGAAAATATTTTTATTAAATGCACAGTAGAGAAGGTTCATAGCCTTAGCATTTAGTTCAGCCAAATTTTTATCGAACATACTTTCAATTAATTTCGTGGGTGTGTGTAGGCCATTTGTTATGACATTCCATAACTCATAGTTTTGTGATTGAGTAAAGATTTTCATTCTAGCTTCTCATTGAATATAGTTAGATCCATCAAACAGTGGAGGTCTGTTTGTGGAAAGTCCCTCAACAAATAATATGTTATGTGGGGTTGTCATGATCTTTGGCTCTAGTCGGTTAAGACTACAAATAATATTTGAGCACCTGCTCTAATACCACTTGTTGCCCAGTAGATACAACCCAAGAGGGGGGGTGAATTGGGTCTTTTAAAACTTTTATACTACTTCTAAAACTTTTCAATTAATTATGCTAAGTTGTATAGATGCACCGTGGAATTTAAACTTAGCAACAGTTTGATTTATTGAATGAGACTTGATTAAGTAAATTGAATATGCTTGCAACTAAAGGATGCGCGGATAAGAGTTAAGCAAGCAATTTATCTAAGTAAGTAAGTGAGCAAGTTAGATAATGACAAAAAGCATCACAAACATAACAAACATATAGTGGTTCGGTGCACCCCAGCACCTACATCCACTCCCTAAGACCTCTTGGGAATTTCACTATAATCCTTCAGATTACAGCCGGTTGTTTTACAAGCTCACAACCCAACTTGTTGTTTTGCGAGATCACAACGAACTCGGTCGGTTTTCACAGACTCACCGACTAGAACCAACCGATTGTTTTTCCGGGTTCACAATCAAACCTAGTTGGTTTTTCCAAAGGCTCACCAACCACAACCTTACAACGATTGTTTTTCGGATTCACAATCAACCCAGTTGGTTTTCCCAAAGGTTCACCAACCACAACCTTACAACGTTGGTTTTTCCTTTGGCTCACCAACAAACCTTAGCCCCTTGATTCAATCCCTTGATTGACTCAAGTTACAAGATATTAGAACAAGAGTTTAAATCAAATACAAGCTTCTCATATAAGCAAATATAGCAAATATAAACAAGTAAAGTAAAGAGAAGAAGCCCTCAACCAAATTTGTAGATGAAGGAACTCGGCTTCTTCTTTACTTGACCCTCTTCTGATTTTGCACGAAGTAGAGGATCACCGAGGCAGCACACAGTTGGAGAAGAAGCTTTGGGATTCACTTGGATGCTCTTCTTCTCTCTCTTTTACTTTGAATGGCCCTTTTGTGCTTTTGGGAGATTTCTCTTGTAATCTCTTTGAAATCTCTTTCCTAAATGTTCTCTCCCACTTCCATCACTTCTTCCCTAGCTCTCCTCTTGATTTTATAGCTTTAGATGTCGTGAAAACAAAAATCTAGCCGTTAGAGACAAAAATAGAGCCGTTGTGCACAGTCTGCAACTCCTGACACAGTGTCCGTTGGGATCGAAGTCGACTCGCTCGATCAAGAGTCGACTCGAGTGTTGCTGGAGTCGACTCATGCTGTACTGGAGACGACTCGGCCACTATTCAAAATTCGAAATAAAGTGCCATCCCGTTCTGGAGTCGACTCGGCTGAACCTGGAGTCGACTCGCCAATTGTCCGAAGATGACTTTCCCTTTTGGAGACGACTCGATCTTCAGGATTCCAAAATCATCCTCTCGATTTTACTTCCTCGAGTCGACTCGGATTTCCTTGGAGTCGACTCGGCTTTCAGAGCCTGAAAGACAGGTCTTCTGTCTTTGAACTTGATCTATCTCGGAGTCGACTCGGACTTTGCGGGAGTCGACTCGGCTCTCAGACATGAAATACCGATCTTCTGTCTTTAGAGTTGAACTGCCTCGGAGTCGACTCGGACTTTGCGGGAGTCGACTCGGCTCTCAGACACCGAAGTTGGTTCTCTGACTTTTAGCCTTGCATTTCTCTGAGAGTCGACTCATGCATGATTAGGAGTTGACTCGCCAAACGTCGGAGTCGACTCATAGTCTTCTGGAGTCGGCTCGGTTGCAGGGTCTAAAAATTAGGGTTCTGTCTTTCTTCTGTTACCCTTTGGAGTCGACTAGGAAACGTGGAGAGTCGACTCGGCACGCATCGGAGTCGACTCGAATTTTTCAGGAGTCGACTCGAGGACTATTCTTTTGAATTTTTCTTTGAATTTGCTCCTCCAACTTGAATCCTTTGAACTTGAAACTTGGGCCAATGAAGTGTAGCTTTCTTCCAACTCTTCTTGAGAGCTTTTGAGGCCTTCTTGTATTTTTCCAACTTACTATGTTTCTTGCAAAACAAATTATCTTTCTTCTTGCAACACAAACATTAGTATTTATACTTCAAAGTTTTGTGATCATCAAAATCAATCTTTAAATCAATCTTTGGGTCATCAATGATGATACTCATAGTGGACAGAATTCTAGCAGGACAGCAAAATCTCGTAATAGGTCTGGGCAATCAGAAAAGCAGGGATCTTATGGAGAGACTATTCAACAAGACCAGTCTAAATGTGAAGCATGTGGAGGTGCCCATAAGACAGAACTCTGCAGACGATTATCTGGCGCATGTTTCAGATGTGGTCAACAGGGTCATAAGATAGCAGAGTGCCCTCGCAATCGGCAAGTATCACAATCAGATTAGAGGCCCCATGCTACAGGGGCCCAACAAGTACAAGCTTCTCCTACTCCGGTTCAGTCGGCTTATTCTTCTTCTCCTGAGCAGTAGACAAGGGGGAGACCGCACACACAGGGTCGTATTTATGCGCTGACTCAGCAGGATGCTCAGGCATCCAACACTATGGTATCAGGTACACTACCGGTTGCCTCTGTTTATGCTTATATATTGTTTGATTTTGGTGCTACACATTTCTTGTGTCATCGATATCTGTGCGAAAACATGACCTACCTTGTGTGCCATTAGAGTGTGATTTGCATGTTAGCACCCCAACCGGAAGTGGGATGATTGGTAATCAGGTCAGCAAGACTTGTCCAGTTCAGATAGTAGGTAGAGTCTTGCCTGCTGATTTGATAGTTACAGATAAGCACAACTTTGACATAATTCTCGGAATGGACTGGTTAGTGTCACACCTTGCTATCATTAACTGCCATATAAACTAACACTTCCACCATCACTGTCTGGAGTTCATAGTGTGTGTTTTTTGTTGTTATTTCCATGTTAAGAAAGTATGTTTCAGATACGAGCCATGTGGTAGAAATGGCTCCTTTGCAGCTTAGAGAAAACTTGACATGTCCTGAGTAGCCTGTATGTGTGGTTGATAGAAAGGAACAAGAATTAAGAAGGCGCACAATTCCTTATGTCAAGACCCAGTGGAGCAATCACTCAGAATGTGAGGCTACATGGGAACTGGAGGACGAGATGAAGGAAAAATATCCGGACTTTTTTTTTGCAAGCTAAGGTATGTTAAATTTCGAGGACGAAATTTTTCTAAGAGGGAGATAATGTGAGATACGGGCTAAAGTCGGCAACCCCAGCCGATTTCAGCCCTATTTCTTCTTTTGGGAAGAACCGGAACAGAGGATCGCAATCCTCTTCGGCTCCTCCGAGGCCGATTGATGCGAAGGCTGATGCGAAGGTGCCGCGGGTATCCCGCGGCACCCCCCCTCCGGTCAATCCGCGGCCGCGGATTCTGCTCGACTGCCGTGATTTTCGCGGTGGAGAGCCGTTACAAGGGGGTGATAAAAACCCCCATTCCCTTCCCCTAAGGCCACCTCCGAACCTTCTCTCTCTCTCCCTCTCCTCCCCCTCCTTCCTCTCCTTCCTCGGTTCTTGCCTCCTGAGTGGCCGATGCCACCCGATCACCGTCCGAATCCCCTTCGCAAGCCTTCCCCTGTTCTGAGATCCGTCCCCTCGGTTCCGAGTGCCATCGCTACTGCTAGCTGCCGGACCGAGCCGAGATCTCTCTTCCGCCGCCTCTGCCACTGCCTGTAAGCTCCCTCCAACCTTTGATTACAAGATCAATCATGTCATATTTTCTTTGTTTTGGCCCCAAACCGAGATCATTCTCGATTGTTCTTTTGACGCCGGCCACCGCAGCGGCCACCGGCCGCCACCGCGGTCGGCCGACCATCGATCGAGGGATGGCCTTCGGCCACCCAAGCCGGCCATCATGCCGGCCCCCTTCCTTCCCCCCAATTTTCCTTCTTCCTCCTCTCCCTTCCCTAACCGTGGGGGTTTGGGGAGGAAGAAGGCCCCTACGAGTCGAACAGGGCCAAGCATGGGCCCTGTTCACCGTCGGCCCGACTTAGGCCCGGTTCACTATGGGCCCAACTTGGGCCCGG
Source organism: Phoenix dactylifera (assembly GCF_051530095.1). NCBI lineage: Eukaryota > Viridiplantae > Streptophyta > Magnoliopsida > Arecales > Arecaceae > Phoenix > Phoenix dactylifera. Next base: position 20,027,544 of record NC_143199.1, on the reverse strand, counting down.
TTAAAAAAAAAATCCGAAACCCGACCTGAAACCCGGAACCCGACACGTGAAACCCGAACCCGTTTGGCTAATAAATGAAATTTTGCAGTTAAGCCCTTGACAGTATATTATTTCATAAAAAGGGTCTTCTATAATTTATGATGGATCCCTATAAGAAAGATTTATTACGTAAAGGTCCTCTAATATGTTTTGTCCCTTTACTCAAGTTTTATTATAGAACAGTACCCTGTGACTAAATATTGGTCCCTGCAATGATTTTTTATTGCATAAATGATCCTTTTAGAGGCCAACTTTGGGGGTCCTATTGGGCCGGATCTATGCAGGCCATTGGGCCGTGTTCGATGTGGGCCCTATCGGGCCATGCCCATTATGGGCCAACTCTGAGCCCTATTGGGCCGCGTCTAATAGTATTATTTTTGGTTTTGTTTAGCTCTGAAATTAACACAGAGATTAACTAAATTTAAACATGTGAACCTGATCTGCTTATCTGAAGTAGGAGTTAAGCAAGAAGAGGTAAGTAACTTAATGCTTCAAAGTGTATTTTTCTAAATTATTTGGTAAAATAATTATTAGTGGATTAAATTTTGAAATATGTTTTGTATTTAGTAAAATGGGTCTGGCATGTTAAATTTTATTTGAAAATTATGCTCTGAAATCCGTAAACTATGACCGGGCAATTTATGAAATCTGTTTTTATATATATGCATTCTCAGCATAGCTATGATCTGTTCTATTCTGTTCTGGCCCTACCAATGGAGTTATACGTTGGACATGTCGACTTGTAATCTGTGAGGAACCGGTTTCGACACCACGCCACCGGTGATTATAATAGTGGATTTGGACACCGGCTGCCATCGATGGGTAAATATAGTGAATTTGGTACTTTTGTACAACGCCGGCTGCCATTGGTGGATAAATATAGTGGATTTGGCACTTTTGTGCAACATCGGCAGCCATTGGTTGATAAAAATAGTGGATTTGGCTCCTTGTGCAACCCATGCCACTGGGTTACGTGGCCATAGCCTGTTTGTATTAGGATTCTGGTATCAGAGTTTTTGTAAAAATGATAATAAGTTTCGAAAGAAAAATATGCTTACTTGTGATTTAAATTTTCAGTCATTATTTTGTGTTTTGATTTATCATCTGATATGCTTTGACCCCACTCTGGGGTATTTTGTTACTTACTGGGCTAGTATAGCTCATTATCTTGTTTTCTCTGTTTTTCAGATCCAGAGACTTGATCGCACGAGATTGGGGAGTGCACTATTATTTCTTCAGTTATTAGCATTTTAGATTAGTCTAAACATTTGAATTATGTTGGCAAATGTTATTTTGAAATTTTGTAAGACTGCTTTTGAACAACTTAAATAATTTTGTCATCTTTAAGCATTTGTATTTGCTTTGATATGATTTGCTGCCTTACACGCCTGTGCGGTCCGCCGTGCGGACGTGCGGCATCTGCCGCGCTTCAGGCTCGGGGCGTGACACAAGAAGCTTGGGATCATCTCCAAGGAGCACCAACACAAAATCGACAACGAGAAGGCTCGTGCCATGGTCGACAGTGCCACTCCCAAGGAGGTGGCCAACATCATGGGGACCCCAAGGCTGGACCTCGTTGATAAGGAGGCCCGAGTCAACATTGGCGGAGGCCTGAAAGGCCGAGTCAGTCCTGCCGCCTGCCAACATGGATGAGCTGGAGGAGTAAGGTGGGTTATACCACTAGGAGGTCCCTGAACCCACTGACGAGGCCCTGTCGGAGTCCGGAGTCGGGCGAGGCTTGGTCGGAGTCGACTCGTGGCGCTATAGGCCCCTACGCTAGTTTAAGAAAATAAAGTTGCACCTTCACTAACACCTGCAGATTTTGGTGTAATGGTAGCGCTTGATCCTGACACAACCCCCACTAACAGGATATCAAAATATAGTCCGATTGTAAGTTCAAATCTATTTTGAATCAAAACTATTTTTCTCAAATGCATGTTCAGCATTCCAAATCGTAAGATACATAAAATTATAAGACATCGAAATAGATTGAGCATAATTTATATCGAAACTAATACGTTCAATCAAGAACCAAACAGTATTCTAGAAAAAACCATATATAATAATAAAATACTATGCATCAAGTTTATAAATTAAAAATAATTTAATTCGGAAAATATTTATAATTTACTAATAAATCTAGAAAAAAAGTTGCATTACTTATCTTACGAATGCAATTCTACTAATAGGTACAATTAATTTTGGAAATTCTTCTCAGAATGTAAGACTCTGGTGAGCGCTCAACTAAAATCTTTGATGAGCACCGTAAGCCAAAATCATTGGAAGTCAAGAGGAGAAGGAGAAGAAACCAATGGTGGTGATCGCCAAAACCTATCAAATGTGAGGTGAAACAGGTGTGGGGGTCTTTAAATAGCCGATGGCGGTTAAGTTTTCTAGCTCTCATCGAAAATTAGAATAGAGGAGGAGTTCATCTCTTGCTCCAAGTCGAAAAGGGTTTTGCCCTTTCTTCGTCTCCTATAACTCTTACCTCTCGAGTGGTTAAGTGGACCAGACCTAATTTCTTCTGAGCTAGGTGTTACATTCTCTCCCCATAACAAATTTCATCCTCAAATTTTTTTTACCGGAGTTTTTAAAAAGTTGAGGTTACCTATTCCAAATATCTGAGCATGCTTTTGCTATGCAGCTTTTATTTAAACCACCAATATTCTCTAGATTCACTAAATATCTTTCAATGAAAAAATTCAAAAGTATCAAATAGATAATGGACAATATTTTTTTATTTAAAAATTCTCGAATAAGATTTCTTAATTCTTCGAATAACTTATTCTATAATAAACATAAATTTACATCCTGATATCTCAAGTATCAACCCACCTATACTCATCCTATGTCTGATTCTATGTGTCACAATTTATCCACTTATACTATGATATCATAAAATCGTCACACCCTCAACCCGAGATCACAAGTTGAAGGTCACGACAATCGTTGCATGCTCATCAATAAACTTTTTCCATAATCATGCAAGGCATCTCAATAATATATCATAAGCAAATAACGGAATAAATTTAAATAACTAACGTTCAACCTTTTATGGAAATAACTACATCAAAATTTAATATCTCATAAAACTAAACAATAATAAAAAATCTTGCATCAACTCTAACAAAAATCTAGTCTAAATAAAAATATAAAAATTTTGTCTCTAGTTACTCTCCTATAACAAATCCTCAGATCAAGCTATTTCTCCAAATTTGTAAAAATAGTAGAGTATTGAATAATGAGCTAGATAGCCCAGTAAGCAATAAACATTTTAGCTAAATAAACCAAGCAATATGATAAATAATTAATATACTAAAAATAATCATGCAAAGTACATCAATTCAAAACCATATCTAAATACTATCCAATCATTGCAAATTTTAAATTTTATTTATAAATCAATTTCTTTCAAAATATCAAGTGCATCTCGACAGCAATGAACATGACCATATCAAAGTGCCGCCGCATAATTCTCAATGACAGGGTATCAAAGTGACAACATATAACCCCCGCTAGCAGAGTATCGAAGTATCAACATATAATCCCAACTAGCAAAGTATCGAAGTACCAATGTACAAGCCCTACTGGAAGGATATCAAAATGATAATATACAACCCCCATTGGCAGAATAGCAAAATATAGTCTAGTTGAGAGTCCAAATCTATTTTGGATCAAAACTCTTTTTCTCATATGTGTGTTTAGTGTTTCAAAATGTAAGATACATAAATCTTATGATAGAGAAATCCATCAAGCATAATCCATATCGAAACTAATACATTCGACCAAGAATCATACAATATTCCAAAAAAAACATATATAATAATAAAATACTATATACCAAGTTTATAGATCAAGAATTATTCGATTCAAAAAATATTTATAATTTATTGATAATTTTAGAAAAAGAGTCACATTACTTATCTTACGAGCACAATCCAACTAATAGATCCAATTAATTTCAAAATTTCTCTCGAAACCTAAATCTTTGGTGAGTGTTTAGCTAAAATCTTCAGCGAGCACCGTAAACCAAGACCATTGGAAGTCAAAAAAAGGAGAAGGAACAAACGGTGGTCTAATAATGGTGATTGGCAAAACTTCTCGGTTGTGAAGTGAAGAGGGCATTGGGGGTCTTTAAATAACTGATGGAAGCTAGGTTTTCTAGCTCCTATTAGAAATCAAGATGGAGTAGGAGTCTGTCTCCTACTCCAAGTCGAATAGGGTTATGCATCTGCACCAGTCAAGTAGACCTGACCCAATTCCTTAATAGCTAGGGTGGTGTTATATTCTCTCCTCTTAAAAAATTTTGTGAGGTTACTTCTTTCAAATGAGGTCATAACACTTCTCAAATCAAATTTATCGTATCTAACAAATTTGAAAATAATTCAATTTTCCATGCTTTTGCTGCGCAACTCTAATTTAAACCACCAATATTCTTAGGATTCACTAAATATCTCTCAATAAAAAGATCCAAAATTATCAAATAGATAATGTACAATATTTTTTCTTTAGTTAGAGATCATCGAATAAAATGTTTCAATTCTTCGAATAACTTATTTTATAATTAACATAGATTTACATCCTAATATCCCTAATGTCTATCCATCTACACTTATCCTATGTCTGATTGTATATATTAAAATTTATCTACTTATGCTCTGATTCTATAATATTGTCACTCCTCAACTAGAGGTCATGAGTCAGCAACCGCCGCATGCTCACTAGTAAACTCTTTCCACAAGCATGTAAGGCATCTCAAAATGATATCATAAATAAATAGCAAAATAAATTTAAATAATCAATATTCAAACTTTTATTGAAATAACTAAATCAAAATTTAATATCTCATAAAACCAAACAATAATCTAAAATCTTGCATCAGCTCTAACAAAAATCTAGTGTAAATAAAGATGGAAAAATTTTATCTCTAATCACTCTCTTGTAACGAATCTTTGGATCAACTACTTCTCTAAATCCATAAAAATAGTAGAATATAGAATAATCTATCCCCTTCATTAAAGGGCAATCCAAAGAAGTTCTGTTGGCAATGCATGTCTAGTTTGCCCGCGGCCACATGCCGGTCACAGTGCCACATGTTAGTCACAGCGGAAAGCGGTCGTAGTGGAAAGCGCCTATTTCTTTAAGAAAATATTATGCATACAATAAGTGCCGCAAAATGAAAAAAGTTATTAATATTAGAACATACCTAGCTTTGACGAGAAAAGAGTTGACTGGCAATCCAAAGAAGGTGCCTATTCCCTAGCAGCGACACAGTGAACGTTAGGTCGGAAAAAATAAGAATAGTAATAATAATGAGGGCCCAAAATGATATAATATATATATAGAATATATATATATACAATCAATGCCTCCAAATAAAAAAATTATGATTTTTTTATGAATATCCTTTCAAAATTGATATTTACATATATACCCTCGTCAAATACTTATTTTGTCATTATATTCTTTTTTATTTTTGTTTTTGCATATTTATCTATGCTATCTAACGACGTTAAAAAATTAATGCCTTCAAATTAAAATGACTAAAATACTTTTAATACGTAGATATGCAAATAGATCGCGATCCCGATAGCTGAAGAAGAAGACAGAGGCAATAACATAATTTTAAAATTTTATTTTATTTTTAATTAATATAAATATGATTTTTTTAACACCGTTGGAACAACCGTTATATTACATGCATATGTACAATAACAAAGTTTTACGAGGATATACATATAAATATTAATTTTAGAAAAATATTTATATAAAATTTGATATTTAAAAAAATATTTATAAAAAAATTAATTTAAAAGTTATTGGTGCTATGGTACCTGATGTGTTGACCGGGCGAAGGAAAGTCGCAAAACGTACAATAAGTGCCCCAAAATTTTTTAAAAAAAAGTTATTGATATTAGTGTATCTCACGTGCTGACCGCCCGAAGGAAAGTGACAAAAAGAATGACTGCCTGAAGGAATGCGACGAAAGGGTACAAATTCAAAAAAAAAATAATGTGCTTGACGAATAGGAGGGGATAGCAAGAACGTGGCAATTTTTGTTTGGATGGTAGGGATGAATAGATCGAAAGCCTCTCCAGTAGACTCCAAGTCTTAATCCCCGAATATTCAAAGGAGATAGAAGTCGAAAAGATGGTGTTGGATCCGTATCGAAATAAAATTAATGTAGGGACAGCCAGTCGCTTCGGCGCAACTGTTATATGCGCCTTTCGCCTATTTATACCCCAACATTGAGAATTGCCTATTTATATCCCACGTCGAGAATTACCGTCGTGCCTCTTAGGTGCCTTCCACATCGAAAGCTTTGCACCACAAAAAAAGAGTACAAAAGAAAATAGGTACGGAGAGGTACTCGGCGGGGGGGCCACATGAGGGATAAATCTTAGGGGGTGTGAAAAATATTTGTTTAAAAAAATAACTTCTTTTACTTTCTAAAATATTATTAGAAAGGGATGATCTTACTTGGGGAAAAAGTAACTAATCCAATGCATTCGCAGAGATATGCATAATTTATTTTTTTTGAAGGTGCTCTGCTTCGAAATCAAAATCACAATCAGAGGTGGTCATGTTTGGTTTTATTTAATTTTTATTGAAAGCTTTTTTTTTTAAGGAAGAAAATGCTTCAGTTAGAAACAGTTTCTTCCCAAAAAAAAAAAAATCCTATTTTGGATTTACTAAGAAATTCTCCCCTCATCTGTTTGAAAGGTTTTTAAAAAAAATGCCGAAAAAAAGTCAAGGATAATTTTCAGTCAAACTTTGTTATGCAATGACAATTAACAAAAGTGAAGAACAAACTTTAAAATGCTGGAGTTTGCTTGCCTAAACTTGTGTTCTGGCATGGGCAATTATATGTTGTTGTTTCAAGAGTAACTTCATGATAGAGATTGAAAATTTTGATTAAAAATAATTTTACAATTTTGAGCAATTACACAAGGAACATTATTTATAAATAAAAAATTAATAGTCTATCTTTAGGTACCATTTTTTATGATCAAAGTAATTTCCTATTATCTACAAAAAGAAATATTCTAAGAATTTATCGATGCTATTTAATTAAGTAGTATTTCCTATAAAAAATAGGTTGATTCAAGAAATGGAGTATAGTTTATTATCCACATTGATGCTGGAAAAACGTAATTGGAAAATCAAAGTAAGGCTTTCAAGGATGTGGGATTCCATAAACCCCATTATGGAAAATCAATTGATGAGCTTTGACTGCATATTTCTTGATGAAGAGGTTATTCAAACTTCTACTTATTTTCTTTCATGATATTTTTGTGTCAAATTCTTATGTATATATCGCTGATATATTTTTCTATATATAGGGAACTTCCATTCAAGCATCTATATGAAAAGAAGCTGCTGATCAATTCGGAAGCCTTCTTATTGAAGCACATGTATGTTATTTGTAAAAAATTAATATAGCAGGGAATAGAAAAAATTTTAAGACAACTGTCCATGAATATATGATCTATATAAATAAGTGGACAAGTATATAACATGTGGACAATAACATTGACATTATACCTTTACATAAGTTCAATTTTATTGATTTTAGTGAAATCATAGCAATAAAGTACAATGATATTTATCTAACAGCTATGCCTGCAAAATAACAGGCTTATTTCTAGCAAATATTTATAAAATATAGTTATATAACGTTTCTTTCCTCCTATGCAGATGATATTGGTCATTTCGTAATAGTTGGCCCCCTTGACTAGTTATATAACAGAGAAAAAATGGTTTATAAAAGAAATTTGGAAATAGTCTACCCGCATCGAACATTCTCTTGGCGGAGTGGGGGCTGCTACGTGGGGGTGGGCTAATTCCTCCCCCCACCCTTTTTTTTAGCCAAAAAAAAAGAATTTTGGAAATTGAAAACTTAAAGTAAGCTAATTTGGCTCTCATTTTCATAAATATTTGTGCTTTTTTTATTTCTTCCATTTTCTTTACATTGTGCTTTCAAATTCTATTTGACTAACAAAAACGAAAAGTTGGCTATCACTTTTTGGGGTAAATTAGCTTAAGAATTTGATGAAACTGTTGGTCACAAAAATGAAAGAAACGAACCTGTCATAGTTATCTTGGTTGGCATGATTATAAGAACATATAAAGGTAACTTTCTTTCTACTTTTTTTGCTGGATAAAAAATGGTGTTAGACATCTTTGCAATAAAATTTTCCTATGGTTTCCTTCTTATTCAAAAGATGATTGTCTATCCACCACTTTTAGATCAAAATATTATATGAATTCACAAATTATCAACTACCAAAACAGGTTATGATAAAATAGTTTTGGCACTACTCGAATTATATAAAAATTATCCAGTCTTTTACCTGAATATGTATAGTATTAATGTTCAGATTAGAAATACAAAATGCTCCGATTATATTCATGGCATGACAAGAACAAGCAACTTTGACCCTCGTAAGGAAGCATCCACTAATAGAAAAGAAATAAAAAATTTATTGGACTTGGATCCCAATAAATTTCAGGTATGATATAAAACTCCAAAAAAATACTACAAATGTTCCAACATTTAGAACATAAAATATTTATTTAAGGTGATATAATATTATTTTAGAATACAAACTAGGTATTATGTTTTTTCCAAAAAATTGTTTTTTTAGGGGATCAAATTTAGATGCGAGGTTATTTTAAAAATGATCGACAATAGTTATGGTTAGGGGTATAAAGCATGCCATAACTGCAGAGCAGTTATAAAAGTTTATGGAAATTGTTTTTGAATCAATGCGGAAAAAATGATCAACCTCCAATACCATGGTAAAGACATATTTGTCCTACATTTTTCTTTATTTGCTTTAAAAAAATATATTTATAGTGTAAGATTCGAATAATATTTTTATATTAACCTATATATAGGTACAAATTGAATGCCATTGTTGAGGATCTAATCGGTATTGCAAATTTTGTAATATTTGGCAAATTAGCTCAATAATTAATTGGTGTACCAGTAGTTAACTTTGCTACCGACAAAAAGTCTGACAGATTCGTTCTTCCCCCTATTTTTAAAAAGACACTCAACCTCGGTTATATATTCCAGATTATATTTGGTTCACAGAATTTTGATAGTAACACAATTAACTTTAAAGTAATAAAAATTTCCCAATCAGAGAAATTGCAAGCAGACGATCAATATATAACATCCATTACTAAAGTTTCTTCTTCTCATCCTATAGATGAAGATATTATGTTTACTCAAGAAAAACCTAATCAAAATCTAACTTCCACTGCTGAAACTTCTTCCTCTCATCCTGTAGATGAAACTATCGTTTCCACTCCAGGAATGTAGATTCGTGCCAAACTCTTTGACAATGAAAGTCGCAAAGACCGTTAGAAGTCGCTTTGTGTGTGTGTGTGTATATATATATATATATATATATATATATATGTGTATATATATGTATGTATATGTGTGTGTACACACACACTATGGATTTTGTGGGACTTGAGCTGCATTGTGGATATGATTCAGCTCACATAATGCCAAAGTGGATGTAAGACAGCAAAAAGAGAGAGAGGAGAGGGGGGCGGGGGTGGTGGGATAAAGCCTAAAAAACAAAATTTAACGTCGCCTGAGAGATTCGAACTCTCGCGGGGAAACCCCATGTACTTAGCAGGCACACGCCTTAACCACTCGGCCAAAGCGACTTTTATACATATTTGTGGAGATAAGGCATCTGTACCGTTTTCTCGTTGCGAAACCATCTACTCCATAGATGTGGGAGAAAGCAGTCTTGGTGTTTGTGTTTCCATTTTAAAATGCACCTCTACATTTAGCTGCTGCACCAGTTTTGTCTGTATATCTTGAACAAATATTACAATACATTATTACGAAAATAATACCATTTTATTTGCAGATGGTGAAACTTCCCAATTGCTAATGTTCATTTATACATTATAATAACATGTTCTTGGGTGGTGTAATGAGTATGTGACGTGTGCAAAATCTAATGACAGATGTTCTTGTTGGGGGGAAAAGTGTCACCACGTCCCGGTCAAGCAGACCCCTCCAAGCAGGGGCCGGTCGAGTAGACCCCTCCGAGCAGGGGCCGACCGAGCAGACCCCTCCGCGTAGGGGTCAACCGAGCAAGGTCGAGCAGACCCCTCCGAGCAGGGGCCGACCGAGCAGACCCCTCCGAGCAGGGGCCGACCGAGTAGACCCCCTTTGGCTTGGCGGCACTCGGATAGCCTAACCAACCCGAGGACGCCTGAGTTGCGTACTGAGATTACGTCCTCCCGCAGCACGACCGAAAGGTTACGTTTTGTCTTCGCCAACAATTAATGTGTATGGGTCGTGCAGACATTCGGTTCACTCAACAATTAAAGCGTATGGCTTCCATCGCCTACGGACGTCGAGCCTCTCACGGCAAAGCCGCATGCCTACAAATGACGGCATGACTCCACGACGACTTGTGCTTCGGCTTAATCTCCTACAATGATAGCATTGACTCACACGATCGGGCATTCATGACTAATTGTACGACAAACAATTTGCTCTGTCACATCATAGGTAACCCGGCCCTCTCTATAAAAGGGAAATTCCTCCACTTAAAGAGGGGGTTCTTTCCGTCTCACTCTCTGGATCCTCTCTCTCCCTTTCCTCATATTGACCCTTCACTGACTTCAGCATCGGAGGGCCGGCGCCGGAGAGCCCGGCCACCGGCTTCTTGCAGGTCTCCAGGAGGACGCCGCCCGTCGACGAGCCGCCACCCGCCACCCAGGCAGCGGAGCCTCTCCCTTCCGGCCGACGGTCTCCCCCGGGTCCAATTTCCAGCAACAGTTCTCGTTGTAACTATGGAAATAATGCAAATGAAACTCCCGTTTTTCTTACCATCCACACTTCTTCAAGGATTGTGCGCGCGCGTGTGTGTGTGTGTGAGAGAGAGAGAGAGAGAGAGAGAGAGTACAGTATTTACAGAGAGATTAGATGAAACCATAACAAATACTTGTGGAAGCACAAACATGATTAGACTTGCACTGACTTATACAAATAAGGACAAACCAGGGAGACTGGTCCGGCACCCAAGAGCCCGTCTTGGAGGAGGCCGAGTTCAGTGTTGTTACCATTGCTCTTTTTGCTCAAAGTTAAATAATAAACAAGAGATTAGACTTATGCAGAACAAGCATCATCAAGTATGAGTAATGCAAGTGAGATCAATAAACTGAGTTTTTGATAGGTGGCTGAGGAACCGCTGCGGCGGATCTACAAATATGGCAGAAGAATTTATAGGCTTTGGTGCTAGCATACAATTCAATGAGGTGTAAGTGTTTGAAAATATTTGAATAAAATTTCAAAAAGAATTTAGGAAGTATATCAAATAGTTAAAATCAAATATTGGGGCTTACCCTAATAGTCATCTTTGTTTAGCAATTGGATATTCTAGGTTCAAATCTTGGATAGTGCAGTCCTAAACATGGGGACTTTAGTAATGATACTTCAGGTGAGTAAAATAATAGTAAATAATGTTCTTAATATCTAATATATGATTCCACCTAAAATCGTAAAATTAGATGTTTTTTTAACTAATTAAGAAAGTGAACTCTAAATCCCATTGAAGGAAAAATAGACAATATTATCCTAAATAAGCCTTTGATGCCCACATGTAGACCAAAATGTGGCTTGTTGTTCATTTTGGATACACAATAAATTACATGGAGCATGACTCTTGAAGGAAAATTTGCAAGATACAGATCTTTTTCATGGTGTAAATTTTAAATGGGAGAAAAAAAAAAGGGAGACCACCTATACAATAGGTTACCTGGATATACAATAGGATAAACAATAGGTTGAAAATGGGAGAAAAAGAGGAAGACCACCTATATTTGTGTTACCTAAGTCCTAATTCTTAAGTATGCACCACTTAATATTTGAACCTAGAATCTCTAGTTTGACATAGAGAGATATGACCACTGCGACAATCCCCAATTTAACCAAGATGTAGAAATTTAATTATAATAGCGAACTTTTTTCGAAAAATTCTATTAATTGGATAGGCAAATAGGGATATCTATTTTTCATCCTTATAGTTGCTGATACTGTTCATCTAAGATAATCAAAGTGTTTGTTTTACTTGTTATGGTAGTAAAAGAGTTTCGAAAAATGTTGTCAAACTAAAAAACAATGATAAATAATCTTAAAGGTTAGCACCTGGTTAAATAAGCAAAAACATTAGGATGCTAGTCCTCAACACTGGAGGGATGTTGATTTGTTTCTATGCTTGGTAAAGCGATGCATTACATGATAGACGTTTGTTAAATTGGTAACCATGGCTTTTTTAACTATTTCATATATGTTAGTGACGTGGCATAATAGACAAACTAGTGGGGAAAAAGTGTACATCAGCAAATCCTGGAGGCGCAGCTTGGGTTAGATCTACCCAACTCGCCACAAGTTTGATTAGGTTTAGATTAAGCTTGAACCAACTCAAATCTAACCCTAACCTAACTTGAAATTGACCCAACTTGATAAATAAATAAATCAATAAATAAAATAAATAACTCACATTTACACTTTCAATTTGTATTTATGTTTTATGTAAGTTTCTTATATGATTTTTATGATTATAGTATAATATTGAAATTAACGAATAGTTAGGACCTCAATCTAATTAATATTAATGTAACAAAAATTCACCAAACCTTTCAACTATCTGTATGTTCCTATATAACCTATGTCACTTGATTAATGTTGGAGACTTAATTCAATCCAACCATAATCTGACCCAGCCTGACTTAGTTTAAGATAAATTTCAATTCGGTTGAAAAAAAAAGAAGAAACTTTGGATTGAATTGAATTAGGATTAGAAGGTATGTAGGTTGAGTTGCATTAGAATTTAATATTCTGGATCATTAAGCATTTGCTCAGATGATATTACTGTCACTTATGAGCGGACCATCTTTGATTCAAAAATAATAAATAAAGAATTCTAGGTTGGTTCGCTTTGTTCTCCCAATTCCATCAAAAGTCATCTAAGCACTGTTGGAATTTTTTGGACTCCTTTGGTTATGGAAAAATTTTTCTCTCACTGAAATGTTTTCCAAAGAAGCTGATAATTGGGTATATGATGTATGAAAAGGTGGTTTTTAAATATTTAGTTGACTATGAGAAAGTAGTATATTGCATAGTGGCTTATATTTAGTTGAACATCTACTTTTCTAGAAAAATTATTTAAAATATTTGTTATACCCCCCAATAAAGAAAAATGCCTTGCTTCATTTTATCTAAAATATTAAGGACACTTTCTAACATGGATTTTTTTTCTATGAAATATAAAAATTTTATTTTTATAAAAAAGCTACTTTTGCAATTTTTTTAAAAAAAACTCCAACCAAATATGAAGTATTTTTTTTATTTTTTCATTGACTATACTACACCCTTCTCTTTCTACAAAACAAACAAGTCTTCTAAAGGACACTGATGAAGGCCTACCAAACCCGATAATCTCCATTCCAAAATCTGGAATTTCTCAACCCACCGCACCGAGACGCTCTAAATCTCCAAAAAATTAGTCCCAAAACTTTATAAACAAGTTGAAAGGAAGAAAGAAAGAATGAGAAATCGTATTCTCTCGAGCATAACTCATTTCTAATCAATCATAGGGTCAGGTCATAGATATTAACAAGGCTTTTGTTTATAAAAAAGAAAAAAAAAAGAAATGGAATTCAGTACTCACTATCTGTCATAGAGCAATAAATTTAAAAATAAATGGATATTAGAAGAGAAGGAGCTATTGATGGAATGGAGATTTGTATATATTATTAACCAGACTGAAAAAAATGAAATTTATGGATTTGGAGAGGATCGGATTTGACACGATACCTGGGAGTGGATGAGAGTGGGGCTGGATAGCAGAGATTTGGAGCCTTCTCTCTCTTCTTTTTTTCTGCTTTATACTACTAATTTGCAGACATATCCGTCCCTAAGGATAGAAAAAATTATATCCTATCCTACTCACACCAACATGAATGTGCATCATGCCAATCATTGCATCTCCTTGTTATGGGCCTTATGCATCATGCACTCATCCCAATAATTGGCCTGTAGAAAGAAGACAATGATTGATGTGGTGGCCATATGGTACACTCAGTATAGAGTATATTTTCTCAAAGGATAAGGGTTGGATCTCCTATATGAAAGGAAGATTTTATCTTCCCTCAAATGAATCCGTTGGATCACCCACCATGTAGATCTCAAAACCACCGGTGAGTGATCTAGCAGTGGATTCATGTGAAGGATAGTCAATCTATCTTTCGTGCAAAAAATACAGCCTCAACCTATTAATGTATGTGGGATAGGATCTCAGTTACATCTTTGGTGTGAAAGAAGAAGGTTTAACTTTCCATTACTTGTATCCACCATTAGATTACTCACCAGTTGCTTTGAGATCTATGCAAGTGATGAATGAATTCGGAGTGCTTTGAGATTTGTGCAGTAGGTGATCCAATGGTGGATTCATGCTAAGAAAGGCAAATCCTTCTATCATGTGAAAGATACAACTCCTATCCTACATTGACTTCCTTGTAATTTGCAAATAGAAGCGGTGTCCACCGCATGGAGTTCGAATGTTTAGGGTGCCTTCAAGATAGAATTCAAAAGATTACTCAAAAAAGTAAATTCAAACTCTTGGGTCCATGCCATCAACCTATTTGTTTGCCAGCTTAACTTTGGTTTATGTTCCATACCATAGGAATGGATGGATGAGAAGAAAAAGAATCGAATGATTAATAGATGCTCACCTGTAACGCTAGTTATTTTATATATTTACTGGTAAAATTGTTAGAGTAATGTGTCATTTATGTCAAAATAGTTTAAGAAACAACCTACTATGAATGGCTTGATGCTTAAGTTATGATTCAACCTCTTAGCTCTTCATTGTAATAGCCTAGTTTTGCTTGTTTTGCTCTGGTCAAGGTTTTCTATCTCCACTGAGATTTAGCTTGTATCAATATCAAGCACCTAATATTACCAATACACATATACATTACAACAACAGTTATAGCCAACACAATAGCAATAAATGAATCTAATTTTCTAAATTCCATATATTACTATTTAAAATAGCTTTTTTATAGTTAGAAAATTGAGATCAATATCTAAGAAAAATATGTAGAATTGTCCCTTCTAAAAAGATTAGTTCGGAAAAAATGAGCAATAGTTAAGAGAGATGCGCCAGCGGCGAGCAAGAGCAAGATTATTAGATACCGAAGGAAAGCCCGACCAGAACCACACATGCAAATGGTTGTTAAGTGTTGTTTTACATAATGAGATTTTGGTACCACAATTATAAGCTAGGATCAGGTGGATCTCATTACTATGCACGAAATAAGATGTGTATAACTAATTACAAGATCCTTATCGCAAAGTGTGATAATTCTTTAGATTTGTAAAATCGAGGATTGGTATCAGTAACTTGAGTACGAGGCTGGCCTTTACCCTTTGATCGAGACTTCACCCTATTTGGTTTAAAAATTATTATGGCAAGAATACTGATGAAATAGTTGCCAACCCAATCCCTAGCGAGAGACAGACTCTTGAAGGTCATGCCACTCAAGCAGCAGGCTCATATCATTTGATCAACTGCAGAATTACAATGCTTCAACCTCACTATCATCAACTCAACTTAACCTAGTTTAGTCCCAAACTAGTGGGAGTTGGCTACATGAATCATTTTCCTTTATTCCCCTTTATTTAGGATCACACTTTCTGAAAGATGAAGAGATATTAAGTTTCTACTTACTACTTCATTCTGTATGATTCTCGGTCTCCCTCCATCTCTTTTTTCTTCTATATATATCAAATCATTCCTTCGTACTGATGCATCCGTTGCTCTATCCACCACCATTACAATAATACTCCTATAATTTCCTGCTACTGTAAGTTTTGCTTGAGATGAAGCTGTCAATAAAGCCTATCGGGCTCATGTTATCATCTCCACTAGATCTAGAAGCATAAGATACATGGACGTGATAATCCTATGTGCCATCTCTGAGAAAGCCTGAACTCTACAAAAACATTGATGTTTAAAAAGCCATCTGATTGCTTATAGATGGCATGCCGAGGTAAGTTACAAAATTATAAGCAGATGCTCGAGGTTCCAGCAAAATCAAAAGTTTACTAAAACCATGAAACCAGTAATCAATGATGATTCATGAAAAAAGGTAGCATAATTCGGCATAGTTTAAGCACCTACCTGAAAGATCTCCAGCCAAATCGACATCTCTTATATGCATGGACAGACCCATCCCTTCTACATAATTTTCGAACAAAGCCTCAGTGAGGTTGTCAGCTTGATGTCGCAATATAAGCCATCCATGTTCTTAGTGTTATTAATTCAATATGAACATAAACCAAAATCTTAACGTGCGCGCAGCGAAATATTAATATTCTTCAGGCCTTGCTAAAAGTGTTTGCTTATTGGTAATTAAGCGTCATCAAGAACTCCAAGTTCTTACAATTTCATAGAATTTCTTAGTACAAAACCCCATATTTAGAAAATCATGGACAAAGAAATCTGTTGGTCTGAAGAACAACATATCACCATCAAAGTATGAGCAGCACTTCTCAAGATCTTTATGATACCTGATCATTAAGGGTGGTAGGTGAGTTAATCGAACAACATACATAATAGTTTGGAATATCGTAGTAAGAGAACTAGTAGATGAAAGCTTGATCAAGTTAAGTTCACCTCAAGATTCGGATGACTTCACAATAAAATTTTGGCGTCTGATGGGATTCATGACAACCGGGGGTCCAGCCGTGCGCGGCCATGCCTGAAACTGCTTGTCAGTTGCTTCCCACCATTCCTTATTTGAGGTAGTTTTCGGGGTGGTACCTGCTTTCAAGAAACAAGATGGCCAAGCTAGAACTGGAATTTTGACAACAACTAATCAACAGATACACCCACTGACATCCAAATATCTTCTTCTCAGTGATTAAGGTGTCTGATACATATGCAATTGCAAAGGCTGTGGCCACAGCTGCTATGTTTTTGGTTGCCATGTTCAAACTGCACCACCAAGAGAAGTCCCAAATAATGAAGATGTTGAGAGAACTTGAAAAGGATAAGAAAAAACGAGAATGAAACTATACATATTAAAAGGGAGAGAAAACTAAGTGATAGATATTTTACAACTAAAACAAGAAGGTTGAATTGTAGGGTTTGAGCTCCACTTTTATGAATGATTGTTAAGCTAGCTATGACGTTAAAGATCTTATTCCTATGCTTGTAATAGTTTCTGATTATGATGTCAGATGCAACACAAGAAAATTGGCCGAAACAACTACCTAAACAATAGATATAGGAAAGACAGAAAGCAAACCACTGATATGAAAATAAAATTAGAAGGAACTTGCTCAAAAAGTTAATTTCTCTACTCTCTTTTTTATTTTTTCAGAGAGAGGGAGAGAGCGACATTGGACAGGGTCCAATCAAATATTTTTTGACATTTATGAGCAAATAACAAGCTACTATAGGAGGTCATGCTAATTCTTGGACAAGGTACCACCGGCCACCACCCGTGTCTTTGGGCACTTTGAGCACTTTTATCATCCAAATGGCCCAAAGAGTCATAGGTGAAAGGTCTGTAAGTAAAGAAAGTCACAATCTATACCTGTACAAGTTAATGGACTTGTTCTAGATATAGCGGGCATAAGTTTTTTGTTTTGTTTTTTTTTTTTTATGAAAAGGGTGGATTAAACCACCCAAATTTGAATACCTGATATATTTATAGAGCATAAGCATGCCAAAAAGAAAAGAATGCATCCCACCAACTCGACTTCAATAGCAAGATGTACATTCCCTGGGCAAGATCAAAACCCTAAATTTCTCTATATTGGCATAAAATTGGTATACTTTTCTTTGGACCTGAAGTGAAACTGTAAAATTTCCAGAAGGTTTTTCTTGGCTAAACCTAATTATCATAGCAATCTAGCCACTCTTAGACAGTCCTGGGTCCTGCTCAGGCCCACCCTATGTTACTATTATTTTGCTAATGATACACATCGAAGCATCTTCTAATGGATTGATCACAAGACAAACATTGAAGGACTACGTTTCATGGTTGGATTGATCAAATCTCATTTAACTCTTCTTAATAATCAACAAAACTAATTAAAAATCATGATCTTGCATGGTGAACCAAAAGGAGCCATTAATTTATAGAAATATACCATACCATCCTTAACAAAAACACCAAAAAAACCACATAAATCTAGTATTAAGATTTAAGATTACTTTAGGATTTGAAGGAAAAAGGTATAAAAGATAATGACAGATCAAATTGAGTCGAGAAACTAGAATCCTTAAATTAAGAAGAGACAACCCAACTTACTAAAAACCCTACCGAGATGCCCAAAGAAAAATTCAAACCCTAAGATCTTTGATAATCCACGAGCAAGTCAAACAAAAAGAATTAGATCGGGCATGAAATATAAACCTAGATCAATAAATTTAACATACAACTAAAAAATGGTGAAAGTCTGGAAATTTACCTCTCTCTCTTTTTCTTGCTCTCGATTACCCTTGGAAGAAATATCAAATCAGTAGGTAGATAGCTATAATATTACAAGGGATTATAATAGGTTGTGTCTGAATTTCATTGCTTAAAATGAATCCTCAACATATTTGTTTCGATGGATATGCTCTTTAGGCATTGGAATCTACTTGGAAATTAATTATGGGTTCGAGTTTGGGCCTAAACATGGACCAATCAACCTGCATGAACCTGCCTCGAATAAATGAGATTTAATAGATATTTTTAAAGTTGGATCCATTTCGGATGAACTTATAATTAATCCAATTATAAATGGGTGATTTTAGATACCTTTAAATCTTAGAGAGTTGATGAAATCTTGGGCATCCAATCCAATTCTTGTGAGAAAATATGAATGAGGATGAGGCAGGTGTTCGAAACTTGTCGTAAGGAAAGAAGAAAAAGAAACGTAAAAGAAGGAAAGAAGAAAAGAAGGAAATAAAAGAAAGAAGAAGAAAAGAGTAAAAAAAGAAAAGATGGAAAGAAGAAGAAAAGAAAAGAGCGAAGGAAAAAGAAGAGGAAAAAAAAAAGGAAGGAAAGAAGAAAAAAAGGTCAAGAAAGAAGAATATAAAGGAAAGAAAGAAATGAAGGGAGAAGAAAAAAAAAAGGATAGAAAGAAGGAGGAAGGAAAAGAAAGAAACAAAAAAAAAGGAAAGAAAGAAAGAAAGAAAGAAAGAAGGAAAAAAAAAAGGAAAGAAGGAAAAAGTAAAGCAAGAAAAAAGAAAACAAACAACAAAAGAAAGAAATAAAGAAAAAAAATGAGGAGAGAGATAGAGGATAGTTACCACAATTCTCAATCAAGACAACGACAGGAAAATAACCCAATTATAAAATATTCGAGTATGGATTAAAATTTTTTTGAACCAAACTTGGGATAAATTGATCACAACCCAATTTGACCCGCCCATTAGCTCTTAGCATCTAAAACAATAGTAATTGCACCTTGTGTTATGAGTTACTTATAGGTTAGCTTAGGTGATTAGAATGGCTTTATAATTCGTGGTTGATAAAACCAAAAAAAATTATGATATAAAAAGTGAAGTAAAATATATTTTAAATTTATCATGTTTTCTTATATACTTCATATCCTATTTGGGTGCCTATATTTTCTATTCATTAGATAGCCTATGATTCATAGTTATAATCATCTCAAATAGTCCAAAAATTAGCAACTACATTGGTTAATAGTTGGAAAGCTCTCCTATTTCTCTTATAACTCCCCTAATTTCAAGATAATGGATTCTAGTAGAAAGGAGGTTTCCTTATCCTAAAATTTAGAGTTTTGGGAGCACCAATCTTAAGAAGCATTCCACCATTTTCTAAAGTTCTTCCTATCCTTAGTATTAGTTTCTTCAACTATCTCTTTGCTACCCAATAATAAAATAATAGAAATTTAAATTAACTATGTACCTCAGATGAATAGACCATCCATTATAAAATTACATATGCAAGATGTTACATTGTAGGTTATCCTTGTATAATGTTTACATCCTCATATTACCCTTTAGGCATATTAATTAGTAAAACCTTTTATCTCCTAAGGGCTAAAAGCCACTCCTAGGTCTCATTTATTAAATTCAAAATCCTTTTTACTAATAAGCAAAATCTTGTTGCTTAGGCAATCAATCAAAGAGGAACTTAGCGAAGAATAGGCATAGGTCCAATTAGCAAACCTTGTTACCTAGACAATCAATAAAAGAAGAACTTGGTAAAATAGATGGAGGTCCACATGGCAAAAGCTATTAGAATACAATAGCCTGTATTCGTTTAACTAATAAATGCAATTTTGGATTTTGGTAGCTCTACAAGATATATTTGCTGCCACTTGTATAAGCCTCACAAGAAATGTTAACGGCCTTGTAAGATGATCAACTTTCTGGCTCTGCTTGTTTAAGAACTGGTCTAAAGCATGCAATTAAATCACTAATCAGAATAATTTCAAATCAAACAGAAAAGATCCACTTAGCCTTATCACAACCAATGACTATGTTATGCCAGTTATTAACCGTGCAAATTAACTTTATAGATTCTCAAATTCTCATGTCATATGTTGAAGTGAATATTGCAAAAAGGGTTGAGGTGGTTGGCCCATCTTGAAATCAGGTAAACAAATCATTAGTACCCTAGAGAGTGGCAACTCAATCCAATTTAGAACTTCATGATTGCGTAAATGATTAGAATTAAGAAAAGTATGTATGCTATTTGCTATACCTTGATATCAAGCTAACCAAATAAATATACTATGACAAAATGCTTACTTTACTATCATGATTGTTTAGTCATTTAATTGTAAACAATCACTGGACTAATCAAATATATCCCTCAACACTTATCAAAGTTTCCAACTCAACAATTGACATAACTTTCTTTGGACCCAAAGTGTGACTATAAAATTCCAAGAAGGTTTTCCTTGGCTAAACTTAACACAAGAACTTGTCATCTTAACCTAGATAGTCTTAGACAATCTTAGGTCATGCTCAGGCCCACCTTATGTTAATATTTTTTTTTTTTTGCTGAAAAAAAAGGGAAGAGGGGAGGAAGGGACAAGCCCACCCTCGCGTAGAAGCCCCCACTGGGCCCCTACCCCGCTAGAAGAATGTTCGATGCAGGCAGAAATGACCTTGTGTTGGGCACGCCGGCCAGTTTTACTCATACCCTTCCCACACGTGGGCCCGGCTTGGTTATCCCTCTGGGCTCCGGCACGAATACCACGTGTGAGTACGTCACATCTGGCACCACCAAGGCTACCAGTAGAGCGATACGCCCTTCCAGACCCCATGACCGAGCAAGGATCATCCGATCTCTACAATTTAATCGACATCCGTGCGTTTCGAACTCGGAATCACTTGGTTGTAAAGCCACGCTCCCACCTCAGTGGCTTATGTTAATATTATTCACCAATATACATCGAAACATCTTCTAATAGACTGATCACAAGACAAAGATTGAGGGATTACATTTCATGGTAATGATCGATCTAATCACATACAACTCTTCTCAATAACCGACAAAATTATTTAAAAAATAAATGATCTTATATGGTACTCCACCACAAATGGTTCTTTCTCCATTGTATTTGATAGCATCAAATGGACATAAATGGTGCTTGAACCCAATCGAACCATTAATTTACAAAAAATATGCCATAATTCTTAACAAAAACAGCAAAAAATCCATAGAAATTGAATCAAAAAAAGGTACAAAGATGATGATAGATCAAACTAAATCAAGAAATGAGAATCCTAGATTTAGAGGAGACGACCTAACTTACTAAAAACCCTATGAGATGCCCAAAGAAAAGATTCAAACCCTAAGGTATCTCCAAAAATGAAAGATCAAATCCAAACAAAATAAAGTCTGATTGGTGTGAAATTGTGGAGTGATTGATTAAAACCCCATTTGATTTTGATGAGCTCAAAGCAATTGAGTATATCTTGTGATTACTAATGAATTCAATTGAGTGTTTCAGTGAAAATCCTGTCCAAGTGTTTCTAGACTTGGTTCATAGTATTTTGGATAAGTTAAGAAGTCTGCATGAACCAATGTCTGAGACTCGAGTCGACTCCCGAGTATCACGAGTCGACTCCAAGCGTATCAAGGTCACTGGCACGAGCTCGAGTCGACTCCTGATCAGTACGAGTCGACTCCGACTGAAAACAGACAGAAGGACAGAAGAGCAGTTTTTCAGGTCTGAGATTCGAGTCGACTCCAGTGGAATGCGAGTCGACTCCCAGCGGTACACACAGAAAAAGTCAGAGAGCATTTTATGGACTCTGAGATTCGAGTCGACTCCAGTGGAACGCGAGTCGACTCCCAGCGGTACACAAAGAAAAAGTCAGAGAGCGTTTTATGGACTCTGAGATTCGAGTCGACTTCCGCAGTACGCGAGTCGACTCCGAGACTGTGCGACCATCGACAGACAGAAGACCATGTTACTGCCTCTGAGATTCGAGTCGACTCCCAGACAGCTCGAGTCGACTCCAAGACAAGCTTCACGTCAAAAGGCAGAAGACCAACTTTCGGAAACTGAGAGCCGAGTCGACTCCAAGGAAGTTCGAGTCGACTCCAAGACTGGATGAGCCAAAAGACAGAGAATCGGAAGTTCGGGCTCTGAGATTCGAGTCGACTCCCAGGACAGTCGAGTCGACTCGAGTGGACAAAATTCAAATTTGGATCCACGGACTACAGAGGATGAGCCGACTCCAAAATTGCCAGGTCAGCGCCAGAAGTTGGCGAGTCGACTCCGGGTCAAGACGAGTCGACTCCCAGTCAAGACGGCAACTTTAATTCAAACTGGGAACAGTTGCCGAGTCGACTCCGGAAAAGCTCGAGTGGACTCCTGCTACAGCCGAGTCGACTCCTGATCGCGCGAGTCGACTCCAACCCACCAACGGTCACATTGTCAGGCTGCGCAGAGTGTGCAGAACGGCCAGAAAAAGCAGAGTAACGGCTAGTTTCCGTGGGGGTTGGCTTAAATAGCCACAGAAGACTGTAGCAAGGTAGAGAACACACGTTCCACTCCTAGCATTCAAGTCTTCAAGCTCTCTAAGTGCTCTTCAACGAGAAAAAGGGAAGATCTGCATTTACTGCTCCACCAACATCTTCCCAGCATTCAAAGCTTCCTCCTCCTGCTTTCAAGTCGATCACTCTTTCAAGAGGAGACCGGAGTTCCAGAAGCCACACCTCTTCACCATCTTAAAAGCGTTTGAGGGCTTCTAACTCCTTTACGATTATATTGTTTTAAATCTGCTTTTTGAGAAGTTATCTTCTGTTTTCTTCTATCTCGTGTATTTACTTGATTCAATCGGAGGATTGAATCAAGGGGATTAAGGTTGGTTGGTGAGCCGGTTTAAAACCAACGAGTGTAAGGGTTTGATTGTGAGCCCGGAAAAACAATCGGGGTTGGTTCTAGTCGGTGAGCCTGGAAAAACCGACCGAGTTCGTTGTGAGCTCGTAAAACAACAAGTTCGGTTGTGAGCTTGCAAAACAACCGGCTGTAATCCAAGGGGGTTATAGTGAAATTCCCAAGTGAGACTTGGGGAGTGGACGTAGGAGCAAGGGTTAGCTCCGAACCACTATAAAACTTTGTGTTTGTAGTGCATTGTCTCTCATCTTCTTCCCCACACATTACTCACAGCACTTAGCTTTAATTAAATAACTGGCTATAGTATTTAGTTAATCATCCACAAAGTTTTAATTAGCTAAGTTAATTTAAAAACCCAATTCACCCCCCCCTCTTGGATTGTCTATCTGGGCAACAAGTGGTATCAGAGCCAAAAACTCTTCCACTCAAGAGTTAAAAGATCAAAATGACAACCCCATTTGGATCTTCTCACATTGAGGGTCAGTCCACCCAAAGACCCCCTTTCTTCAATGGATCTGACTACTCATACTGGAAGGCTAGGATGAGAATATTCATCCAAGCCCAAGACTATGAGATGTGGTCCATTGTAGTAAATGGGCCATACATCCCATCCATATACGTAGATGGTGTTAAGGTACCTAAACTTGAAATGGACTGGGTTGAACATGACATGAGGAAGGCACAATTAAACTCTAAAGCAATGAATGTCTTCTATTGTGCCTTAGACCGTAATGAATTCAATAGGGTCTCTACTTGCAATTCTGTAAAAGAGATTTGGGACAGACTTGAAGTGACCCATGAGGGCACGAATCAAGTGAAAGAGTCCAAAATAAATATTTTGGTTCATAAATATGAACTATTTAAAATGGACTCTAACGAAACAATTACATGCATGTTCACTAGGTTTACTGATATTGTCAATGGCCTAAAAAGCCTTGGCAAGAACTATACTAACAGTGAACTTGTCAGAAAAATCCTTCGGTGTCTACCAAGGTCGTGGGAAGCTAAAGTGACGGCAATCCAAGAAGCTAAAGACTTGAACAAGCTTCCACTTGAAGAGCTCCTTGGATCCCTTATGACGCATGAGCTTACCATGAAACAACACAACGAGGAAGAGTCCTCCCATAAGAAAAAGGTAATAGCTTTAAAATCTACTTCTTCTAACAAGGACTTGTCTTGCAGCAGCAGCAGTGAAGAAGAAGAAGATGAGGAAGATGGTGGTGAGGCTCTTCTTGTGCGCAAGTTCAAGAAATTCATCAACCACAAGAAGTCCTATCATCAAAGGAGAGGCCCCTCAAATTCCTACCGCAAGGACAAAGGTAAGGAAAGGGAAAGTGAGGGGACCGGCTGCTATGAGTGCAAAAAGCCGGGACACATCCGAGCTGAGTGTCCCTTACTAAAGAAGAGCAGCAAGTACAAGAAGAAGAAGAAAGCCCTTGTCACCACCCTATCGGACTCCGACGCATCATCTTCATCATCGGATGAAGAACAAGAAGAGAAGGCCAATTTTTGTTTCATGGCCAACGAAAATGAGGTAACTTCCGATACGCACTATGATTTTTCATTTGATGAACTTTATGATGCATTTAATGAATTAATGGTAGAATATAAGGCTATAAATCTTAAGAATAAAGAACTGAAAATAACTAATCAATCATACCTACATAAATACGATAAATTAGTTAAGGATAAGGATTTAATCACCAAAGAAAATATAGAACTTAAAACAAGCAACCAACTTTTAACTCAAAAGACCAACACCTTAACTAAAGAAAATGAAAAACTAACTAAGGAATTTTTAGAACTTAACAAATACAAATCCTTAGTTGAAAGATTTACCTATAGTTCTGAAAAATTAAACATGATACTAAATAGTCAACGTGCAGTGTTTAATAAAGCCGGTTTAGGATATAAACCAAGGAATAAGCAAAAACTTCTTAGTAACTTCTTTGTTAAAGCTGGGGAAACAAAAACTAAGAAAATAACCTGCTTTTGTTGTGGTACAGTAGGCCATAAAGCAAATGTATGTAATTTTAGGAAAAGTAAAACTAAAAGAAAAATTAAAAGGGTATGGGTTCCAAAAGGAACCAACTTGACTAACCATGAAGGACCCAAGAAAACTTGGGTACCTAAGATGACATGATTTGCTTGTGTAGGAGTGTCTTGCAGCCAAGGTCAACAAAAATTGCTGGTATTTGGATAGTGGCTGCTCAAGGCACATGACGGGTGATAAAGACCAATTTTTCACCCTTGAAGCTAAGAAGGGAGGTGCTGTGACGTTTGGAGACAACAACCAAGGTCACATCATTGGTATTGGTAAAGTTCAAATCACCCCTTCTACTTTTATAGATAATGTTAGATATGTTGATGGTCTTAAGCATAACTTGTTAAGCATTAGTCAATTATGTGACAAAGGATATGATGTTATGTTTAAACCATCACTGTGCATTATAACAAATACTAATGATAATAGTTTAGTTTTTAAAGGGATTAGACGTGGAAATGTATATGTGGTAGACCTAGAAGACCTTGCAAAACATAACCAATGTTTAGTTGTTAATGAAACTAAAGATAATAATGCTGGTTGGTTATGGCACCGTAAGTTAGGTCATGCAAGCATGGACACAATAACTAAATTAGTTAAAAGAGATTCCGTGATAGGTTTGCCAAAGTTAAAATTTGAAAAGAACAAAATCTGTGAAGCATGTCAATTTGGCAAACAATCTAGGAATTCTTTTAAACCCATAAAATGTGTCTCTACCTCTAGGCCTCTAGAATTATTACACATGGACCTATTTGGTCCAACTAGAACAACAAGCCTAGGTGGAAATAAATATGGTCTAGTCATAGTAGATGATTACTCTAGGTACACATGGGTCATGTTTCTAGCGCATAAGGATCAAGCATTTTCTATGTTTAAGAAGTTCCATAAGGAAGTAACAAATGCTAGAGAGTCCTCAGTTATAGCTATTAGAAGTGACCATGGTACCGAATTCGAAATCAATTATTTGATGAATTTTATAGTAAAAAGGGGATAACCCATAATTTCTCAGCACCTAGGACACCACAACAAAATGGAGTTGTGGAAAGGAAAAATAGAACCCTAGAGGAAATGGCTAGAACGATGTTATGTGAAAGTAACCTCCCTAAGTACTTTTGGGGAGAAGCCATTAATACTTCTTGCCATGTATTAAATAGAATTCTATTAAGACCCATCATAAAGAAAACACCATATGAACTGTGGAAAAACAGAAAACCAAAGGTTAACTATTTTCATGTTTTCGGATGTAGGTGTTTTGTACATAATAATGGGAAAGATAATCTAGGGAAATTTGATCCAAAATCTGATGAAGGAATATTCCTAGGTTATTCTACAACTAGTAAAGCCTATAGAATCTTTAATAAAAGAACCCTAGTTATAGAAGAATCTATACATGTTGTTTTTGATGACTCTAGTGACATCTCATCTAGTAAGAAGGTTAATTTTGATGATGATATTGAAATACTTGAAGAAAAGATAGATGAGATGGGATTACAAGATGATAATCAAAAGTTGATTGAAGGAGAATCATCAAACCAAGAGCCTATAGTGGATCATGGACTAACTAAAGCTTGGACGTATGCTCATGGGCATCCTAAGGAACTAATTCTAGATGATCCATCCCAACCCGTTAGGACTAGAGCATCCCTTAGAAATTTGAATAACCATCTAGCTTTTGTTTCACACTTTGAGCCCAAACATATAGAAGAAGCCGAAAATGATGTAAATTGGATAAATGCAATGCAAGAAGAACTAAACCAATTTACTAGAAACAAAGTGTGGGATCTAGTAGAGAGACCTTCTGAATATCCAATTATAGGTACAAAATGGATATATAAAAATAAGCTAGATGAAAATGGAATTGTTATAAGGAATAAGGCTAGACTAGTAGCAAAGGGTTATAATCAAGAAGAAGGTATAGACTTTGATGAAACCTTTGCTCCCGTAGCTAGACTTGAGGCTATTAGACTATTATTAGCATATGCATGCTCTAAGGACTTCAAGCTATATCAAATGGATGTAAAAAGTGCTTTTCTAAATGGGTTTATTAATGAGGAGGTATATGTGGAACAACCTCCTGGTTTTGAAAATCATCAATACCCCAATCATGTGTATAAACTGAACAAAGCACTTTATGGTCTAAAACAAGCACCTAGAGCATGGTATGAGAGACTTAGTAAATTTCTATTAGAACATGGATTCTCTAGGGAAAATGTAGATACAACATTATTTCTGAAAAAGAAAAATAAGGATATGTTATTAGTACAGATTTATGTTGATGATATCATTTTCGGTGCTACTAACAATCACCTCTGCGAGGAATTTGCTGATTTGATGCAGAGTGAGTTTGAGATGAGCATGATGGAAGAGCTGAACTACTTCCTCGGGCTTCAAATCAAACAATCTGAAGGAGGCATCTTCATCAATCAAGCCAAATATATCAAGGAGATGCTCAAGAAGTTCGATATGGAGGGAAACAAGTCAATCAGCACCCCCATGAGCTCATCATGTAAGTTAGACCAAGATGAATCAGGTAAATCTGTAGATCAAAAACTTTATAGAGGTATGATAGGTTCTTTACTGTATCTTACTGCAAGTAGGCCTGATATTATGTTTAGTGTGTGCATGTGTGCTAGATATCAGGCTAATCCTAAAGAATCACACCTAGCTGCAGTTAAGAGAATCTTTAAATACTTAATAGGAACTAAGAACATAGGGCTGTGGTACTCTAAAGAATCTAGCCTAAACTTAATAGGGTACACAGATTCAGACTTCGCTGGATGTAAACTTGATAGAAAAAGTACCAGCGGGTCTTGTCAATTTCTAGGAGAAAATCTAATCTCATGGTTTAGCAAGAAACAAAACTCGGTTGCATTATCCACTGCAGAAGCTGAATATGTTGCAGCCGGGAGTTGTTGTGCTCAAATCTTGTGGATTAAACAACAATTAGAAGATTATGGCATTAAACAAGATAAAATCCCCATTAATTGTGATAATACAAGTGCCATAAACCTAACTAAAAATCCAATTCAACACTCAAGAACTAAACACATTGAGATAAGACATCACTTCATAAGAGATCATGTATTGAATGGTGATGTGACTCTCCAATTTGTTTGTACTGATGATCAATTAGCAGATATTTTCACAAAACCCCTAAGTGAAGAGAGGTTCAGTGTACTTAGGAGGGGATTAGGAGTGATTGACCCATCCTAGTGGGAGTTTCCACTAGATTAATTGATTTTGATGGTTAAAATGAGGTTAAAATAGAGTTTCTATTCAATGATCATCAAATCAGATCCCAACTAGGTGATTTTCCCTCATTTGGCACGGTTATAGCATGATTTTTAAGTGCGTGCCAAGGTTAGAGACGACTCGAGTAAGTTTCAGAGCCGGCTCCTAAGGGGGAGTCGACTCGCGCATTTGGGGGAGTCGACTCGCAAAGTTGGCAGCTGAGGGGGAGTCGACTCGCACATTGTCGGGAGTCGACTCGAAGTCTACAGGCGCATAAGGAGAGTCGACTCGCGCATTTTCTGGAGTCGACTCGAGGTCGAGTCGACTCGCGACTCAGGGGAGTCGACTCGCAGTCGGGATCCGACTTTTTAACCCTAGGTTTGTCGTTTCGCAAACACTTTTTCTCAAGCCGCCACTGTTCACAAAGCCCTAGAGCCGACTCCTAGGTCATCCTCGATCGTCTCCAAGCCCTTTTCCCGTCGATTCTTCGCCGGACATTGAGTTTCCGTCCGTTCCTAGGTCTTTTCAGGTCAGTCCCGAGCTTCCTCTATCGATCCTTCTTCGTTCTCTAGGTTTTCATCTCGTTTAGGTCAGGATGCCTCGCAAGGGAGTTGTTAGAAAGAGGTCCCGTCCCGTGGCCGGTCCCGAGCGGCGCTTCAAGGCGCGGCACGATCCCGCGAGGCAACCTCCTCCGGATCGTTCCCCGCCTAGGGTGGTTCATGTTAGGCCGTTGGCCGGGAAGGCCGTCACCTCCGGGAGGTATGTCACTTTCGACTATCTCTCCCGGGAAGGATTCACCATAGGCGATAGGCTTAGAGCCCAGGGTCTAGAGTACTTCCTCACCTTGGACCTTCCCACCTATCCTGGCCTAGTTCAAGAGTTCTACAGTACCGTCCATCGGGGAGATGGAGGTATTGAGGGCACGGTATTAGGTGTCCCATTGCGTGTCACAGAGGACCTCATTGCCCATATCCTCCACCTTTCATTAGTAGGGGTGGCTCCTGCACATCCTGAGGATAGATTTGAGGCCCTTACGATCGTCTTAGGGCATCCACCTCAGTCTCCCCTAGATGAGGTATCTGCTAGCTCACTTCCTATTGAAGTGAGAATCTTTTTGAGCATTTTGTCCAGGTCCATCTTCCCTAAGACAGGAAGATTTGATTTTGTGAATGAGAGGGACCTAGCTATTATGTCTTACATTCTTCAGGACACCCCGGTCAACTTCCCCAAGCTCATTTATAGGTATATGTGTGAGCCCCTGGATAGACCTAGGCTCTCCCTCCCATACGGAATGATATTCACTCTTCTCTTTAGGCAGTACGAAATTTTCATTCCTGAGAAGGAACCCTCTCGTGCCTTGCGATGGACTGATCGCTTGGGTACGGGGACCATGCACAGGATGGGATTTCGGAAGAGAGAAGGGATCTGGGTTAGGAAGTCCACTCTCACCGCTCAGACCACCAGACCATCACCCAGTCCAGAGCCAGATTCTGACTACCCAGAGTTCCCAGACCATCCAGACCTTCCATCCACTCCTCCTGCTCCTACCACCTCTGCCGGACCTTCCTCCTCAGCTCCACCATCTATGGAGGTCCGTATTGATCCAGAGCAGCTCCGGGAGCTGCGGCAGGAGATCGTCCGAGATTTGAGGGACGAGCTGCTCCGGGAGCTCCGAGGTTCCGTGCCAGCTCCCACTCCTGCACCCACTCCATCCTCAGCATTGGTCCCATCCTTGACAGCCGTGACAGACATGACGGCTGAGGTGCGGCAGGAGATCTACAACATTAGGACCCTGGTGCAGGCCCAGTTCCACAGCATGAGCGAGGTCACGAGCACCACGAGGAGGATGCGGGATGACATCCGCCGTGACATGCACACCACCACCGAGGGGGCCGAGCGCTTGTCGAATGTGCTCATCGACAAGCTGGATGCACTTCAGACCTCGGTGACTGGGCTTCAGACGTCGGTGACTGAGCTCTCCACTACACATAGCAGAGCCACCACGTCTATTATCACGCAGCTGGGCCATGTTACAGAGGCAGTCGCCCTCCTCATGGAGCAGAGCCGATTGAGAGGAGGAGTCACATCCTCGAGAGGAGGAGCTACATCCTCCAGAGGAGGAGATGTATCCTCGAGAGGGGGAGCTACATCCTCCAGAGGAGGAGATGTATCCTCGAGAGGGGGAGCCACATCCTCGAGGAGGTCATAGATGATTTTGAGTTGTGTTTTGTCTTCTTTTGTATTGTTCTTGCTTTACCTATTGTATGCTCAAATGTATTCACCTTCATATCAATACAATGAGTAGACATCTTATCTTCATTTCTGTGCCATTTGATGATTGACTGTGCCATTTGTGCCATTGATTGTGTGTGATTACCTCCTTTTTGGTATGATGACAAAAAGGGGGAGAAATGTGTAAGTATAAAATATGTAAAAGGGGAGAAATATTAAAAAAATATGTAAAAGAAATCAATGGAAATAAATAAAACGATAAACTCTTAAAAACACACATAAATTTGTTCTAAGTGGATTCGGTACCTCGAGGCTCATTATCTCTCTTTTGGGGCTCCTAATGGAGTAATCTCCAGAATCTATTCAAGGAATATTCGGAGATTAGCTGAATCCTACTCAAGAACAAATTGACAGATTTTTCCTCTAAAGATAAAATTCAGTTCAAAAAAACTTCAAAGCATGAAGAGGAAATTCAGAAAATCAAAATATAGTTGAATGCATATGTTGAGGGGGAGAATCTGAATTTTAATCAAGCTAAAACATTAATGACATATAAGCCAAACAATTGATTGCATAATATGAAGGCTTATATAATTCCAAATGAAAGGGGGAGCTTTAACTCCGAAATTTAATGTTTCACTCCCTTCAAACTTGGATAAATTAAATTATCAGACATTTGAATTCATTTATGGATTTTACTTCATTGTTTTATGAGCAATTCATTTTACATATACTCAAAGTTTTGTCATCATCAAAAAGGGGGAGATTGTGGAGTGATTGATTAAAACCCCATTTGATTTTGATGAGCTCAAAGCAATTGAGTATATCTTGTGATTACTAATGAATTCAATTGAGTGTTTCAGTGAAAATCCTGTCCAAGTGTTTCTAGACTTGGTTCATAGTATTTTGGATAAGTTAAGAAGTCTGCATGAACCAATGTCTGAGACTCGAGTCGACTCCCGAGTATCACGAGTCGACTCCAAGCGTATCAAGGTCACTGGCACGAGCTCGAGTCGACTCCTGATCAGTACGAGTCGACTCCGACTGAAAACAGACAGAAGGACAGAAGAGCAGTTTTTCAGGTCTGAGATTCGAGTCGACTCCAGTGGAATGCGAGTCGACTCCCAGCGGTACACACAGAAAAAGTCAGAGAGCGTTTTATGGACTCTGAGATTCGAGTCGACTCCAGTGGAACGCGAGTCGACTCCCAGCGGTACACAAAGAAAAAGTCAGAGAGCGTTTTATGGACTCTGAGATTCGAGTCGACTCCCGCAGTACGCGAGTCGACTCCGAGACTGTGCGACCATCGACAGACAGAAGACCATGTTACTGCCTCTGAGATTCGAGTCGACTCCCAGACAGCTCGAGTCGACTCCAAGACAAGCTTCACGTCAAAAGGCAGAAGACCAACTTTCGGAAACTGAGAGCCGAGTCGACTCCAAGGAAGTTCGAGTCGACTCCAAGACTGGATGAGCCAAAAGACAGAGAATCGGGAGTTCGGGCTCTGAGATTCGAGTCGACTCCCAGGACAGTCGAGTCGACTCGAGTGGACAAAATTCAAATTTGGATCCACGGACTACAGAGGATGAGCCGACTCCAAAATTGCCAGGTCAGCGCCAGAAGTTGGCGAGTCGACTCCGGGTCAAGACGAGTCGACTCCCAGTCAAGACGGCAACTTTAATTCAAACTGGGAACAGTTGCCGAGTCGACTCCGGAAAAGCTCGAGTCGACTCCTGCTACAGCCGAGTCGACTCCTGATCGCGCGAGTCGACTCCAACCCACCAACGGTCACATTGTCAGGCTGCGCAGAGTGTGCAGAACGGCCAGAAAAAGCAGAGTAACGGCTAGTTTCCGTGGGGGTTGGCTTAAATAGCCACAGAAGACTGTAGCAAGGTAGAGAACACACGTTCCACTCCTAGCATTCAAGTCTTCAAGCTCTCTAAGTGCTCTTCAACGAGAAAAAGGGAAGATCTGCATTTACTGCTCCACCAACATCTTCCCAGCATTCAAAGCTTCCTCCTCCTGCTTTCAAGTCGATCACTCTTTCAAGAGGAGACCGGAGTTCCAGAAGCCACACCTCTTCACCATCTTAAAAGCGTTTGAGGGCTTCTAACTCCTTTACGATTATATTGTTTTAAATCTGCTTTTTGAGAAGCTATCTTCTGTTTTCTTCTATCTCGTGTATTTACTTGATTCAATCGGGGGATTGAATCAAGGGGATTAAGGTTGGTTGGTGAGCCGGTTTAAAACCAACGAGTGTAAGGGTTTGATTGTGAGCCCGGGAAAACAATCGGGGTTGGTTCTAGTCGGTGAGCCTGGGAAAACCGACCGAGTTCATTGTGAGCTCGTAAAACAACAAGTTCGGTTGTGAGCTTGCAAAACAACCGGCTGTAATCCAAGGGAGTTATAGTGAAATTCCCAAGTGAGACTTGGGGAGTGGACGTAGGAGCAAGGGTTAGCTCCGAACCACTATAAAACTTTGTGTTTGTAGTGCATTGTCTCTCATCTTCTTCCCCACACATTACTCACAGCACTTAGCTTTAATTAAATAACTGGCTATAGTATTTAGTTAATCATCCACAAAGTTTTAATTAGCTAAGTTAATTTAAAAACCCAATTCACCCCCCCCCCTCTTGGGTTGTCTATCTGGGCAACAGAAATCTAACCCTAGATCGATAAATTTAACATACAAAGAAAAGGGTAAAAATCTAGAATTTACCTCTCCCCCTTTTCCTCGCCCACAATTTCTCTGATGCTCCCTTGGAAGAAATGTCAAGAATGTCGAAAAGATGATAGCTATATATTACAAAGGGTGATTAAGGATCGAGTCTAGCTTAAATCTAGATAAAGATTTGTGCCCACTACTTGATCATATCATGATTTGGACCAGGTCAAAGTCCAAACTTGATTGCTTAAAATGAACCCAATTAATCATGGGTTCAAGTTTGGTTCTAAATCTACACTAATCAACCTACATGATCTTGCTCTCCGTAAATGGAATTTGATAGAGTTTTTAAAAGTTGGGTCCATTTCTAGTCAACTCAAGATTATCCAATTATAAATGGGTGACTTTATACATGGATTTAAATTTCATTGAGAGGGGGGCATCCTAGCCATTCCATCTCATTTTCATGAGAAAATAAGAACTGAGGCATGAGTTTGAAACCCATTCATGCAAGGAAAGAAGAGAAAAGAAGAAGAAAGAGGAAGGTAAGGAAGGAAAGAAAAAGAGAAAAAAAAAAAGAAAGGAAGGAAGGAAAGAAGAAAAAAATAAAAATAAAAGAAGGGAGAAGAAAAGGAAAGAAAGAGAGAAGGGGAGAAAGGAAATTAAAAAAAAGGAAATGAGAAGAAAAAGAAAGAAATGAAGGAAAGAAGGAAAGAGGAAAAGGAAGAAAAAAAACAAGAAACGAAGGAAGGAAGGAAGAAAAGAAAAAGAAAAGAAGATAAAGAAAACAAAAAAAAAGAAATGAAGGAAAGAAGGAAAGAGGAAAAGGAAGAAAAAAAACAAGAAACGAAGGAAGGAAGGAAGAAAAAGAAAAAGAAAAGAAGATAAAGAAAACAAAAAAATAAAGAAAAAGTAAAGAAATGAAGATGGGGAGAGAGACACAGAGTAGCTCCAGAGACACTAGACCAAGATGGTGGTAGGACAGCAAGGTGTCATTCCATAGTAACATTAAGACACCTCGTGGGGATTTTAAGTTTGTCTCCCAGACCCAATGGGTCATCTTGGATAACTTGGTCAGGAACTAACCAACTCATGGATATAATTAGCTCAATTCTGTGTAACTCAATCATAAAAAATTTAAGAATGGATTAAGAATTTTTTGTGCCAGACTCATGCTAACCCAAATACAATCCAAGTTGACTTGAGCCATTGCAACCTTTGGCTCTCAGCCTCTAAAATATTAGTAATTGCACCTTTAGTGATGAATTACTTAAGGCTTAGCTTAGATGATAAGAATAGCTTTGTAGTTCATGGTTGAGAATATAAAATGTGGAGTAAAATATATTTATAATTGGTCATGTTTTCTTATACACTTCACATCCTATTTGGATGCCTATCTTTTCTATTCATTTGGATAGCCTATGATTCCTAGTTGTAACCATCTCTCCTGATCCTTCTGGCAATTTCTCTAATTTTGAGATAATAGATTCCACCAAAAAGAAGGTTCCTTTATCCTTATAATTTAGAATTTTGGAAGCACAAATCTTCCCTAATTGGGGGAGAAGCATTCCACAAGTTTGAAAAATTCTTCCTATCCTTAGTATTAATTTCTTCAACTCTCATTTTGTTAAGATTGCCCAATTCTAGAGCTCCACTTTATGTCCTTTTTCTTTTAGTTTTGATTTTTAAAATTTTGTATCTAAAAATCTATATACCTATTAAATAAATAGTTGAGAGAAAACTCTACCTCCTTTTGAAATCTCAAAAAATTAAAAGAAAAATCATAGAAGTTCCTCTAAAAAAAATTCAGGAAAACTGAAAAAGGAAAAAGTGTATTCTTATTTCTGTTAAGTTAATTAAAATTTATCTAAATCTAAACTATAAACAGTAGGCAAAAAAATATTTGTAAAAAATTATGAATGGAAAGCCGATCACTTTGGATTTCATAAAAAAAAAAAGAAAACCATGCAAAAAACCATTTCTATTTTTTAAATGTTATCTGAATTTGAAAAAAAAAATAACATGTAAAAATCATGCAAAAAACATATTTATGTTTTCCAAATGTTATCTAAATCATGCGAGAAAAACCCTAGTCTCTATTTCTTCCCATATTTAAATGCCAATTGGTGTCATGGCGATCAATGAGATTGGGATCTTACTGCCTGAGGAAACATTTACTATTGCCAAAGGGTCGGACACTGCTCTTTTGGGAGCCACTGGAGGGTTAGTATCACCTTATTTTCATTATTAATGGGGATTTTAAGAGATGAGTGTTCCTCCAATTATTCATTTATTGTTATAATGGGAATAGTTGAAGTATTGTTAGTATAAATTAGATTGGAACGACAAGCGTCTGAAGCCTGAAAACTAGGTTGCTATGGCGAGGAGCAAGGGCTAGGTGTTTTTGTGAACTTAAGGCAAGTTGTTGTGTTTCCGCAGGAATTATGTGATATACAAAATTAAAATATGTTATTTAAACTACTCATAATCGATTATTGTACATGATGTATACCATCTATCCACACTCTCCATGTCCTTGACTACTAAATTTTATTTACATTGAATGTGATTTGAACTGTTAAAACAAGGAGAATAAAGGTTAACAACATGACCCTCCGTGCTCCAACAACAATTTGTTATGTATTAAATCCAAAGTTTGAAGATATGGAATCACTCTAATATAAGAGGAGTTAATTAATCGGACGTCCAAACTAAACAAATTTCAATATTCTTATTCTTGGTGTTGCTCTTGAAACTGCAACATGCAGTTGGCCATACTTGAACACTAGCTTTGGTAAAAATGCTGAACACTTGTACGTATTAAAATATGTGATCATACTAGAGAGTACTTGCTTTAACCTTTTTGATAAAAGTGCTAAAATCCTCATGGGTGAATTTGTGAAGGAACTGTACGATCTATACTCAAGAGGTAGTATAACCATGATATCTCTTAATTAAGTAGTGTTTCCTAATAATGGATAATATTATATAGTGCTTCATGCCTGTATGATAGGAGGGCAAACTAATAAAGCTAGAAGAATTTCTTAACATAGCTGGAGCACTACATCTTCATTTTAATATACTTAATGAACAACCTCTCTTCATCCACAAGGTCTAAATGAGTTGTATGTGGCATATTTCAAATTGATCCGGCCCATTGAAAGTCGATGACTTATTATTTAGTATGATCAACCTAACAAAAGGTTACAACTATAATATTTCTCGACTTAATCCTTTAAAGCATATAAATATTATTGATATTTTTCTCTCTATTTTTTTGTTGGTTGAAATAATCACATGATGTACTTGCTTCAAGCTCTAACCAAAATAAAACCAACAGCTCAACTTCAAAAGAGAAGAAATAGGAATCTTCTATATCAGATAAAAAATGATCAGATATATTGACATAAGCAAACATTTATTTGTTCTACTACAAACATTTCATTATTCTATTAAACAATTTATCTTTTCCATTCCATTATCTCCCTGCCTATCCAGCGGGTTTCATTCTTGTATAAAGCTTAATCAGATCAAGTAATTGGATGTAAAAAATCTGGAGGATGTTCTCAACCTGATTATAAGGAATGCATTGAGAAATTTTTAACCCAACTCAGATTTACCCAATCCAACTCCAATACGACTTAACCCAACCTATTGCCATCTCTATTCAAAAGAAGATTTTGCAAAAATAACCAACCCATTTTACTATTTGCAAGAACATACATGCATTTTCTGGTTTTGCAAACAAAAAAATTGAAAATTTACCCCTCTATTCCTCCTCTCGATTTCTCAGTTCTCCCTTAGAACTCCCTAGAAATCAGCAAGTGTATAGCTATTGTTCTCCCGATGCAGAAGTCCAACAAAATTTTCAACTGTTAGATCTAGGTCAGAGTCCAAATTTGACTGTTTCAACCAATCCAATCATCAGTGAGCTCAAGTTTGGGACAAATTCTCAAACATAGCTCTCATCCTTTAAAATACTAGTTGTGACATGAGTCATGACTCGAGTTAGTCAAGGCCCAGCATGGATGATTAGAATGGTCATGTAATTCGTTGTCAATAAAACCAACAAAAAGTTCTTATCCACTTTAAATTTTTAAACTCAGTTTTTCACTTTATTTGGATTGCCCATCTCTAAACTCCCTTCATGGCTTATTTAGTTTTCACTTCTCATTTTTTCGAAATTTACATCCAAAAAATAATGCTTAATCAAGTCAATTGGTTGGATGTAAAAACTTAAGGGGATGGATCTATCCTTCTCATCCTGATTATAAATGATTTGGGAATGAATTAAGGAGTTTCCAACCAAGAAATCCCACTCTGATCTAACTTATCCCTTTAAATTTTTTTCTATAATCAAATATTACCTTTTTGGCATTGCGTGTAAAATCAATATCACTGAAAAAGTTTAGCATAAGGGGTTGGTTTTGTCATGAGGGGCCCGACTTCGAGTGTGATGGCAGCGGGGGGTGTCAACTCTTCGATACCTCGGATCCAGACGCAGAGTTACGGACGGCTTAGATGAGATTGCGTTATGCGTGACATGTACTGCAGGCGACTTCCATCCTCTTAAAGGGAGATTCGGCCATGGCGATCAGCTGGGTCCGGAGGAGCCCATACAATGATGGAGGAGTTCATCCCTTGCTCCATGATATTTGGTTGATGGTGAGGGAGGCTGTCACATTTCAAGCTATGCATGTATATCGTGAGGCTAATGGGGCCACGGACTGAGTGGCGGCATTTGTAGCGCACCACTCAGGAGGCATTCTATGGGTTTGAGAGGACGAGATGTCTGGTGTAATCCGGGACCTTTTGTTTGCCGATTCTACTGGGTGTATTCGTATCCGCATTGCATGATACGCCTGTTTCAGGAAAAAAAAATTTAGCATATGAAAAAAAAATTAAGATATTCAACCTTGGTATTGAATTCTTTCTTCATACTAGTACTTTACATGGCTTAATTAGGAGATTGGTATTTTATAAAACAATCCTAAAATGAATTACACTAACTTAGATATTAAACCAAAGACCAAACCCCTCAAACCATATGGCATGATTATATTGGGCCTAAACCGCTAGTTTTAGTACATATTTGTCTTTACTCATTACTTCTAAGTATATTTAAACTAATTAACTAGCATAAGTTTCTGAAATGAAGTTTAAACTGTAATTCTAATAAGACATAAATCATTTTTAATAAATTATTTCATGCATGATGCATGTGATTTTCTCAATAGGAGAGAGAGAGAGAGAGAGAGAGAGAGAGAGAGAGTGATGGATATTTCCAATCTTCTATTTTGTTTAGAATTTAGTCACTCAGAAATAGGAGCCCTTCCTTTTTCTTATCACTTTTTTCAGTAAAGAGGGGAAAGACTAGTCACTCAACTTTATGGAACTAGTTGGATGGCAAGCAGATTGCATCAATTAAAATAGGTGAATATATATATATATATATATATATATATATATATATATATATATATATATATATATATATATATATATATATATATATATATATATATATATAATTAAATTTAATGAAATGATTTCCGCATCCAATATAGTAAATTAATTTTTTGGTTGAACATTTATCCTACAATTATTCTTGAGCAATTAAATATAGGGGAGGAAGTAAACTTGGATTACAATTGGAAAACACATACGGATAGTTAATTGTTTATATTCTCTAGATAATATGATGCCGAACCAGATCCGGAAAGGATGACTGCGGTAGTGATGATGTACTTTTGTGAGATGAAAGAGAAAATGAAGAAGGAGAAGAGGAGGAAGAAGGAGAGAAGAAGGAGAAGGGAGGAGGAAGAAAGGAGAGAAAAATATGGGGAAAAGAAATTCTTAATTCTTCATTAAAATCCTAATCATAAAAATAGTCCCCTATATATAGGGCCAAATAAATACAGTTAACATAAAACCCTCTTACACAAAAATAACTCCTAATAAGCCCACAAATAACACAAATAAGTCCTAAAATGCAAATGAACCCAGAAATAAAATAAATAAAATAAATATGCAAATAAACGGGTCTGATTCAATCCGGAGGCTCAGGATCATCTGGATGAAGGGTTCTGATATCCCCATCAACTCCTCCCGGGTAAGAAAAACTCGACCCCGTCGAGTACAGGTCTGACCGGCTGTCGTACTGCTCCAGAAGATCGGGGTCAAGGCGCTGCAACTGTGCTCTGGAAATACACGTCACATCAGACTTTGGTCAACCTTTCCACCGAATAAGGTAACGTTGGTAACCACCGTTCCTGGTTGAAATAACCTGCTCATCCAATATATGTTCTATTTATTCTCTGCGTGCATGAAATTTGGGAGGTGGTGGCTCAACAGCAGGTAATAGATCAGGGTGTCCAACATGGGTAGGTATATCAATAAAGGGGTTAGAAGGCATGAATATTGTCTTTTTGTATGGGACTAAATCTTCAATATTAAATGTCGCACTAATCACATAGTCATCAGGAAGATCCACAACATATGCATTCGAACTGATTTTCTTTAAGATTTTGAACGGTTCTGCACTACAAATTTGCAATTTTTTAAACGTATCTGAAGAAAATCGTTCAAGCCTAATTCTTATTATGACGTAATCTTTTTCACTTAACTCTTTATAACGTCTGTGTAAATCAGCAAGGGATTTATATTTTAAGTTATTAAAGTGAGTACATTTGCTGACTTCTTGATGCAATGAATGTGGATGTGATGCAATTGATTGTGCAGACTCAAAGACTCTATACTGATGAGACATGAAAAATAGGTCTATAGGTTGCCTAGGTTTGTAATCATGCACCACTTCGAATGGACTCATACCTATGGACTTGTTAACCAAACTATTACATGCAAACTCAACTGTCGATAATATTAAATCCCAAGTCCTAGTATATGCATTTGGGCTGAGCCTATGGTGTGGAAGGTTGGGCAGAAATACTCCAGGAACTAGATCAATTGCGTGTTGGATATCACGCATCGGAGAAAGTGCATCCAGAAGATCATCAGAGATTATGTCATTAAACTCCTCTAGAAGGAAAACTACTATAGGGGAATGTTCAAGATTGGACTCCACATGAGTATCTTTAGCTACAAGTGCCAATTCAGGTGACTGGCTCTCAATATCTGTCACTACCTCTTCCACAGTAGTGATGTGAAGTGGCTTGGTTGTACTTGGATCAATAGTCTTCCTTTGGGAATCATTTTGGACAAAATCTAATTCTATAGGTTCGTCTTCAAAGTCTTCTTCATAGTCTTCTATATTTGGTTCATAGACTTCTTCGACATATTCGACCTCTTGGCTCCTAACTTCTGGTTCAGTAATCAAGTAGGTCCTAATGGAACATTGGGATGCTATGTGGTCGAATTATTGACACCTTAAGTATTGGGTTTGGTGCCCAAGAAAATGGGGAAGGATTACAGGTGGTGCAACCAAACCAATTTTAGGTTGGGCTGCAATAGGGGTTGGTGGTGTAGGGATCCTAGAATTTTGCATGAGCTCACGGATCTCTTGTGTGAATTCCTTGTATCCAGCCCGCATGGCAACGATCTGTTCTAGGAGAGATCTCAAAATGTTGGAATTCATGGTAGCTACAGAGGTTTTAGGTTGATTAAGATAGTGCTCCATATCACTACAGGTTGGCTTGCAATGATGACACTGGGTGATGATGTGAAATGCAGTGTCACTAATGAACCTTTATAAGTATGATACAGGACCAGATTTGATGCAGGACAACCTACTAATGCAATCTATTATGATTTCAGAGATCAACAAGTCTTCACAAGAATAACTTAAAGTTTAAATATTGCTGATTTTTACTTCGGTTATTCAGAATTAAGGATTAAGATTATTCAATTTAAGAAATTAGATTGCAATCAAGTAGTCCAGTTGTTTTGATCCTAAATCAACCTGATCGAAGAATGTTGAGAAACGTCCTGTTACAAAAGTGTGCTAATTTAATATCAAGATTTAATGGGTAATAGGACGGGTTCGGAAATGAAAGGTTTAATGTTCTGAATTTTGACATCAATATAAGTTTCAAAATGTGGCTATCATCCAAGAGAACTAGAACATAATTAAATGAACAAGCCCAAGAAAACTAGAAACCTTATTACCTGTCGTGAAGTAGGCGACCAGTGTTCTTTGCTTG
This sequence comes from Phoenix dactylifera, assembly GCF_051530095.1. NCBI lineage: Eukaryota > Viridiplantae > Streptophyta > Magnoliopsida > Arecales > Arecaceae > Phoenix > Phoenix dactylifera. Next base: position 19,985,737 of record NC_143199.1, on the reverse strand, counting down.
TGGGCGATGATCAGGAGTGGGTTGTAGCTGATGGATCCTTCAATTGGCTTTAATTGGCTTGTCGAAGGCACGAATTAGCTGGTCGAAGCAGCTTGTGGGCCTGAAGGACCTGCCAACTATGGGGTGTGCTGTGTGGTGTGGCTGGCAGGCCTGTAAATGAAGGAGGCTTGTGAATTGGCCTTTGAAGCAGTGGGCGGGCCCTATAGTCGGTTGGGCCGCAGGTGATGCAGTGGGCCTTGGATCGAGTGTGGGCGTGGGCGCGGCCTGTGGACTGGGCGCGGGAATGAGTCGCGTTCTTTGGCCCCTGAGGGCCCGGCTCGGCTGATGGGGCTGTGAGGCCGATGGCGGATGGAAGGGGGCAGTGAAAGGGTTTCGACTGAAATCCTGGAGAGATGCACTTTGGCAGGGGAGATGGGATCCGGCGGAGGCGGGTCGGCAGCGCCGGGACGCGGACGCAGGCATCTCCGATGATGCAGCGGTGGTCGGCGACGGCCTGAAGGAGCTTCGTCGGCGTCGGAAGAGGTGGCGGCCGAAGGGAGGCGAGACGAGGACGACGACGGCGGGACTTAAGGGTGGCGGCCGATGGAGGAGGAGATCGGAGGCGACAGCGCTCGGCGACGGAAGGACAGCATTCCCGAACGGCGGCACGGCGTTGCGGACGGCCGCGGAGGAGGAAGACGACAGGTCAAGTTTTTTCTTTTTGCCTTTTTTTTAACTCGGATCCGTTACGATTCGGGTTATCGGGTTTGACCCGACCCGATACCCATACGACCCGCACGTGCAACTCACGTGCACTGCTTTTTTTTTGTGGCAAATCCGGGCTACCGAATCGTGGGTTAACAGGTTTAGGCCTTACCCGTTTATCCTTTCTTCAACCTCCCGATGGGTTCGGGAGGATACGCCGATCTCTGTGGCGGCGGTCGTGGGGCGGGTCGGCGATCACAGGCAGCGGCAGGTCACGAGCTCCGGCTGGTGGCGGCTGTGGACTTTTGGCGACAGACGATGGCTGACCACAGGTTGTTTCCACGGCGGCAGTCTCCTCTGCGGACCCAGCGCAGGCGGCCGGTGGCAGACGTGGGCGGCTCGGTGGGGTGCTCGTCGGCAGAGTTGGACGGCCGGGAGGCGGTGCGATGCGGGGTGGTGGTGGCCTCGGGCGCGGTGATGGGTGGAAGGGGCAGAGTAGCCGCAGAGAAAGGATCGGAACCTTTCTCGTATGGCAGGAAGTCTGACAGGGCAAGATGTTCTGTTGCTCCAATAAATGGATCGGGCTTTGGCAACATGGGCAAAACCAGCCTTGCTCTGATACCAAGTTGATGCCGAACCAGATTCGGGAAGGATGACTGCGGTGGTGATGATGTACTTTTGTGAGATGAAAGAGGAAATGAAGAAGGAGAAGAGAAGGAGGAAGAAGAAGAGAAGAAGGAGAAGGGAGGAGGAAGAAAGGAGAGGAAAACGTGGGGGAAAGAAATTCTTAATTCTTCATTAAAACCCTAATCATGAAAATAGTCCCCTATATATAGGGCCAAATAAACACAATTAACATAAAACCACCTTACAAAAAAATAACTCCTAATAAGCTCACAAATAACACAAATAAGCCCTAAAATGCAAATGAACCCAGAAATAAAATAAATAAAATAAATATGCAAATAAACGAGTTTGACTCAATCCGGGGGCTCAGGATCATCTGGATGAAGGGCTCTGATGTCCCCATCATAATAATAATGTCATCAAATTGAAGAAGTAATATTATTTAAAGTTAAAAATATCCATTATATTGCTATTTTGGCACTTATCTATCATAACGATTTCTGGTTGTAATGGCTAACAATAATAATTTAATTAATCAAAAAAATCATTGCTAATCTTTAATTTTCTATTATAACAAAATCAAAATTTTAAATAAAATTTTAATTATGTCCATTATAACTATTTTCTCTTTGAAATGATTTAAATTTGAAAGTCCTATCTTAATAGTATAATATTGAATAAATGAATGCAAGTATGCTTGCATTTATCGATGTTTGGTTCTTCCAAGCTCAAATTCGATTTTAAAAAAAATCAGTTGATGACCACATATGCAAATGTGCGCTCGCTCGGCTTGGCTAGTTGTCCCATGCGCTTATCATGATAGACTGTGGTATGCCTACGTGCACACATAGCTAGCATGCTTTACCCGTATTTGCATACTAGAACAACATAGTAGATCTTATTTTGATTGTGTAGTATTAAATATAATTATTTTATTTTATAAAAAGTTGTACAACTTTTATGAAACTATTTTTCAAAAGAAAATTTTGTTTCTTTAAACTCTGTGCAGAAAACTAGTTTTTCAAATAAAATTTTATTATTTGTAACTTCAAAATATGTGCAGAAAACTAATCTATCAAATAAAGTTCTATTATTTTCTGCTTTAATAACTCTGCAAAAACTAAATCCCTTCACTTGCTGCTTTAAAATATGTCCAGAAACTAGTTTAAATCCTAATATTAAATCCTATTACTCGTTGCATTGAAACATGTACGGAAAAATTAGTTCAGATTTCTAAATAAATTTGTATTCCTTGCTGCTCCGAAAATTGTGAGGAAAATTTTGATCAGATTTTTCAGATAAAATCCAAATGATTGTTTCTCTAAAATCTATGTAGAAAAATAAGATTAGATTTCAATGATAAAATTCAAAATTAAAATCTATGCAAAATATCTCAATAAAATATTTAAATTTTCCATTCAAGCTTCCAATACTTTTGGCAGAAGGAAAGGGCCGAGGGGGCATACTAAGGAAGAGAAAGAGGCCCACCCTAGCCCAGCCGCCCTGGGAAAGCCTCGGGTAAAACGCTCGACTGTTGCACAATTAGTTCAAATTCTTCCAGAAGCGAATGCTTTGGAATATTCCATTCTTGTAGCAGCCACCGCTTCGGATCCTGATTTTCGTCAAAAATAGAAAACCGGGCCGAACTTCTAAAAAGCAGCCCGCCCGCTTCCATAGAACAAAAAATATAGTGATAGTTTTATTCTTCGTCGCCGTAAATAAATAGAAATATTTAAAATCGAATTTTTTTTTATTTGATTTTTTACCTAAAAAATTTTTGATAATTTTTTCCATAAAAATTTTCACATTGAACCCAAAATTTCTGTATTTAAAAGTTTTTTTTGTTCGAATCTTTCATTTCATTTCAAGTAATTGGTTGGTCGTACAATAAATATACTATAATAAATTTATTATAATAAATATACTATAATAAATTTATTTCATTCGATCCACGGGGTTATTCCATTTCATGGGCTAGTTAGTTTACTAGGTCTGGGAGGAAATTTCATATTCGAATGCAACCCTGCCAAAAAGTAGGCATTGGACCTACTTCACCGATAACCGGAAAGAAGAAGTTCACATTTCGATGAAGAATGCTTCATTTGAGAATTGACATTTCATACATAGATACCTAGAGTAAGGATTTCCACTCTTTCTTTTTCCGATGAGAAAAACGAGGTTTATTTTTTCCCATTCCTCCAAACCCACAACATGAACCTTTTTATATACCTATAAAAATGTACCCAGAACAACCGTCGACTCATAAGCTATGGCATGCAGGTATAACCGCCTAACGACCTAGATATTTCATAACGCCCGCGAAGCCTTTTTTTATTGGATAACCATATTTTGGCGTGATTCGATAGGGGTCAAAATAAGGATTCGTTATAAAAAAAGAAAGCATTTTTAAGCAGAGAATAATAGGTGAATAAACAAAGTTCAATAAGATAGAGATGGTTAGGGATCCGGAATCCCCCTTGATAATATTACTTTCAACAAATAAAGTCGGCGATTCTCGATCAAGGATCAAATAAATAAAATAGTTCTAATCATGAAATATATCGTTTGAATACATGAACTCAATGTTTAAGCATTCATCGTGTCAATTATGTCTACGACAAATCAAATATCAGAGCAATCCATGCATCAATAAATATAAAACATGATGAATCTATCTAAAAAAATAAATAAGAGAGAATCAGAACATATGAAAAGATGTACTCAATTAAAACCAAGGTTCAGAGTTTACTTCAAGAGAGTAATTAGTCAAGGGTTCTCCCATCACCCTTAACCAAAGGGATTAGCCTCCCATTACAATAGCAGCCTCCCTTTTTTTTTTATTTTTTTTTCTTTTCCTTTCTCTACTTTGTGCATGTTTACACCTCATCTCAATAACTTAGCTTACAGCCATGAGCAAATGCCAGTGGATAAAGTTAGATGGAGTCAAAGCAGATGAATATCATATGAACCGTGCTGAATTTAATAGGATTCAACAATGATAAATCCCACAAAGTATGGAGACATAGGCTGAAGAGGCAAAATCCGACTATAATATTGATAAATTGGCCAAGGATCGGGATCTGGCTATGATCAACTACAATGCACAGGTGCGAGTCACAGGCCAAAGGATGTTGGATTGTGATCTAGCTCATGATTATATTACATATGAGACCGTGGGAGAAAACCTCCAAAATCACTGAGGATCATGATGAGGTGGGCAGGGATCAACAATTATTTTAAAATTAATGTATTGTGTATAAATAAGTAAAATTGTATTCTATAAGAAATCTTTCGACCTTCGGCATACTAATCAATTTTATTTTATCTTTACTTATCTTTGCTCTAACTTTACTTTACCCTATACTTTATTTACTAGTAGAACTCTACTTTATGAGTAGTATTAGCATAGATTTCTCCTCCCTTATCCTAGGCTAAACTCTTATCCCTATCCAAGTTTATTTTCTTCGAACATCAATGAGATGGTAGTAAAAGTCCTTGAAGGTAAAGCACCTGCATTCATGCTACTCTTGTATCCTTTCTTCAATCATATTCTTTTTAGCTATGCTAATGTTGTGATGACCCAAAGATTGATTCATAAATTGATTTTGATGATCACAAAACCTTGAAGTATAGATACTAATGCTTATGTTGCAAGGAGAAAGATATTTATTTTGCAAGGAACATAGCAAGTTGGGAGAACACAAGAAGGCCTCCAAAGCTCTCAAGTTGGAAGAAAGCTACAATTTATTGGCCCAAAGTTTAAAGTTCAAAGGATTCAAATTGGAGGAGTAAAATCAAAAGAAAAATTCAAAAGAACAGTCTTCGAGTCGACTCCAGTGGAATTCGAGTCGACTCCGGAGAAGTATGAGTCGACTCCGGAGAAGTATGAGTCGACTCCTAGGAGTCACAGGCAGAAAAGTCAGAGAGCAGTTTTCGGGTCTGAGATTCGAGTCGACTCCAGTGGAACGCGAGTCGACTCCGATGGTTGGTAGGTCGACTCCAAAGAAAGCAAGAGTCGACTCTCAGCGGAACACAAGGAAAAAGTCAGAGAGCATTTTTGGGACTCTGAGATTCGAGTCGACTCCCGCATTGCACGAGTCGACTCCGAGACTCCGCGACCATCAACAGACAGAAAACCAAGTTACTGCCTCTGAGATTCGAGTCGACTCCCAGACAGTTCGAGTCGACTCCAAGGCAGCGCGACCCCAAAAATGCAGAGGATCAGTTTTCGGGCTCTGAGAGCCGAGTCGACTCCAAGAGAATCCGAGTCGACTCGAGGAAGAAAATCAGAAAGTATGTCCTCTGGATTCATGGGATGAGCCGACTCCGAAGATGCCAAGTCAGCTCCAGATGTTGGCGAGTCGACTCCGGGTTAAGTCGAGTCGACTCCCAGTCAAGGCATGCACTTTAATTCAAATTTGGAACAGTAGCCGAGTCGTCTCCAGTAAAGCACGAGCCGACTCCTGCAACAGGCGAGTCGACTCCTGATCGCGCGAGTCGACTCCGATCCCAACGGTAACATTGTCAGGAAACGCAGACTGTGTCCAACGGCTCTTTTTCTTGTCTCTAACGGCTATATTCTTGTTTCCACGCCATCTAAAGCTATAAAAACAAGAAGAGAGCTAGGGGAGAAGGCATGGAAGTGGGAGAAAATATTTAGGGAAGAGATTTGAAGGAGATTACAAGGAAAATCTCCCATAAGCACAAAAGGGCCATTCAAAGGAAAATAGAGAGAAGAAGAGCATCCAAGTGAATCCCAAAGCTTCCTCTCCATCCGTGTGCTGCCTCGGTGATCCTCTACTTCGTGCCAAATCAGAAGAGGGTCAAGTAAAGAAGAAGCCGAGCTCCTTCATCTTCAAAACTCGTTTGAGGGCTTCTCTTTACTCTATTTGTTTATATTGTCATATTTGCTTGTTTAAGAAGCTTTGTTTTGTTTTATACCTTGTTTTAATATCTTGTAACTTGATTCAATCAAGGGATTGAATCAAGGGGTTAAGGTTTGTTGGTGAGCCAAAGGGAAAACCAACTGTGCAAGGTTTGTTGGTGAGCCAAAGGGAAAACCAACTGTGTAAGGTTTGTTGGTGAGCCAAAGGGAAAACCAACTGTGTTAGGTTTGTTGGTGAGCCGAGGGTAAAACCAACGAGTAGGGTTCGATTGTGATCCCGGAAAAACAATCGGAGTGGTTCTAGTCGGTGAGCCTGGAAAAACCGACCGAGTTCGTTGTGCGCTCGTAAAACAACAAGTTGGGTTGTGAGCTTGTAAAACAACCGGCTGTAATCGGTAGGATTATAGTGAAATTCCCAAGAGGTCTTGGGGAGTGGATGTAGGTGCTGGGGTGCACCGAACCACTATATGTCCTTTGTGTTTGTAATGCCTCTAGTTATTGTCTAACTAACACACTTACTTACTTAGATAAATTGCTTGCTTAATTCTTATCCGCACATCCTTTAGTTGCAAGCATATTTAATCAAGTCGAAGTCTATACATCAAACCCTTGCTAAGTTTAACTTTCACTGTGCATCTATACAACTTAGCATAGTTAATCAAAAAGTTTTAGAAGTAGCATAAAAGTTTTGAAAGACCCAATTCACCCCCCCTCTTGGGTTGTATCTACTGGGCAACAAGTGGTATCAGAGCAGGTGCTCTAAGTTTAATCATTGATCTCACGATCAAGAGCCAAAGATCATGACAACTCAAATAGATAGTTTTCTAGGAGAAGGACAATCAATTAATACACCTCCACTATTTAATGGCATAAACTATACACATTGGAAAATACGCATGCGCATCTTTATTCAATCACAAAACTATTATTTATGGAAAATCATAACAAATGACCTTCACACACTCTCACAAACTATTAATGAAAAGGACTTAGCACAATTGAACGCTAATGCTATGAACATGTTATATTGTGCTATTCAAGAAACGAAGTTTAATGAAATTTCTGCATGCTTATCTGCTAAGGAGATCTGGGATACTTTAGAAAATATTTATGATAAATCTCAGACTAGCTCACATGTGCTTCAAATATATACTAACAATGAGACTGCAGAAAAGGGTGTTGAATCTCCCTCAGTCGAGTCGACTCCAAGTATCTCAGAGTCGACTCTCAAGTTCACCGAGTCGACTCCAATAAGGTCCGAGTCGACTCCGAGGCAAATCAGCTTCCTAAAGACAAAGAAGAAAAGGAAGCAAGAAGAAAGGAAGAAAGAGATAAAAAGGAAGAAAGCCTTGACCAAGAAAGAGTCAAGCCAGAAAATAAAAGTTAGGAGCGACAATGATGATATTAGCTCCAAGAAACTACAAGAGGTAACTGACTTGTGCTTTATGGCACAAGAAGACAAGGTAAAAACTGAATCTACTCTTACATCAAATAATTTTCAAGAAGAATTTTCTTATGATGAATTATTAAATGCTTTTCATGATTTGTATGGTGAATGTAGAAAATTAGCTGTAAAGAATAAAAATCTTAAGAAACTAAATCTGAAAATTTCAAAAGAAAGAAATTCTAATGATGAAATACAAGAGAAACTAAATTCTGAAAATGAATGCTTAAGGTCATTTTCAGAAGAATTGATTCAGAAAAATCATAGCTTAATTAAAGAAAATCAAAACTTAAGCGAAGAAATTAATCAATTAAAATCTTGCATTAACAAATTCACCGTAAGCTTAGAAAGATTAAAAATGATGTTTGAAAGCCAACATGCTGATTTTGATAAATCAAAATTTAGCTTGACTCCTTCACTTAGCCATAAATCTCTAGAGAAAAAGGTTATCAATTTACCAAGCAAACCATTAAATAAGATAATTTATTTCAAAAATAAAAAGGATGGGAATAACAACTTTACCTATCGTTCTAGTATAATTAAATCAAATGGTAAAGTTATTACTATTAAACAGACATGGGTTCCAAAAGGAACCATATGTCCTAACTCTCAAGGACTCAAGCAAGCTTGGGTACCCAAAATGAGAAAATGAGGATGTACACATAGGTGTACCAAGGTACCCATGGAACATAAAGAAACTTAAAAAGTTATTAACAAAAAAAATAATAATGAAATCAGTAATTCTTGCATCTCATCATTATTTGTGCTTTAGTATTTGATATGATTTGCTAGTAGTGATCAATTTTGTATATAGAAAATACTTTTGGAAATATAATCAAATCATTTCATTTTACTCACTAGTGGATAAGGTGCTAAATGATTAATCAACTTATTAAGAATAACTCTATGAATTCTCTATATGCTTGATTGAAAGTTTTTATCTATGGCATTATTGTTTATTGATCATAGATATGATAATGTGTACTTGGTATGCTTTTGAATATATGCACTATGAATACCAAGATTAAAGAAACCATATTTGGCATATGAAATCAGCTCATGCTAGTATGTACTTAATCTCAAAAGACCTTGCCATAGGATTACTTAGATTATCCTCTTAAAGGTCAAAGTTTTACTATGCATGCTAACTAAGGAAACAAACAAAAATAATTTCTAAATCTAGAGATGTTGTTTCCATCACTAAGTTTTCACAAGCTTACATTGGATTTGTTTTTGGCAAGTAAAATTAAAGTATTTTCTACATTTGCTAAATCTTGTGAAAGGGATCAAATGAAAAAGGTTTGCAAACTATGAAAGTAAAAGAAGTATCATGGCATAGTGATTAAAAACCAATTTTGTGTTAAGTTGTGCACAGAAAAATAATATTTTCAGCACCAAGGACACCTTAAGTAAAATAGGATTAATAGAATTCTTGAAGAAATGAAAAAGACAATTGTGTATGATAGTCATCTACTTAAATGATTTTTTTTTAAAAAAAAACTATCATCACTGCTTGTCATACATATGATTTCTATTAGATCTATTTTTGATGAAAACTCCTTTTGATCTTCTGAAAAATGGAAAATGAACCATTGCATATCTTTCATATTTTTCAGTCGTACATGTTATGCTTGATATGTTCTCTTGAAAAATAATGCCAAATCTAATAAAGATATTTCTATCCTTGGATATCATTCATCAAGCAATGCATATAGAACATTCATGAAAAATTCTAGTTGTAGAAGTATCAATTCATTTTATTCTTTATGAGACTAATGATCTATTATCAAAATACTAAAATCAAATTATATGGTTAAATCTTTTACATATAACAATCTGAAAAACTTGTTAATTAGAACCAAATTGGATTTTTCAGATATACACTTAATGATGACTACTAGAAGATTAAATCAAGAAAAGATGAAATAGATCTTGATAAGATTCTTGCATGATTAGAAGTAAAAATCACCTTTATCATTTGTTTGCTTTATAAACGTTATATCCTATCAAATGAGTGTGTAGAATGGACTTCTATGTGCTTACTTTATATATGTTAGATAACCACCATATTTAAAAATTACACATTACATATATGATAAAGCAATATGTGATTTAAAACAAGCATCAAAAGCTTGATATATAAAAGCTTAGGTAACCTTGTTGATAGAAAGTAATAGTGATAAATCTATGCATCAAAAAGAAGAATCTATGATATCTTGCTTGCTCATAGCACACATTGATGGCATCATTTTTGTTCTACCAATGAAAATTTATATGAATAGTTATATTGCAAAGTGAATTTGAAATATGATGAATGAATTAACATCTTCTCTCAAACTCCAATTAAGACAAACAGGAAAGGGGATCTTCATTGACCAACGTTAGCCCACAAGAAAACTCTTATGGAAGATTGGCGTGAAGAAGGTATATCTATGACCCCATCTTGTAGAAATTGTAAAGGATGAGCAAAGTAGATCTATTGTTTAAAGCTGTATTAAAGCATGATAGAATAATTATTTTATCATACAGCTAGTAGACCAGATTGTATGCTCATTATGTGACCTTGTGCAAGACTTCAATCTAACTTTAATTAATCATATTTTATTGATAACAAATACGTCATAATCTGAATTTTGATAGAAACAAACGCTTAAGATAAGTTGATTAAAACTTAGTTAACACATCTTATTGATAATTATCTTAAGCAAATAGAATCTAAACTAAATTGATTTGACCTTGATAAATCTGTCTATTGCCTCACATGCTTGTCCTTGAACTATCTTGGTTAATGAATCTATCTCTTTAGTTCAAGTGATATGTGCTTGCTTATATTTAGGCAATCTCTTGAGTAAAGTGACTCAACATGCAACTATTGTCATATCTTATATTGAGTCATCTAGTTAAAAATATATATGTTGGATGAATGCTTTGTATCTTAAAGAAACTAATGACCTTCCTTCAAGAAAGAAAAATGAGAAATTTCAACTTGAAGGATATCTTCATGTAAGATACACTAAAGATTCACATGCAAACAAGAGAGAGGATCTTCTTCAGCCAAAAGTTCACACATAAGAAATCTAGTTTGGCTTGAAGAACATATAATGAATAGGTAATTTAGATACCTTTCTCACAAATTAGTTGAGCAAAGTCAGTAACTTAAACCTTATTATGGCATGATTAAATTCTTTAATTATTAATTTTTGATATCATGTCTATATGTGTAGTGACTGACTTATACTTTTAGAAATTATTTCATGGTTTGCCCAAACTAAAATATATCTTTGCCTATATCATAACCATGAAATACACAAGTATATGCTTAAAATTTTGATGTAAAATAACTTGTGAGAAGTTATGAATCCTTGAGCACAATGAAAATGTTGTTTGCATAATATACATCTATATGATACATAAGATTATCTCTTTATTCTACTCTTTCATGTAAATTACTTGAGAATGACAAAAAGAGAGAGAGATAAAGAAAAGAAAATGGACATTGTTCAAGAGATGAAAAATCTGAGTAAAGGCAAGTACTTCAATCTTAAGGAAAAGCAAAACAAGCATAATATATTCGGCACATTTGGAAGGGATAAAATCTATAATTAATTACACTCAAACAGGGAGAGTTTGGAGTGAATATTTTAACCTTTCTATATTGCTCATCATAGGGATGGTGCCAATGGGGAGGCTAGTGGTAGTACCCGGCACTATTTGACCCAACTATTCGGTGTAGGGCATATTAGGGACGGCACAAGAGGGAGGCTAGTGGTAGTACCTCGTGCCCCTTCCCAACTCCACCGGATAGGGAGCAAATAGAGTATAGAGCATAAGAAAGTAAAAATGAAAGACAAAGTTAATAAAAGTATATAAGAAGAATCAAGTCAATTTTTTAAACACTTGAAAACATACTTTAAGGATGAACTCAGTGCAAGATTATATATAAATAGGGGGAGTTTATTTGAAAAGAATTGATTTTGATCCTTGACATTCTTGTACTTAGTATTTTAATGCATGACTTAACACATGGTATATTTTGCATATGGTATGATGTCTTGATTTATTGATTCTCAATGTTTTGTAATGCTTCATCCTTGGACAATTTGTTTGAATGTTTGAATTGCTACATAACATCTTTTGTTTGGTTCTATTGAAAAGAAATTTCAGATTTGTCATTCATAATCATCTCTAAAATCTGAAAGTCGAATAAAATTGTAGAAAGGAGAAGAGAAGAGTATCTCTATTTAGGAAAAATAAATTGATTTTGATCTATCTTTCTAATTGCCTAACTTTGATACATAATGTTCTAATACTTGTTAAAATATCCTTATTTTGTAATAATTTAAGATGAGCCACAATGTGAAAGATACATATCTCAAACTATGACTTAAAAAGCCTCTATTGAAAATCTTTATGAAATTCAGAATATGATTTTGTATAAAAGTTTAAACTCCATATGATTACTAAATAAAATGTTAATGTAAGAAAAACAGAATTTATTTTGATCGCTCCGATACACTTCCGAAACATATCATTTCTTATCTTCAAAGTGTACTCATATTGGTCTAAATGGTGTGTCTTTCAATGATCTTGATTACAAGCAAATATTTTTAAATATATGACTTTATTTTAATATTTAAAATTTTATTGAGCTTCATGTGTACATAGCTGAAAAACTGTGATTAAGAAATTGAAGTTTATAAAATATATACCTCAATGATCATCTATATGTTTTTCCCTCCTACATTATAAAAGACTTCCATTAATATAGTGAATGATCTTAAAGCCTAGAAATATTTCACCTCACTCAAATGAGTCTAAAAGAAAGAAAATGTAAATGGTTTTGAAAGAAACTGAGCTTCAAATGAATCATTTTTGATTAATATTTCAGTACATTTTCTCAAAGTTGAAGAGGAAGCATACCTTGTTCTTAAAGGATTAGAAAGAGTAATTGCTACAAATTTTGAATAATACTAGATTACTCTACATTCTCGATGTCATAGAATTTCAGTGTTATTCACGTTTATCACTATAATCTGAAATTCAACAATTTAAAATGATTAAAGAAGAATGCATCTTTTGAGGGGGAGCTTTAGATATTCAGTATCCTATCCCAAAGACACTTTATTTTGATGCATGCTTTGAACTTTATGGATTGATTTTGATGAACCTCCTTATATTGCAAGACATGCTTTAATTACCTTGAGATGAGTTCTATAAAGGTTGTCTTATCTCAAACCTTGAGTCTTATGAAAATAAGCTGAAACTTATAGAAAATATATTTTTGAGATTGACAATTTTGTTGAACATTATCTTAGGATTCTAAACTCTTAAATGGAATGATCAATTGAGGGGGAGAAAGAAAATTTCAGAAGGAGAGGTCTTATGGAACTTAATTACATGAATCTATAGGAGAGGGAAAGAATACTAAATGAAAAGTGATCCTAATACTCTCCAATATGTATCATCTGAAATTTAAATCTGAAAATCTTTATGATACACCTTGAGGCGTGTTATTTGGTTAGTATATCTTATGCATCACTCATGAACCAAATTACAAATCTTAAGAGCCTCTAATTTAATAAAACAGGGGGAGAACAATGTATTAAATTTTCTTGAGTATCTCTTAGAAAATCTATTTTGAACCTCACTAATGAGTTTTAATTGGCTTGCTCTTTAGAACTTCTATTTTGTGCCAATTCATTATTTTATGTATCAAATTGTGCTTATTTTCTAAAGGAATAAAAGAAAGTCTTTAAAAGAGCTCAAAGATGTATCAAAAATTGCATAAACTCATATTTTAGTATTTGTGCCCCCAATGCTCTTATTATCATAAAAGAACTTTGAAGTCATTAAGAATTAATGATCCAACATGATGATATGTTTTTCCAAATATATAAGTTTTGATCTTTTACTCTGAAAATTAATTAAATTGCTCTCATGTTGATAAAATACTTAATAGATTGGGCAAAAGGTCTTAAATGAACAAGCTTTCATACTTAGTGAAGAGAGGTTAGATTTCCACTCATATTTTTCCTTGACTATCATTTGTGGTACTTCTTGAATTAACCTAAGGAAGATTCCACCTACACTTGATTAGAAAACTATCTGTGGTATCAAATTAAAAAAACCTCTTGAATTCACACTCGATGTGTTCTGCTCTGATCTGTGTACTTAATGTTTCACTATCTTTTTGATGTTGTCAAAAAGGGGGAGAAATATCTAAGTATATGCTATATACTCAGAATGCTTTATTACTTTGAATTGAATACAAATCAGCTTAAAATTTAAATATGTTGATTGTGTTAAGCTGATTAAATCTAAAGCATTATCATGAAGTATGTTTTTAAATATATATGTTTTCTACTTCATGCAACTTAGCTATGTATTACTTCTAGAAATCAATATCTTTTATATTGCATATACTCCAAGTTTTGTCATCATCAAAAAGGGGGAGATTGATGACCCAAAGATTGATTCATAAATTGATTTTGATGATCACAAAACCTTGAAGTATAGATACTAATGCTTATGTTGCAAGGAGAAAGATATTTATTTTGCAAGGAACATAGCAAGTTGGGAGAACACAAGAAGGCCTCCAAAGCTCTCAAGTTGGAAGAAAGCTACAATTTATTGGCCCAAAGTTTAAAGTTCAAAGGATTCAAATTGGAGGAGTAAAATCAAAAGAAAAATTCAAAAGAACAGTCTTCGAGTCGACTCCAGTGGAATTCGAGTCGACTCCGGAGAAGTATGAGTCGACTCCGGAGAAGTATGAGTCGACTCCTAGGAGTCACAGGCAGAAAAGTCAGAGAGCAGTTTTCGGGTCTGAGATTCGAGTCGACTCCAGTGGAACGCGAGTCGACTCCGATGGTTGGTAGGTCGACTCCAAAGAAAGCAAGAGTCGACTCTCAGCGGAACACAAGGAAAAAGTCAGAGAGCATTTTTGGGACTCTGAGATTCGAGTCGACTCCCGCATTGCACGAGTCGACTCCGAGACTCCGCGACCATCAACAGACAGAAAACCAAGTTACTGCCTCTGAGATTCGAGTCGACTCCCAGACAGTTCGAGTCGACTCCAAGGCAGCGCGACCCCAAAAATGCAGAGGATCAGTTTTCGGGCTCTGAGAGCCGAGTCGACTCCAAGAGAATCCGAGTCGACTCGAGGAAGAAAATCAGAAAGTATGTCCTCTGGATTCATGGGATGAGCCGACTCCGAAGATGCCAAGTCAGCTCCAGATGTTGGCGAGTCGACTCCGGGTTAAGTCGAGTCGACTCCCAGTCAAGGCATGCACTTTAATTCAAATTTGGAACAGTAGCCGAGTCGTCTCCAGTAAAGCACGAGCCGACTCCTGCAACAGGCGAGTCGACTCCTGATCGCGCGAGTCGACTCCGATCCCAACGGTAACATTGTCAGGAAACGCAGACTGTGTCCAACGGCTCTTTTTCTTGTCTCTAACGGCTATATTCTTGTTTCCACGCCATCTAAAGCTATAAAAACAAGAAGAGAGCTAGGGGAGAAGGCATGGAAGTGGGAGAAAATATTTAGGGAAGAGATTTGAAGGAGATTACAAGGAAAATCTCCCATAAGCACAAAAGGGCCATTCAAAGGAAAATAGAGAGAAGAAGAGCATCCAAGTGAATCCCAAAGCTTCCTCTCCATCCGTGTGCTGCCTCGGTGATCCTCTACTTCGTGCCAAATCAGAAGAGGGTCAAGTAAAGAAGAAGCCGAGCTCCTTCATCTTCAAAACTCGTTTGAGGGCTTCTCTTTACTCTATTTGTTTATATTGTCATATTTGCTTGTTTAAGAAGCTTTGTTTTGTTTTATACCTTGTTTTAATATCTTGTAACTTGATTCAATCAAGGGATTGAATCAAGGGGTTAAGGTTTGTTGGTGAGCCAAAGGGAAAACCAACTGTGCAAGGTTTGTTGGTGAGCCAAAGGGAAAACCAACTGTGTAAGGTTTGTTGGTGAGCCAAAGGGAAAACCAACTGTGTTAGGTTTGTTGGTGAGCCGAGGGTAAAACCAACGAGTAGGGTTCGATTGTGATCCCGGAAAAACAATCGGAGTGGTTCTAGTCGGTGAGCCTGGAAAAACCGACCGAGTTCGTTGTGCGCTCGTAAAACAACAAGTTGGGTTGTGAGCTTGTAAAACAACCGGCTGTAATCGGTAGGATTATAGTGAAATTCCCAAGAGGTCTTGGGGAGTGGATGTAGGTGCTGGGGTGCACCGAACCACTATATGTCCTTTGTGTTTGTAATGCCTCTAGTTATTGTCTAACTAACACACTTACTTACTTAGATAAATTGCTTGCTTAATTCTTATCCGCACATCCTTTAGTTGCAAGCATATTTAATCAAGTCGAAGTCTATACATCAAACCCTTGCTAAGTTTAACTTTCACTGTGCATCTATACAACTTAGCATAGTTAATCAAAAAGTTTTAGAAGTAGCATAAAAGTTTTGAAAGACCCAATTCACCCCCCCTCTTGGGTTGTATCTACTGGGCAACATGTTGGTAGGACACACGTACACCTATCTACTCTTTGTCATTAGACTTGTTCTGTAACTTCTTTGGCAAATCGATCAAAAAACAAGTTTCTTTAGGACACTCCGGGATATAGTAGGAAAATAATGCAGAAGTTATTAAATTATCTTAAAATAAAAATCATTTTTTATTGCTTTGAAAATAGTTTAAAAAAATCTAAAACAGTAACATCAAATCTAAAATAAATTATTTTTACTGCACTGATAACCATGTAGAAGTTAGAAACATGGAAAATTGTTTTCGAAAAAAATACTGAACTCTCCTTAATTTTCATATTTAATTCAAAATTTGAAAAGCACTTTCAACTTGAATTCAAAATTTGGAAAAAACCCCACAAATAAAATATATTATGTTTTAAATATTACATTCAAATTTGAAGCCTATAATTGCTACAATAATTGGTCTCATCCTTAGTTCATATTTACTTTATATTATTGTTGTTATCTGCTCTTTATTAGTGCACTCACTCTATTTAAACTTTGAATTTCAAAAACCTAGAGTAGTATTATTGGAGGCCACACTACAAAAAAAATAGTTTTTCCCGGTATTTTTTATAGCCTTTACCGATGCTTATTAGCTTCGGTAAAAATCCAGCCGACGCTAAAGAAAGCGTCGCAAAAGCGTCGGCGATACTTGAG
The DNA here is from genome assembly GCF_051530095.1 of Phoenix dactylifera. NCBI lineage: Eukaryota > Viridiplantae > Streptophyta > Magnoliopsida > Arecales > Arecaceae > Phoenix > Phoenix dactylifera. Next base: position 19,968,918 of record NC_143199.1, on the reverse strand, counting down.
TAGGAAAAGTTTTTGCCGACACTAAGAGAAAGCATCGAAAAAACTATGGCTTTACCGATGGTTTTACCGACGCAACAACGCGTTGGCATAAACTATGCTTATATGCATCGGAGAAAGGTTTTTACCGACGCTTTGTAAGCATCGCCTAAAATAAATCTTTTTACCGACGCTTTATAAGTGTTGGCAAAAGCATGCCAGCCCGTGCCAAAGGAGTTTTTTAACGACGCTTTAAAGCATCGAGAGTGGATTATTTTTAAAAAAAACAAATTAGAAAAAACAATGCATATTAAGAAACATATTATAGCAATATGAACCTGCATTACATTTACATCAAGACAAACATTCAGATCATTCAAAATATTCATATTATCATATATGATGAAATTTACATAATAAGTTTAGAATTACAATGTATTTTGAAAGATGTAAGAAAGATACATATAAAACTCCTTAGATAATAGTCTAAAAAATATCAGGGACCAGATTTAGCACCATCATCATCTCTACAAGCTGTTGAAGTATCAAGAATCTACAAAAAAAAAAAGAAAAACTTTAGAAGTTAGAATATGAAAATCATTAACTCATGAAAATAAGTGATAATTATGTAAAGTCATCAAAAACATATAGTTATTTACCTGAGGAAAGAGAAATCATTGTAACATAGATGAAAAATGTTCAAGC